>NC_057398.1:38697037-39060892 GCF_019320065.1 Cervus canadensis
TTTGGGACTTCAGGATCAGTTATAAAACAGGAAGTTGAGATCTAGGGTCCAAGTTTAACCAAGATAAGTTTGAGCTAATGCAGGAAGGAAAATGGTAAGAACTGCAGAAAGCACCAAGGAGCACAGCAGAAAGTAGGAAAGGGAGGCCTGGAGGAATTCCCTAAGCTGATTTGCATAAAGCTGTAGGGGTTTTTGTGTGTATGTGATTTTTGCAGAAAGATATACCCTAAGGACTTATCAGTACAGTTTAGGGAGGCAGAAATGAGTGAACAAACCATATACAGTGGTATTGGGGGTAGAGACATAGTGAATACTACATTCACAGAGAGACAGCTGATTGAACCTTCCAGAAGCTTTAAGAAGTGGTTAATGTAACATATCAGTGAAAGGATAAACCTTGAAAAGCACTTACAAGTTAAAAAAAACACAAAACAATACCATCTGTTTAGGGCCTACTCTGTCTAGACCCATTGCTTGGTATATTGTATAGCTTATTTCATTCTAGCTACAAAATAGGAAGAACATTCAAAAAACAGTTCTTAGAAGGACATTGAAGATGACAGGGTGAAATTGGTAAGAGTGGGTATATCTAAGGGTAGAAACGAGAGTTTAAGAAACAATGCTCTTTTGGTACAGTTTTTATTATTTTCAGCTGTCTTGGTCTGCTTGGGTTGCCATAACAGAATACTTTTGAGTGGGTACTTAAACAACAGAAATTCATTTTTTTTTTCACAGTTTGGAGCCTAGAAGGCCATCAAAGAGCCAGCATTATCAGCTTCTGATGAGAACTCTCCGCCTGGCTTGCAGATGTCTGCCTTCTCACTGTAGCTTCGCTTGGCAGTAGAGAGAAAAGGCAACTGGTATCTCTTCTAAGAGCATTTATCCCGTCTGATCAGGGTCCTGCCCTCAGAATCTATTACCTCTCAGAGGCCCTATCTCAAAATACCATCATATTGGGGGTTAGTGCTTCAACATATAGATTTTGGAGAGATGCAGACTTGCAGTTTATAATACCAGCTATTGAGGGTTTGGTACAAGTAAATGAACAGACAAACCCAGATGATCTCGGTTTAAATCCCAACACTGTTGTGGTTAATTTTCTCTGAGACTCTGGTTCCTCATGTTAAAGATGTGGTTAGTAATTCATGCGCAGTGTTCCTAGGAAGATTGAATGAAGAGAGGCTTCAGTGCTACGTACAAACATTCCCCAACAATTTGGAAAAAAATCTCTAACTGATAAAAAGAAGTTATTTTCTCTTATTGAATAGTGGTTGTATACATTTGGCATGTTAATATCTGTTTAGATGTATTGACTGTTTACTGAGTTGCCCAGGCCAGACATAGAGCTTATATTTTTATTTGGAAAAATCAATAGTGTCACATGGAATTTAAGAACAGGCTCTGGAGTAAAAGAACCAGGTTTCAAATCCCAGCCCTGCCACACACTTACTGTGTGACCTTGACCAAGTTAGTTCACCCCTCTAAGCCTTAGTTTCTTTCAGTTATAAAATGGGGAGAAAAATAGTGCCCTCCTTAGAGGTTTGTTGTTGGGCATTGGAGAGACATTTAAGGCAGGACAATAAGCAAATGTGAAGGCTCAGAAAGTGAATATTGCATTGCCTCATTTAATCAGTTATGGACATGGACATCTATACCAGGGTTTCTCAACCTTAGCATTACTGATATTTTAGGCCAATAATCTTTTGTTGTAGTAGGCGCCGTCCTGTACCTTGTGGGGTGTTTAGCGGCAAGCATGCCTGGCCTCTAGCCACTGGATATCAGTAGCACCCACCCCAAATCCCGGTAACCAAAACCATCTCCAGATATTGCCAAATGACTCCTTGGGGGGAACAGTTAAAATCACCCAGTTGAGGATCACTGGTTTACACAATTTATAACCAATTTAAAATATTTTGGAAAGAGAAGGGAATTTCTTATGTATTCAGTTTAAATTTGTTTGTGGAATGATTGTTATTTAAAGAAAATTTTCTTTTGGGAATGAGTAAATGTTCTGTATGTGATGGTGGTTTCTTGAGAGTGTACAACTGTCAAAATTCATCTAATTGTTAACTTGAAGTAGATACAGTTTTATCTGTAACTATTTCAGTAAAGATGATTTTTTAAAAAATTGCCTATACTGTTCTTAGTTGAAAGCTTTGCTTACAAATTTTTGTGTATTCTTGGCATTGCATACATATTTTAAATGCACAGTTTAAAATGTAATTTTGTGAGCCAAAAATACTGTCTATATATTTGCTTTCCATAATGGTGTAGTACTTCACGGGCATATTTCCATAGAGAGAAAAAGATTCTGCAGCAGTTCCGTGCCACTAAGTTTTAGAATCTATCATCATGCTCTAAAATAACTTCCAGTGGTCGATTCAAGATAAAGAAAAGGAACAAACATGAAGAATGAAAGGGAAAATCAGTATCGGAAGAAGAGAAGTTGACAAATAAGGGGCTAATGAGTCTGAAACCCAACGGAATATCATTATACGAGTTCACATGTACATTTGCACTAATGGTGTGCATCCGGTTTCAATAAAAAGTACACATTTCAGGTTTGCTAATCTTTCACATCTAAGATCAAAGTCCAGTTATCAGGAGACTTCTGTATTTAATCGTGCCATTTTCAGTTTTGTTTAGACTCTCATTCTTCTTTGGTCCTGAAAATAGCATACTTCACATCTGTTGCAAGCAAATTTAATTTAATTTGGCAAATTTTTATAGAAAGACTATACTACTTTGGCCATGTGAGTGTGTGCAGTAGAAGACTCTTGACCTCAAGATCTTTCAATATCATGGGGGCGGGGCAGGGGAATGGGAACAGATTTGAATAGTTGTGTAAGACAAGACAGAGCATGAAAAATGCTGTCTACACAGGGACAGGAACAACTGCATCCTCTGGGAGGCCCTGAGCAAGGATTTATATCATAGAACTGTAACAATGAAACAGACTTTAAGTAGTCCTTTGGGGAGATTCATAATTTTGGCTCTTATGGAAGCTTTTCGAAATACAGATTCTCAGGCACTATTCTGAATTTATCAGAGTTTCTAGAGAGAGGGATTAGGAATCTGACTTTTTCAAAAGCTCTCCCAGTGATTCTGATGATCAACTGGGCTTTGCGAACTTGTGATCCTACAAATCTCCTACGCAGTGCCAGAATTCTGTGAATAGTACTCATTCCCTCAGGATTTTTGTTTAGACCCTTTGGAGTACTATAAGCTCACTACCCACAAGGCAGCTAGCCCTTCATAGAAAGTGTGTAGGGTGTAGGATTTTGATCATCAGAGATGGAGGATAAGGATATTTGAGGGAAAATGATCATCAGAAATAAACAGAAAATGGAGATAAATTTGGAGAAGAGACTTGGGGTTTCATTACAGAGTAACTTGAGTGTTGTGCTAAAGAGTTTCAACTTAATCCTCTGTGAGATGGATACTGATCCTGCCAAAGCAGTGTGGATTAGACATCAAGGAGAATGGAAGTAGGGAGAACAACTGTGGGTTTAATTCAGAGATTCAGATGAGATGTAGTAAGGACTTGGAACAGAAGCAAAGCTTAGTGCAGTAAATATGAGCTGTATTGCAAGGATAAGCCTAGAAGTCTGACTGATTGAGGCAAGGAGGAATGAAAGCTGATTCTGGGGTTTTGAGATTTTGGAGTGCTAAGTTAACGTAAGTTAACTAGAATGGGAACATTAAAATCAAGAGAAGATAGTGACGGCAGATGGCAAGTCAGGTGTTTTTGATATTTGAAATGCATTTGTTTCTATCACCTCCCATCTT
This sequence comes from Cervus canadensis, assembly GCF_019320065.1. Classification (NCBI taxonomy): domain Eukaryota; kingdom Metazoa; phylum Chordata; class Mammalia; order Artiodactyla; family Cervidae; genus Cervus; species Cervus canadensis. Next base: position 38,700,827 of record NC_057398.1, read on the forward strand.
ACTCTGTCACCTGTCCCAGGTCAGAGCTTAGTTATGACACCCTTTGTACACTTGCAGGGTAGCACGAAGTAAGCGCTCAAAATGTTTGATGAATTTGTATATCCGCTGTGAATATCTTCTCTCTTAACCTCTTGGCTCTAGACCAGGACCTTGTAATAATTCTCTTGAATAATTACAGGCTTGAGGACCACCCCTGCTCTTACGCTAGCTCCCATTCTTTGGGTGAATTAGAACAAGAAGCCCTGTCTGAGTTTATGAATTAGAGAAAGGTACAGTTATATGGATGGAGGCAACCCTTTGTTCAGGACTTGGGAAGCAGAGCACACCTTTGTGGGAAGGTAAAGGCTCCCCTTCATAGAATGAAACCTCCTGTTCTAGGTCGGCAGGCATGGAGAGCCGAGTGCAGAGGTGGGCTTTTAGGCTTACCCATCCCCTCAACTGGCACAGAACACCCTGGAAAAGTCCCCCAGTTGATCTCCTGGATCCCACCCTGCCATTTCTGTTTCATCCAGTGATTTTTTTCCTAAAATGTAATACTGTTGTGCCCTGCTTTCTGTATTTCCCCAGTGCCTTCAGGATACAGTTCAAAGTTCTTAACACAGCCGTGTATAACCACCTCGGATGCAGTCCTTTCCTGATTGTGCTGGTTCTCCCTTCCTGTCTGTGACCTCCTGTTAACTAATTTCTTTTCCCCCAGCACCACAGTGTAGACACCCAGCTCATGCTTGTCGAATAGACTGATGACTTAAGAAACAAGTGAAAAGTGTGGATTTTACCACCCAAACCCCCCCAAATCAAAAGTTTCCCCCCAAACAAAACAACAAAAAAGGCAGACACCACCCTCCTACACAAAAAAGTTTTGCTGCTTCCTAAACAGGAGGTGTCCTGTTAGTTAAAGCTTTTTCTTAACGCCTTCCGATATACTTTTCTGTAGTCTTGAAGTGGCTGTTTATTTGGAGATTGAAGATCTGTGAAAAGATAATTGCTTTGAATGAAATCTGAGGCTGCCATTCCAAGGCTGATTTGCTCTGGTGGGTCTGTGTATTGGATCTTTGTGAAATGCTTTTAAAAAATTGCACAGATTCAGGTGACGTACTTGACCTCTAAAAAACATGTCAACTTTGGAGATAGAGGACTCTGTCCATCTGCCCAACACTGATCTCTGATTGATGGCTTCATTTGTTCCAAATGTAGACTAGCCCAATGATGAACTTTTGAAATGCTTTCATAATCTTGTCAAAAGTTCTTGCCCAGAACCTCCAACCCAGTTGCTATTTATCTTTCCATGTGTGTTTCTCCTCTTTGCACAAAGAATGTTAAAATAGTTGTGAGAATGTATTCAATTCAAAAAGAAACAGTTAATTGTAAAACATCATTTAAGTGTCAATAAAAAATTGTAAGTAGGTAAAACATGGCAGGTAGGAGATGAGAGGTGTGCCTCAGATGTGCAGGCCCAAGTGCTGGTATAGTTGGTTTAACTTTCCTGGGACATCACCAAACTGGAAATTCATTCTGTTGCAGAGTTCTCATTGGTCTGTAAAGACAGTAATTTGTATATTAGTAATTGTCCATTTTGCTTCAGAGAAGCCAAGCTGTTAACAATGAGAAAACATGCTACTTAGGCCACAAGGATGAACTCTGTAAATGTTTATTTTTTTATTTTCAGCCTTAATAGTTTTCACTATTTATTTTTCAGCTGGTTTCTATTGTTTCCAGTAGTTATATTAGGCTTTTTTGTTGTTGTTGCTGTGGCTCTTCTAGTCAGTTTTTGAAACAGTTACTGATTTTAATGTTTATTTATTTAGAACTATTAACTATTACTTAAGAATTAGACTCTCATAGGAATAACTATTTAGAATTTAAAAACTATTTAGAATAAGTTTAGATGGAACTTGACTTCCAGTTTTGGCTTGGAGTATGTAGTGTAGTGTCTCAGTCACTGTACATTTCAGACAAAGACTTAAAGACCAGTGTGTTCTGCAAATGCAAGGTATGATGATTATAATGAGGGTATCAATTCATATACTAATTGATTTAAACTGTGTTATTGTATTAATAAACGTACTTTCCATTTCCTATAAGCTGTTTTCCTTTTGAGTGTGCCTCATACCAATTTTCTATAAAAATAGGTTGCATATGACAGCTCATTTATTTTGTTGATATTAGAAAATTCCTCCCCCCTTCCCCTCTTTAAATATCTGTTGAGCAGCTGTTGGGGAGCCCAGAGAGACATACCGGCCCATGGAAGAGTTGTGTCTTAAACAGCCCCTTCCGGTGTACCTGTGCTGTCCAGTATAGCACAGCACTTACCGTGTACTCAGTTAATATTTATTAATTTGAACTTGCCATTATCAATAATTTTATCATTTATTTCATTTTATCATTCATTTCAGTGGTAAAAGGTAAGTAGTCCCTACTGGTAGGATACTCTTACTTTACAAATTCTAAGTCTACCCCTGACCTCAAAGAAAGGTACATAGCTTATTTGAAGCTATGCATGTGTTCATTCATGCAAAAATTATGTATGGAGAAAATGTAAAGTAGAGAAGAGGGGAAAAAGTCAGGATACTCTTCTGCTTCCTTCCTGCTATGCTTAGAATTAGTCATGTAAGTATTTACTGAGTTTGCCTCAAAGATTAAATGAGAAAAAGATAGTAAGGCTGTTTAGCATAGTGCCTGACACATTGTATATGCTCAGTATATACTAGTTTATTTATTATAATGCATTGGACTAAAACTAGAGGATCTCACTCCTTTATTCTGCATAATTTGCCATCCTATCTTCATCTTTTCTTTTTCTTTTTTTCACTTCAAGGATGGTCTATGTGTGCCTTTTTTTCCTGAATCTGTAGAATGGGTTCAATGCTTAGTTACCCAATGAAGTGCAGGCAAGAACTTAAGCTAGCGTTTTCCTTAAATTTCTTCTATGATTTAAGACACCTTGGGGAAGAGATAGGTGAGCTTCTACATCAACGGATGATGATTTTTATCTTTATCAAGTGACCCACAATTTGGTTACTGGTGCAATGAGAAATTAAGAAAATAGCACACTTTTATGACTGTCTTTTCACAGTCACTCAAATCAGAACTGGAATGCCACAAAAACAACTCCCTGTTAGCCCAGAGAAAAAAAAAGAAAGAAAGTAAAGGGGAAATTCAGATTAGTCACAAAGAAGTTCCCCCGCCTGCCTGCAAAAGCTGAAGCATTAAAACTGAGAGAGTCCTCTCTGCTCTTTCAATCGCCTCTTATCTCTGGTCCTGGGACCTCTGTGTATCTTCTAATTGATACACATTGTGTTGGCTTCATCTCCTTCTTTGTGGGGAAGAAGTCAGTTCTCCCTCAGGTTTCCCTCTGTCACAGTTTTCATCGTCCCTGCATTCAGATTGTGAAGATGGAAGGGGTCCAACCCCTGGACGAGAATGTGGGAAACGCACCAGGACGGAGATTCTTGAGGAACAAGCTATTGCTGGTGGCCTCCATAATTCAGGGGCTGGGGCTTCTCCTGTGTCTCACCTACATCTGTCTGCACTTCTATGCTCAGGTAAGATGCACCAACCAACATGTCCTTTCCTCCAGCTCAGGCTGATGGCAGCTGCAAATGGTCACTTGGAAATAGTCTGACACCAAATTGTTTTCCCTTTTCTGTTCGGCGATTGTAAAATGTGGTCAAGCACCCTCGTGTCTCTCTTTTCCTTCCTTTTTTTCAGCAGTGGCAGTGGTGAGGCACAGTGGAGATAGGGCAGGGACACTGCTTCTGGATTAATCTTTTTCTTTACAACACAAAAATCCTGGTGTTCTTTTGTGAACTGTCACTTTGAAGCTTTGAGTCCCTGACATACCTACTTGGTTTATCTGTTCTGCTAGTAAGCAACTGATCAGGGAATTAATGTAGAAAGGAAATAATAAATTTTTTTATTTCCTTTGTACATTATTATACTTTCTCATTGTATTCATAAACCCCATAGACTCAAGGAGATATGCTTTCTGAAGAATGCTGAAGGTATCAATATGAAGTTCTTTTAAATAGCTAACCTATATATATTTAAGGGCAGAGATATATGTGTTCATGTCTGTATGTGCACGTGGCTGAATGTTTATCCCAACAACTTAATCAGACATTGTTTTTCACAGTCTTTCTCTACCAATCACAACTTACTGACATCACTTTGTCCAATACCTTATGTAGTGGAAGATCATCATTTTAGTATTGCCCCCCGCCCCCCACGCTGCTTAAGGAAGAAATTCTTTCCATTTTTCCATCTCTTTATTCTGGTCCTGTTTACATTATTATTTTTTTTCATAGTTGTTCATATATAAAAACATTATTAGCTCTTTACGGATGTTCTTGACTTCAGGAGATTCCACTGAAAAAGAAAATAAATGTGTAGTGGCCCCGTGTTCCCTTGTTGGGGCTAGTCTGATAATTCTTGTTTGCCTGGTGGTTGCTCTTGGTTAGAAAAGTCTCTCACTGGTAAAGGTCAGACAATGGGAACTTTCATTTCTGATGGCCAGGTCAGAGACTGGGTACCTCACATTAGATCAGGCTAAGATGAGCAGAGTCCTAGACAATGCCTGGGCTTGTCTCTGTCTACAGGAAACGGTTTTCGGTGCCTGCAGTCTAATGGGGGTGCGGTCGTGATCACTGTCCCGCAGAGGGTGCTCGTGTCTCCAAATTCCCGAAGGGTACTAGTGTCATGCTCAAGTCTGCAGACCAGTGAGCACCCCAGCACACCCGTACTGTCTTCATCACGCCACACATTTCCTTCTCTGCGCAGAACCCTTTGGGTGAAATTAGAATAGGTGATTTTGGGGAGAGGGTGTGGGGGGAGGAGCAAGGTGTCCATGGCAGGATGCCCAAGACAAGACCGGAATTAGGCTCTTCCGAGAAGAAAACAGAGTAACCCAAAATAGAACAGCTGAGTTTATTCACAAGGTCCGGGAGCCCTGAGACTGCTTTTGAAACAACCACAATGTTACATATTTCCTTGCACTGTGGGATGATTAAAAAAAAAAAAACAAAAAAACAGAACAGATGGCCCTAGTCAAGCCTCAACAATTAATTGCACTAGGGCTCAGAGGATGGGAGAGAGCAAAACATGAAACAGATACAGACGTGTAGCTGGCTGGTGGCAGGGGGCCACCCTGGAATATTAATACCCAGGGGAGGCAGTGGAGAGGGGTTCTTTCTAGCAAGTCACCCAGCAATTCTGTGCTAGAGCTTGGAAGGGCAGCTGAATGCTGGCTTCTAGGATACTGGAATTCACGGTGAGCTGATCTTTGGGAGAGAATTAGCTTTCTCAGGTCCTGGCACAGAAAGGGAAGCAAAGATGGAGGAGGTACGTTAGAGCTGTTTGCTCAAAAACTGTGTTCTTATATATTCTAGATACAAAATTTTCTGTGGCTCAGATATTTGGAATTGTTCACTTGACATTAATTATTTTCTTATTTCTCACTAGACTGTTTTAGCTAACACAGTTTCTTATACTATTAATGGGACCCAAGGCAGTACGATGTGTCCTTAGTTGTGATCTCATACACTTTGTTAAGGGAAAGAATAGCTTAGAGAGGTCGTGTGTGTTTTTCCCAGAACTTGATCAGTCATGGTGGCAGCAGTGTGTAGAGGAGAGAGACTGAGAGAAAAGGGTATAAAGTAACTGCTGAAGAAGGAACATAGACTCGGAGCTTTTCTAAATTCATGGATAAGATTGTTTGGGATTTTGGTTGAAGGATAGGTAGGTGGGGATGCCTATCAAAGCTCTACTTTTATAAGACATTGTATTACAGTGATCTATAGAGGAGTTGAAATAGAGCTGAAATATTCATCATTTACCTAGTTAAATTGGATCTTTTATTGTAGGAGAAAGATATTTGGGGAATAATCATGATTTTTCCTTATTTCTTAGATTTAATTTTTAACTTCATAAAAATTTTCCAGTGTGGATGACTCTGTGAAAAAAAATAGGTATGTAACTGTTAAACTCCATTTGGCAGTCAGCCTTCCTTTCAATCAAGTTTATTTAGTAATATTTGTTTTCTTACCACTTGGTTAAGTTTTACTAGTGAAAAGCAGAAGTTTTTGTTTTTGAGATGGCAGATAAAAAGACCTTACCCACTCCTTATATAATTCACTTCCCTCTTTGGACCCTGATTTTCTCTACTGAAACATGAGGCATTTGGATCAAATGGTCAGAAATATCTCTTCCAGGTCAATATCCTGTGAATATGTAGTTTATACTCATAAAATGGGTATGAGGATCTGAGAAATACAAATCTAAGTGAACAGATTTTTGTGCTTAAGCTTATGGATACCCTGGTTCTTAAGAAGGGACTGGGGGAAATCATGTTTGTACATATATGTGTAATCTGTATTTATTCATATACTATGCACATTTCTAAATAACTTATCCTGGATTAGCAAAATACCTTATTTAGAAAGGGGAAAGAAATAGAGACTGTACAATAATATCCATGATGCAAGTTACAAAATTGAGTCATAAAAACCAGTACAATTATTGGGGCTGCTGCTTCCAGGCTTCCAGGCTTCCCTGTAACTTCAGCTGGGAATGATGGCAGAAAAAAGTTGATGTATAAGGTGAGAAGCTTTTGTAAATTATACCCATGTATCTCAGAGCTATTGATGCTGGGCTCTTCCAAGATCTGTATCAGAGCACTTGAAAAATGTGCTTTTAGTGATTATTTATCAGCAAATCCCACCCACAGTTAAAGGTTTATATTCTTATCACTTTTATTACTGGAGAAGACAGAAGGGGAGGTTGTTGAGCTGACCAGCTCTGTATCAACAATGGCTAGAGTTAGAATTCAGTTTCTTGGTGAAGTTTCAGACTATAACTTGGACTTCATATCCTTTAGGAAGAATAAGAGATATTTTTGTTTAAAAATTTTTGTCTCAGATTTTAGGTCAAATTAGATGTGTCCCCATGTGATTTTAAAAAGTTTTTAAAGACATTTTTAATGATAGACATGGAAATAAATAATTTTCAGTGCAATTGAATTTGCATTTTATAAGCAATTTTATTGGTTTCCCTGATAGCTTAGTTGGTAAAGAATCTGTCTGCAATTCAGGAGACCCTGGTTCAATTCCTGGGTTGGGAAGATCCCCTGGAGAAGAGATAGGCTACCCACTCCAGTATTCTTGGGCCTCAGAAGCCTGGCATGATGTAGTCCACAGGGTTGCAAAGAGTCAGACACGACTGAGCGACTGAACTGAACTGAAGCAATTTTATGGGCTTCCCTGATGGTTGAAATGGTTAAGAATCTGCCTATAATACAGGAGATCCAAGTTCGATCCCTGGGTTGGGAAAATCCCCCTGGAGGAGGGAATGGCAATTTTATGGGAATTAAAAAGAAACACCTGAAGTATTGAACTGATTTGTCATTAAGTATTTTGAGGCTCTTAAAGGAGATACTACAGAAAATATATAGACTTGTTAGGTTGAACAGACATTAGACACAGTCCACTTGCAGATAGGAAAACAGAAACTCAGGGAGGGTAGAAGCTGGAGAAGGAGGTGATGCTTCAGCTGATGTTAGGAGTAGAGGGACCTCCCTGGTGGTCTGGTGGTTAAGACTTTGCCTCCCAGTGTAGGGGGTGCAGATTTGATCCCTGGTCGGGGAGCTAGGATCCCACATACCTTGGGGCCAAAAAACCAAAACATAAAGCAAAAGCAATCTTGTAATAAATTCAGTAGAGACAAAAAATGATCCATATCAAAAAATCTTAAAAAAATAGTAGAAATTCTTTAAATAGACAAGAGGAATGATGGTGGCTGGGTAGGGGCAGAAGGCTTTCTAGGTAAAAAGGCAGGTTGTTCAGAATGGTTGGAGGTGAGTGTTCATTGGAGAAAGTGGACGAAGATGAAAATCTAGGTGGGGACAGGACACAAAGGGCCTTGTGACGTGTCCTAAGGGAACAAACTTCATTCCATTCTGTACAAAAGAAAATACAGGAAAAATTACCCAAGTTGTTGCTTCTCCAGATTTCACTTCTCTTACATGGTCTACATGCTGGCAAATACAGAAAATGTGTCTCATCTCACATAGCACTAGGGGGCACCACAGTAAAACTAACAGTTCTCAAATAGCTTTTAAAGAGAACCCACTCTTTTTTTTACCCGCCCCCCCCCCCCGAGAAGTTAAGATTAGAACACTTTTCTGAAGAAGCCAAGTGCTCATCGTGTGTAAGAGGATGAACAATATAAGGATCACCTAATATTGTTCACTGTTTATGCAGTGATGATATTTTCTACAAGAAAAATTTAGATATAGGTTCTGACCCAAGTACTCAAAATAGGACAGAGATTGTTTGGACAGGAATTATGCTGGAAAATGTCACATATATACACATGAATAGAAACAAATGTACACACTCAGAGGAGAGATGTAAAGTGAGCAGAGAGGCTCTTGGTATAGACCTTGGAATATAACCTCCCTATTCCTTTTCTCTGACTTCAGCTCCTAGCTGCTAGCCCTGAGTAGACCTAGCCTTGCCTAATGGCTGACCACCCTGCCCTTCCAATTCTGTTTCTTTTAATAGAAATTATTTCTGTATCCCTCCCTCTCAGAGAACCCGCAGGTTCACACCCACTTTAGGAATTTTGCATTCATGGTTAATGAATGTTAATCTTCTGAGACCATTTAGGTTGAGGGAGCCATGTACAGTGTTCAGTTCAGTTCAGTCGCTCAGTCGTGTCCGACTCTTTGTGACCCCATGGACTGCAACACGCCAGGCCTCTCTGTCCATCACCACTCTTGGAGTTTACTCAAACTCATGTCCATTGAGTCAGTGATGCCATCCAACCATCTCATCCTCTGTCGTCCCCTTCTCCTCCTGTCTTCAATCTTTCCCAGCATCAGGGTGTTTTCTAATGAGTCAGTTCTTGGCATCAGGTGGCCAAAGTATTGGAGTTTCAACTTCAGCATCAGTCCTTCCAATGAATATTCAGGACTGATTTCCTTTAGGATGGACTGGTTTGATCTCCTTGTTGTCCAAGAGACTCTCAAGAATCTCCTCCAACACCACAGTTCAAAAGCATCAATTCTTTGGCGCTCAGCTTTCTTTACAGTCCAACTCTCACATCCATACATGACTACTGGAAAAACAATAGCTTTGACTAGACAGATCTTTGTTGGCAAAGTAATGTCTTTGCTTTTTAATATGCTGTCTAGGTTGGTCATAACTTTTCTTCCAAGGAGCAAGTGTCTTAATTTCAAGGCTGCAGTCACCATCTGCAGTGATTTTGGAGCCCCAAAAGATAAAATCTGTCACTGTTCCCATTGTTTTCCCGTCTACTTGCCATGAAGTGATGGGACCAGATGCCATGATCTTAGTTTTTTGAATGTTGAGTTTTAAGCCAACTTTTTCATTCTCCTCTTTCACTTTCACCAAGAGGCTCTTTAGTTCTTCACTTTCTGCCATAAGTGTGGTGGTGTCATCTGCATATCTGAGGTTATTGATATATCTCCCGGCAATCTTGATTCCAGCTTGTGCTTCATCCAGTCCATCATTTCTCATGATATACTCTGCATGTAAGTTAAATAAGCAGGGTGACAATATACAGCCTTGACATACTCCTTTCCCGATTTGGAACCAGTCTGTTGTTCCACATCCAGTTCTAACTGTTGCTTTTTGACCTACATACAGATTTCTCAGGAGGCAGGTACAGTGTTGTTATTCCTATTTAGGAAATGAAAGAGTAGCACCTGAATAGCAAAGTAGAAAGGCTATTTCTCATAGTCACAGATAAAATATACGGTAGTGTTGGGATGGAATTGGATTCCCCAATATCCCATGGCTAGTGTGTTTTGTTTGTAGCTAAATGAAGGGATTAAAACACTTTTTATACAAAAATGCATCATATCTTCTCAAAATTTTAGGGGAGTCATTGAGGTATAGGAGAGAGTACATTGGATCAGGAACTAGAAGAATCTCGTTCAGTCTAGTGTTTTAGCTTTGTGACTCTGGGTAACTTCCCTGAAATTCCCCAAGTATCAATTTAATCATCTCCAAAACTGGAATTTGATTATTGTGAGGAACAATTCTGTTACAGAGCTTTGTAAATGTTTAAATTATTATTATTTATAAACATGCCTCTATAAGCATACCACCCACTAAACTGTTTACCTTGTAGCACACATGCAACTCCATAACTCAAACTCAGAAAGCATATCATAGGTAAGGTCAACCTTAACTTCATGAATTTGGCTTTCTTACTGTAATTTTTAAGATTAAGAAAAACCCCTTGAAATAATTCTAGCTTATTTGAATTTAGATGTCTAATTAAGATGCCATGGCTGTATTAGCAAAGGAAAAATGAAGGGGAGAATTTATGAGCATATAAAAATTATCAGGTTAGTGTCTGAAAGTGGTTCAGAAATCTAAAATAGATAGATGTGTTCACTTAGAACACATGGCCCAGATGGGTTCCACCTCCCCCTACATTAATGTAGTTCATCCAATCCTCTAATAACTTGGTTTCCAAATAAGGCAGAAACTTAGAAGAGTGGTCTGGCTCACAATGCTAGAAATGTTGGAGCTAAGAGGGGCATAATTATGTATTTTTTTTCTTTTCAGCAAACCTTTCATTCTGAAATGCAAGTTTGATGTGTTATTAATTTGTATTAATTTGTCTTGCTTTGATAACATTGAAAATGCTAGTTAAGAACACGCTCTGACAGAAAGAGCGGCAAGTAGACCCAAACTTTAGTTCTTCCAATACTAATTGAATAAGGGGTACGGATAGAAAGTGTCACTCCCAGGATGTTATACAGGTGGGAATCTGGGGGGATGAGTGTAAATGATATACTTTCAGGCTGGGCTGTCCTGTAGGTCACATAGCACGAGCCTACAGAACCTAAGATCAAAATGAAAATGACAATTAACATTGCAAAAAATTATAAGCATCAAAATAGTCACCAAGGGAAATTATAAAATCTTTACTGGGTTATAAAAGAAGTTGTAAAAGACACGTTTTACTGCTTAGTAATGTAAAATATATTTTGAGTTAGCAGTGTGTTGGGTGGTTAATCTTTTTAATTTCCATGGCCTGTAAAAATCTTAATCTGGCCTTGTATGTGGTATGATGAAGACTGGAAACTCAGCTCTTTTTTGGGAGAGGTTGACGGGTGTCACTCCTGGTGCTACTTGAAATACCATCTCTGGTTTTGCGATCTTGTCCCTACGTTGTCCTTACTTCTTCACTACGATCTTGGATGGTGATAGATATTCGTAGGCAGTTTTACAGTGAGGAAATCTGAGGCATAGAGACTTGTCTAGGTCAACATAGGAAGGTCTGGTTATAAATCAGGACTAGGCTTAAATTCTAGTCCTGTCTCTTTCCATTACACCTGGCCAAGACTATGTGGCTCTAAGCTGTAAGCATTTTACCTGGCTGTTTTAAAATTTTTTCCTTTCCTGACATTAATTGCTTATGTAGAAAAACTGGGGGAAGATTTATAACCTGGAATAAAGGGAAGAAAGATTCTTTTAAAAAAGAGATCTGAATCTCCTGCCACAAATTCAGATAACACAATCAATGAAGCTTTAACAAATGTGTACTACCTTATAGGTTATTTTGGTAAAACAAATCATTGCCATGTGTGATTCATTCATAGAAGAGAAAGGGGACTTGGATTGGGGCATTGGCTCAGTCCTTTATTCACTCCAAGAGGTACTTTTCTTTTTTTTTAAACAATAAGGAGATTAGACTATATAATCTCCATGGGCCTTTCTAGTTCTGCCAGACTGATTCGAAGAATTATTTTAATGTTGTAAGTGTGATTTCACACTATATGCAAATATCTTTTCAACCAGGGTGGCACTGCAAATTTGGTAGCTTAAAAGAAATTTAACCTTTCACAGTTTTGGAGGATAGGTATTCAAAGTCAACATGTCAGCAGTACCCTGCTCCGTCTGAAGGCTGTAGGGAAGAATCCTCCAGGATCCTTCCGTGCCTCTTTCTAGCTTCTGAGGGCTCCCAGCAATCCTTAGCGTTCCCTGGCTTGATAGTACTGGGTAAAACTAGTTGAATACAGCTCTTCAGTAAGAATTTCACAGAGGGCTAGTTTCAATAGCTATTTTCTCGATTGGGATTATAAAGCAAGCGTACTTTAATTTTTGCATCAGGTGCTTCATTTCTCTTCCATTATTTAACAGGAAGGCTTTAGTTTAAAATGTCATTATCATTATTGTCACCACCACCACCATCATCATTCCACTGCTGTTCTGTGATGATTTTTACCAGTCACCAGTCTTGGTTCACACCATAATGTAGTTTGAGGATTATTTAGCCTTACTGCAAATGAGGCTAAGAGCTTCATTGCATAAACAACACAAAAGATACTCATGATTCTTCATTAACCATCAGAGGGAGCCACTTGGGGAGAAAACCTGTTCTTTTGTTGTGGCTGAGGGATTTATTATCATGTATTAACGTGTTGAAAAGATCTTCTGTTCAAAGGATCTTCTTATCCAACAATAATTTGGGCTTTCTCTTTTGAATGTTAGGATTTTCCTTATCTCTGGTATTGAAAAATTCCTTAGACAGTCCCCATTCCACTCTGCTTATTCAACCATCTTAATTGAGAGTTAAAAAATGAGGATATAAAAATGAGGAAATTCAAAACTGAGAAAGGAAAGGACTTGTTCTGGCTTATGACCAGACCTGAGTGTTCCTGTTCCCAGCCCAATGCCTGGTCCGTTTCTACTAGGTTGCCTTTCCAAAGCAATAGTGCCTACTCTTTTATATGGCCAGTGAGATGGGGAATGAGTAACTTCAGATAGAAAGATACTGATCATAATAATGGTGCTACCCCCTTTGTACTCAAGGATGAATGGGGCAGTTTAAAAAAACCTCGAGCCACATATGGTGTTGGCTAGTGTCCCCTGGAGGAGGGCATGGCAACCTACTCCAGTATTCTTGCCAGGAGAATCTCCATGGACAGAGGAGCCTGGTGGGGTATAGTTCATGGGGTCACAAAGAGTTGGACATGACTGAGTGACTATGCACAGCACAGAGCAAGTGTCAGGGTACAGTCTAAGGGATTCAGTGACCATTTATTTATAAATGCCATTATGTTGAAGGCATTGTAAAATTTGTGATAATGCAATAGGTACCTTGTAAGCCAACCTTTCCCGTTGCTTTGCTGCTGTTGCTGCGGAGTCGCTTCAGTTGTGTCCGACTCTGCAGCCCTATGGACTGCAGCCTGCCAGGCTCCTCTGTCCATGGGATTCTCTAGGCGAGAGTATTAGAGTGGGTTGCCATGCTTTCTTCCAGGGGATCTTCTCGACCCAGGGATCGAATCTAGGCCTCCTGCATTGCAGGCGGATTCTTTACTGCTGAGCCACCAAGGTAAAAACTAGGATATTTTGAAAGTTACCTGATTCCCAAGGTGAGGAAGGAAGTTGTTTCTTTTTTTCAATTTAATTTTTTAAAATTGAGGTATAGTTGATGTACAAGATTATGTAAGTTTTTTCAGGTGTATAATAGTGATTCACAATTTTTAAAGATTGTATTTCATTAATTGTTATTATAAAATATTGGCTTTATTCCTTGTATTGTACAGTACATGCTCATAGCTTATTTTATACATGGTAGTTTGTACTTTACAGTTCCCACTTCCCTCTCCTCTCACTGGTAACCACTATTTTGTTCTCTATATTTGTGAGTCTGTTTCTTTTTTTGTTATATTCACTATTCTATGGGAGTTCTTAGAAATGTTTTGGCAGACCCCTCTGTTAGTGTACTTAAGGAATTTACCAGCAAATGTGGAAAGGGAAATCCAGATAGAATCTTCCCCTTGAGGATATAAAGAATTGCAAATCACAAAATTTTGAAGGTGCATTCATGTCACATGGATGCTTTTGGTTCATTTGGTTGTTTATCTGAATACCTGATACTCCTCTTGCTGCTAAGTCACTTCAGTCATGTCCGATTCTGTGCGACCCCATAGATGGCAACCCACCAGGCCCCCCGTCCCTCTTGCTGCTGCTGCTAAGTCACTTCAGTCGTGTCCAACTCTGTGTGATCCCATAGATGGCAGCCCACCAGGCCCCCCCGTCCCTGGGATTCTCCAGGCAAAAACACTGGAGTGGGTTGCCATTTTCTTCTCCACCCCCATCCCTCTTAGGGATCTTGCTAAGCATTTGGGACAGTGAAACCACAGTTCCTGTTCCCTGAGATAGAGAGGAGAGGATCAGTGAGTAGAGGCCAGCCATTACTAAATAAATTTGACAAGAAAAGTGGAAGTGGTTAGAGAGAGGGGGCTATATCACATGGGCTGTGTAGTAGAGAGTATAGTAAGAGTTTAAAAAGAGGGATTACAGCAGAAAGGTGCTGGCAGCCATGGTGAAGGTGGTGACAGAGAAAAAGAAAGTCTAGAAAGACAGTTAAAATGGCTTTTCTTTGTGTTCTTTCATCTTAATAGACTCTACTCGACATGATTTTCAAAGTCACACATCTTCATGTCTAAGAAATATCACTTTGAGGATAAACTTTCCTGATTATGGAAGACCAGCCAAATAATCAGTTTTTGTTCATTCTTCCTATTCCTTTCTCTGAGTTGGATTCTGAACTTTCCTGATCAGAAGTTAGGGCCCTGTGCTTTGTAAGGGAGTTTCCATTGAGTATATACTAAATCCACCAGGAGAAGAGTCTGCCTTCCCAACCCACTGTAATGGGTAAATATGGAAAATTCCATCTTCCTCTTTGGAGGCTCATTCAGAAACACCCTCAGAGCCTATAAGACTTTGCTTTCATAATCTCTCAGGTCTTCTCTGATTGATGTGAAGCCCATTGTTGGGGGAGGAGACATTCACATCCTTGTGGAGGTTGCATGCTGAACCATGATCACATACCTGTTTCTGCACTGTCCTCCACTGACTCACATCTCATCCCACTCCGACCTGGGATCTTGACTGATAGCAAGTGAAGAAGGGCAAGGCCCACATAGTGAATGCAGAGCCCACTTCCTGGTTTCACATTTGATGAGTATCATTCCCTCCTGCCACAGATACACCCCCTCCAGGACAAATGCCACATGAGTATAAGGTTGGCAGCCTCATGTCACATCCCAGTGAGTCAGAATAAGAAATTCACACATTCTAGAGATGAGCTCATGAGGTAAGCAGCACCTTTTGGGGGACATGGTACAGGCTGCTGGATAAATGCTGTATATCAGACATTTTCCATCTTTGTTCTTAGATAGTTCAGTGTTTCAGGTACTGAGAGAGGTCAGGAAAGGACATTATTCTGACTCTTTGCATCACCTACTTGCTGCCTACTTTATTTGTCCGCTGCCCCTTGCCAGGACAGTTGCATCTAATTAGAGTCCAGATAACGACTTTGCCAACCTGAACTATACAAACAACCTTGGAGAGTTGACTGAAGAGCTCTTTTCTGGAGAATGTTTAGATATTCTGAGATATATCTGAGTGTTTTGACAACTATCTAAAACCTAATCTTTTAATCTTGTTTAGTATTGAAAATTAAAAATAAATTAATCTTGAACCCTCAGACAAATGTTTTCATAGCGGTTTTTTACTCTCAAGATAGAATAGGATAAAGAGAAAGGATGTTATCATGAACTTGAGGTTCAATCAAACTCAAGTTAATACCTGTTTATTCCTGAGCAAGTTCTTAACAACACTGATTCTCATTTCTTTCTATCTATAAGACATGAATAATTATTATTTCTATTTAATAGTATTATTTTGAAAGCAAACAAGGTAATGGATTTCAGAAAGAGTAATGCAGTGCATGGCATGTTTTAAGTTTTGAATAAGTTTTTACTGTTTTTCTTGAATACACCAAAAATGGTCTCATTTCTAGACCTTTCCTCTAAGCAGTGCCTTTGGATTCTCTGGGTCCTCTTTCTCTTTTAAAGCCTAAGCCCACGTCTTTCCTCCTTGAGCTCCCAAAGCCTGCAGTGGTTTTTTCTGTTCTCTGGAACCTTGTGGCATAAATTGCCTATTGCTCTTTACCAGTGGTTTTATGTGGAGGAATTATCTCCCCAGTTGACATACAAGTTTGTCAAAACTAAGGACTGTGTATTCTTTCCCTTTGTGTTCTTAGAGTTGAATGTGATACCTGCCGTATAGTAGGTACTCAATAATTGTCAATACTGTTTCAAATCACCAATAATATGGCAATCATGTAATCTATTCAATCAACTATTAAATAATATTGATAGTTGAGCACCAGCTTTAGGACAGGCATGATTTTTGCCAAGGGAACAGTTGAAGATACATCTTCTGGATTTGGGCCTTCAGGAGTTCACAGTAGAGTGTAGTAATTCTCAAATCTTGAACCTTGGGTGCTTGTAAAAATGAGATTACTGCGTCCATCTAGACCTTTTGAATCTGAATCTTTATGAATAAACTGGCCATCTACACATTTTTACAGATTTCCCAGGTGACTAATGTATATGATAACACTGGGCCAGCTGACCTTTAGTTGCATCGTCAGCTGCTCCTAGACAGGGCATACGCATTATTCAGTCAGTTGGTCAGATAGCCCATGTATCAGCTGCCTCTGAGTACTCTGTGTTCTTGGCTCTATTTATGACAGCCCCCATACCCAGGAGGGAAGCCTAAACTTTTGGCTCTCCCTTTGCATTCCCATGACGAGGTCATCATGAGACCATCACCCTGCCAATCTGCTGTGCATGATCACATCTTCCTTCCTCCAACTCGGCACTAAAGTGGACACAAGAAATGGACTATTGGTAAAATCTTCAAAGAAATTTCTCTCCACTTAAAATTTGCATGAGGAGAAGAAAAACTGTTGTTGTGTGAAACAGTGAAAATTGTTCTGGATTCCAGGCGGCTGGAGTCGAATCCCTTTACTTCTGTGGGTCTCATTTTCTTCATCTGTAGAATACAGTGTTCAGTTGGAAGATGACTTCTTTTATACTCATGCTTCTGAGGCCATCTCACTGAAACTTCAGGACTGTACTTTGATCCTGGTATACTGACTTAGAAGAATTTCTAGTCCCCTTTGAAGATAGTATGAGCTCTTCAGACTTTGCAGATTGAAGAAGCTTTGTTCTATAGCTTGTCCTTACATGAAAGCCCTTTGGGATCTTTGATATAGTCCATTTTTTTCTATTATCTGGAGAAGATATGAAGATTTTTATTTTCTTGTTATATAAAAAAACAACTATGCCTGTGGGTAAAATTAATGCTATCTGATTTTTTTCTGGTAATTTTTCTTATAAAGCCAGAATAATTTTGTGATGTTCTTCTGGGCTACAGAGAGCTGATATTTTAGGGATTTGGTTGGACTTCCTTTTTTTTTTTATTCTCTCATTCTGTAGTCATATGTCAAGCTAAGTTAGTGTTATAGTGGCTAAATTAAGAACATGACATGGATCTTGTCTCCCATGAGCATCCAAGGATAATAGTGGACATTTATCAACTCCTTACAGTGTTCCAGGTCAGGTGCTACAGTGCTACATGATCTCACTCACAACAACCTTCTGAGATACAGGGTTTACCTTTCCATTTTATGGATGAAGGAGCTAAAAGTCAGCAAGGTAATGACATTTTCCCAAGAGCACACAGCTAGGTAGTCTTGTAGTGGAGAGGAGACATGTATCCAGTGGTGGTAGAAT
Source organism: Cervus canadensis (assembly GCF_019320065.1). NCBI lineage: Eukaryota > Metazoa > Chordata > Mammalia > Artiodactyla > Cervidae > Cervus > Cervus canadensis. The sequence goes on from NC_057398.1 coordinate 38,718,456, forward strand.
GAAAATCAGTAGAGTGATTAATTTTTTTTTTTTCTTACATCAGGGTTCACTCTTGGTATTGTACATTTTATGGATTTTAACAAATGGACAATAACATGTACCCACCATTAGAGTATTGTGCAGAACAGTCTCACTACTCTAAAAATCTTCTACACTTCACCTATTCATCTCTCCCTCCTCCCTGGCAACCACTGCTCTTTAACTGTCGCTATAGTTTTGCCTTTTCCAAAACATCACACATTTGAAATCATACATTATGTAGTCTTTTCAGATTGTCTTCTTTTACTTAGTGATATACATTTAAAGTGTGTCCATGTCTTTCCATGGCTTGAAAGCTCATTTCTTTTTAACATTGTTACTCCGTTGTCAGGATGTATCACAGTTTATTTATCCATTCAACCTACAGAGGGATATCTTGATTGCTTCTCCTTGGCAAGTTTTAACAATAAGAAACAAAGCTATTATAAACATCCATGTGTGAATAGAGTAATTTTTAAGTACTTGCTATGGGAGACCAGAAGCCAGGGATTTGATTTAGGCCTTGAAGTTGATATTTTGATGGGTAGACATAGATGAAGGGACATTCTTGGTGGAGAGAACAAAGGAAGCAAGTATTTTTTGAATGCTTACCACCTGCCAGGCAAACTCTTGAGTATTTTCACATATGTTAACTTTGAGCTTTATAGTCATCTCCTCGAGGATCCCAATAATAATATGCCTTATTTTCACAGACATGAAAGCTAAAGCTCAGAAGTGGTATATAACATCCAAATTCAACAGGACTGGAGGAGTCACAGTTTGAACAAATCTTACTCCCAAGCCTGCACCCTCTTTGTCCTACCAGGCTTTATTTAAAGGATTAGAGGAAATAGTTAATCCGAGCATAAAGCACAGATAGGATATGGGTAGCAGTAATGCTTGACAAGGAGGTTGGCACCAGGCCATAGAAGGCCTTGAATTGGGCACTGTGGGGGTATTTCTGGGCAGTGGGGTAGTCAGCATGAAGTAATCAGGTTTGGAGGATGAAGGGAGAGGTTGTGGAAAGTCATGGAGCAAGAGAAAGAGCAATCTTATTCCACAAATGACCGAGGCCTGGTGGTGTTGACGCTAGGAAGATGAGAAAATGCAAATTTCTAATGCTGGGTAAGCTTCAGGAGGAAAGGAAGCCTGGAGTAGAAGTGAATCTCCCTAAAAGAGGAAGTCCTGTGTGCCTTCCTTGCTGCCTGTCAGCATCTTAATCTCAGAATGTCTTCTTGATCATTACCGCTCTGACTTCTTCATCACAGTGTTTCAGAACATTGGGAAATGTCATTGTTTTGCAGGAACCTTATGGAAAGTTTGCACAGTCAGTCAAATAATCAGATCATGAGGACTTTTAAGTCAGAGAGTTTGACGTGAATTTGGGATGAAGAGGCTTCCTGTTTCTCTCTTTCATTGAAATTGGCGTAGGGTTGCAACTTTTAAATTTTAAATCATAAACAGTGTTGAAAGGAGTGTCTCTGATCTTTGAGGAATTTCTAAAGATAGAAAAAACTGAGACGTTATGAAACCTGCCTAAGTACTTGCCTGGCTGGCCTTAGGACCAGGTTGCTGCATGCTGAGCCCTGCTCTTGGTGCAACTGTGCAGTCTGCGTCTGACTTTAACAAGGTGGCCAAGGAACCAGCCTGCCTTGAGAGCAGCAGGGGCATTCATTCATTTACCTAGGGAATTATGGTGTTTGGGTAATGTAGCTTTTGAGAGGCCTTCTTCCAGAACATCGCTTTAAGCATGAAGGACACTAGACCAGCCTCACAAACAGTCCACAGAGGGGAGAGAGGAAAGACTGGTCTTCCCGAGTCAGCACCTCTCTGCGTGCTCACCACTGACTAATACCGCTCTAGGGGCCCAGCCACTGGCAGGGCTCAGCAAGGCTCTCCCTTCTTCTTACACTGCCTGTTGGTTTCAGCTTGGTGAGGCTTGTGACTTTACGTACAAGGGAAGTAGGGGATTCTTCATCAGCGTGGGCAGGCCACAGTGGAGTCCGTTTGACTGCTGCCTTGAGTGCCAGAAAAGTGGGAAGCAGGGACTCCACACCCCAGAGTATGAAAACAAATTCCTCCCCAGACCTTTGATCGGGACATCTTGCCAAAAATAACCTGGTAGGAGGAGCTGTTGTTCTCTGCAGGCACAATGGGTGGTAGGTTTTTCTGTTTGTTTGTTAGTTTCTATTTCCCTTCTTAGTAGGTAATGTAAAAATTTAAAAATACAAGAAAGTAAGCCGTGGAAAATAAATGTGCCTCCCACTCCTGTCCTCAGGCTTCTAGTTCCTTTCTCCAGAGGCAGTGCTTTATTCTTCTAAATAAATTCTGTGCCCACACAAAAATTCTTTTCTTTTCTTTGAACACAAATGGAAATGTACTTTATATGTGATTCTCCCTTTTGCTTTGGCTTTTTTCACTTAATATATTTTGGAGTTTGCCCCATATTGAACTTCTTTGTTCTTTTAACCACCAAATTTCCATAGATGTTTTATCTGTTAACTTTTCTTTCTTTGTTGCTTTACTTCTTTCTTGCTTTTGAGTTCAAGTTAGGTTTTACACACAACTAAAGAGTACAGAAAGACCCAACATTTTAAAAATTGACTCACAGATCTACTCATCTCTGAAGGGTTTGAAGAGTTTTTATTGCCTGTGGGCCTTGAACGTAGGACACGCTTAATCCTGTTTTACAGTGAAAAGGCGAGCAGCCAGGAGGCTCCCAGACTTCACTCCCAGTCCATTCTGGGAGTCTGTGGCCGTGAAGGATTGACTGGTCACAGCCTTGTCCATGAAGAATCTCTATGACTGAATGGGTTTCTTAACAAGATAACTTCTAAGTGCTCTATTATCTAAAATGGGAAATTGGGGCTCAAGGAGCCAAAATAATATACCAAGGAAGAGTTTGGCAAGTGAGGATAGATCTTACTTAGATGCTTGCATGAGAGAGCAGAAGACTCCTAACTTACCTTATGAGATGTTATAGAAAAGCAATGGGGGCAGGCAAGAAGGCTGCATCTAACTCACGTAGCAAAAGGCAAGTCTAATCTCAAGTCAGTCTCTTTACCTGCTGCATTTCTGCTTCATAGGATGGATATGATGCGTCAATTCTACTTGTTCATTTTTTTCCCTAAAAATATATGCTTTTTCTTCCTTTAGGTGCCATCTCAGTACCCTCCAATCCAGAGTATCAGAGTACGGTTTACCAGTAAGTATTGTCAAAAGTTTAATTGGTTAATAGTTTTAAAAGAATCTTCTCTCCAGCTTCTTAATTTCCCCTAGAACATATGATCTCTCCATTTTCTTAGGGAAACATTAAATCCTGAAATTGTTGGAGCCTGCATATTATTTTCATTAAGGTCAAAGAAGAAAAGGGGAGTAATTAGTTAACAGATAAGTGCTTGTCACTGTACATTATATTCCTTACTTAATCCTCCCAGGAACCCTTTGAGTAGAAATTACACTCACTTTTTAGGTAAGAAAATGAAAGCTTCTTACAAGTCTGTCTGACTGTAAGATATATCATTCCCCAGTAATTCTATTATAAGACAAAATTTTACCTTAATGAGAGTTGGGGGACTTAAAGGTAATGTGATATCTTTAACGAGAGAGCATTATTTGAATCCAAGATTAATACTAGGACAACCACCAATGGTTTCTGTATGGATATTCATTTATTAAGTCCTCTTGAGTCAAAGGAAAATATATCTTGCCTTCTATAAGTGATCCTCATTTTCAATTTGAAATATTTCCCATGGACTTGATTCAAAGCAAGAATTACTGAATTGTGCCCAGCAGTGGGAACTTAATCTTTCCTATCACCGAGGGACATGGGCCAGAATGGAGAGTTTGAAGTGTCATTACTTGACCATTCAGGATGATACTGAGGCTGCCGTGGAAGTAGAAGATATTTAGTTTTTGATTTATGCTTGAAATGGCCCCACACAAAGCTATTACAGTTATCATTCTGTGTTCTGCTACTTTTCCTTTTCTTTTTCCTGTGGTAACCACTATTCCCAAGGCACCTTCCAGTAAAAATTGACAATAAAAAGGTAGAAGAGAGAAGGGAGAAATAAGTCTATGTTCTTGAGCTCTTATATCAGAACCTGAACCCACAGACTAAGCTTCACTTAGTATTAAAGCATAACTAAGCTTAAGTGATTGTTGACAAAGGCCAGTAATACATGTTGTTGAGAAGTCTAGTTGCCAGGGCATGTGAAGAATTTTCATTTCATGGTGACATGGAGAGAAGAATAAAAAAAACTGAGTGTTATTCGCTCCATTGTGTCCAACTCTTTGCAACTCCATGGACTGTAGCCCACCAGGCTCCTCTGTCCATGGAATTCTCCAGGCAAGAATACTGGAGTGGGTAGCCATTCCCTTCTCCAGAGGATCTTCCCAACCGAGGGATCAAACTCGGGTCTCCTGTGTTGCAGGCAGATTCTTTACCATCTGAGCCACCAGGGAAGCTTGGAGAGAGGATAGAGAAGAGTTAAAAGTGATTACTTTGTGTGGACGGGGTGTGCAGGACCCAGGCAAGAGGCACTTCCACCACCCTTTGCCCTAATCAATCCATTGAACAAAGTTCAATGCACTGAAGTTGCCAATCCCTGCTGATTTTGAAAAATCAGGGAAACCTTGAGACTCCATTTCCTGCCACAGGTGTGTTGTGACAACTGCCAGTTGCTTTAATCTCTCCACTCTTGAATCCCAGCCCCCTCTGAAACTCTTGACTACTAGTATTAGCTTTGCCTCTTCCATTCCACAGGGAAAGCGGATTCCAACCCTCATATAGAAACAGTCTTCTCTTACTTTTATTCTTCAAAATCTGTCCCTATGACTTTTTCTTCATATGTTTCTAGATATATTGGAAGGTGGTTGCCCAACGCTGAGCTAAGGAGTCATTCTTTTTTTTTTTTTTTACCCTACCCTCCTTAGAGTGTGAAAATGAGAATGGTTTCATCATCACATCTCCAGACACGGATGGAACCATGAAGGTGCAGAACAACTCAATCATCATCACCTGTGATGGGTTTTATCTCATCTCTCTGAAGGGCTACTTCTCCCAGAATCTCAGCCTCAGGCTTCTGTACCGAAAGGGTCGGGAACCTCTTTTCTCCCTGAACATGGTCAAGTTTGTTGACTCTGTCACAGTGGCCTATCTGCGTTTCAAGGACAAAGTCTACCTGAATGTGACCACTCAGAATGCCTCCTGCGAAGACATCCAGGTGAATGGTGGGGAGTTGATTCTCATTCATCAAAATCCTGGTGGATTCTGTGTCTACTGAGGACCTGATGGTTGCACCCAAGCCAGGAACCAGCATGAATGCCACACTGGGGGTGGACAGGACTCTGATTCTTCCTTGGGAGTGGAGGCGTTGTCCCAGCTCAGCCCTCATATTTGGCCATGTGAGATGTGACCAGAAGCAGATCACTCCCACCCCCACTCAGGGATATTTAAAACTTGTTTTTACATACCAGTTAACTTTATGTATTTATCCTATGTCTTCTAAATCACCTAGCCCTCCTCATCCCTCAAGATTTCCTCAAGCCTGTTAGGCACCTCCACCAGAGTAAGAAAAAAGGTGCCTCTTCCTCAAGATGTTGTTCCTGTTGGTCAGGAAATTATTGTAATAAACTTTCATTATTGAAAAAGACACTTGACTACCATTTGTCATCTGACACTGTCAAAATGAAGAAGACCAAGGAGAGGGGTTTTGAATCTGCAAAGCCAGTGGACTGACTCCTCGTGAGCAGAGGTGCCTCTCCAAGGAGAAATTTGTTGTAGTCTGCATAGAAGCCCGATCTCTCCCTCATGTGGAGGAATTCAAAAGGAAAAGCACCTTATGAACAGCTGTCAGGACTTGATGAGGGTAGCTGGCTAAGGAATACTCCGCTCTGGGCTTTTTTTTCCCCCCTCGTTTTCTCCATTTTTCTTTCCCAGCCTCCAAATGTTCTTGATAGATATTTCCTTTCAAAGAACCATCTCGGGGGTGTGATGCTTGAAAAACCTAATCAGTGACTTAAGGAAAGCTGATGGGACTTTTCTGAGCTGGGAGAGTGAGATAATTTATTGTGAGGGTTATCTTTATCACACAGGAGTGCAGTGAAACTGGACCTCTCAGGATAAAAGTCAGTGGAAATTTTAATAGTCTGGGGAGGAAATCACATTTGCCACAGAGAGGCAGTGTAACACATGCCTAATGCTGAGATACATACTCAGCCCCACATCTTGTGCTCAGGTACCACCTTGCTGGTTTCAAAAAAATGTTTTAGGTGAATTGTGCCCCCATCCTCGGGCTGCACTGCATGTCTTACAGGGTCTTAGTTCCCCAACCAGGGACTGAACCCAGACCCACGGCAGTGAAAGTGCCAAGTCCTAACCATTGGACTGCCAGGGAAGTCCCCAACATGAATTGTTCTGAGCAAGATATTCTATGATATGTGTCTTGACTACTTAGAGGATTTAAATGTGTGTGTGTGTATGTGTGTGTGTGTGTGTGTGTGTGTGTACTTGTTTGTTATTGACTGTGTTTTGCAAAGTCAAAGTTATTCAGAGTGGTTGCTAATAAGTACATGTTTATCACTGCAGATAATATTTAAGAAAATACATGTTTTTTAAGTTTGGAATTTCTGACTGTATTTCTTCTGGACATATGCATTCCAGGCCAAAGCTTAATTGTTTTGTGAGTTGGTTGTCTTTTGCGTTATGGCCTCTCCTCACAGGTGCCCCCTCCTTTTAGGTACACGTGGCCTGCTTCTCCCATGCTGGCCTCCTTCAGCGACACAGGGATACTTCTGCCAGCTTCCACCCATCAAAGTACATGTGTCCCATTTAAATCATTCAATCAAAGGGATAATTAACCTTACTCTGAAAACAGTGGAGTTTTGTGTAAATGAAAAGTCAGGAGATTGGAATTCTAATTTTGACTCTGTCACTAACTGGCCACAGGACCCTGGACAACTAATTTCCTACCTTGGGATCCTGCTTTTTTCTCTTGTTGAATGATCATTTTAGAATCTTATGCTCATAAAGCTAAATGTGAATGTACATAGTAAATACCTATGTACTGGTTGCTGTGAGTCAAGATATATAATCTTCTCTTTTAATGTGTGGAGTAATTTTTTTTTTTCTGGACCACCTAGTATTTTCCCTCAGCGTTGTTGGTGATTTCTGTGAGCATGTGTCCGTGCTGTCATGTCTGACTGTTTGCAACCCCATGGGCTGTAGCCCGCCAGGCTCTTCTGTCCATGTAATATTCAAGGCAAGAATACTGAAATGGGTTGCCATTTCGTTCTCCAGGGAATCTTCCCAGCCCAGGATCGAACAGATGTCTCCTGTGTCTCCTGCATTGCAGGCGGATCGGGGAGGCCCCGATTCCTTTGAGAATAGTTGCCAGTTGTTACTTAGTGACTTTTTGTTTAGGGAATGACTGAAAGGATTCCAGTCTTGATTCAAATCGTAATTTTTCTTAAGCATATCGGGCAGGTCCCCTACTTTAAATCGTAATTTTGTATTTAGTGCTCTCCTGGCTCTCGGAGAGTGTTAATATTAATATTAATAATATAGCTAATAATAATATTGATATTTACATGGAAACAAATAAAAGATCTTAGAATTCAATACTGGTTAGAGTGTTGAGAGTTTTTATTTATCTTTCTCTTCCTTTCCATGTTCTGATCGGCTAATTCCCCGAATAGGGGAGGACAGAGAAAACTTGCTGGTTTCCTATCCGCCTCCAATTCCAGCCATTGGAATTATATCCAAGGGATGGTTGAGCTGCCAGACTCCACCTTTGCTTTTGAAAACGTATTCACCATAAGTTCTCAGGGCTCCTCTTCCTGGTTCAAGAGGTGGATTCAAATAGAATTCTCTTCACTGTTATCCTTTTCCTCAGTACTACTTGTCTTGTTTCTAAGTCTGGGATGATCTCCTTGAGTATTACATCCCTTCTCCTTCAAAGTAATTACATCTTCAGTCTTATAGAGGTCCCAGCTCTTAATGCGTTTGTGTGCACAGTCTGGCCACAGTGATCCCTGTGCCACCTGTGGTGGTGTTAAACCTCCTTCCTGAATGCTCCTCTTCCTGGACTTCCTCTGAATGCATCTCTCTCCGGGCCACTCTTTCCATCTCTGTTCTCTGCCTGTCTGATCTCCTTCACCTCTCCTCTTTCTCTGCCTATCACTTTTGTGATAATGCTCTATAGAGCTCCATCCTCAGCCCTCTTTCTCTACACTGGGGGGATCACAGTCTGGCAGCTGACAAGCCACTATCTAGCTTATGTATGTGTTCAGTTTACTTATTAAGTTTGACTTTAGTCACCAACACTTAAATACTGGGAAATTGTTGACTTGTTTTGACAAAACAATGGAAAACAGAAGATCTGGTGACACTGGGCCCAATTTTGACATGACAGAAATCATCTCAGTCTGGGTAGCAGCCTCCCTCTTTAGAGAAACTATGCACTCTTCATTTCTCTAGAGTCCCCCCAGTTCATACTGTGTGCAAATGTGCTTACACCAACTCACTTCACTCACTTGCTGGCCATGGGGCATTCAAGTTGTGATCTCTGCTTCTTACACTTGCCTGTTTCATTGATTCTTATGCCTTCAACCACTGCTTATACACCAGTGATACCTAAATTCATTCTCCAGCTCAGATGTCTCCTACTCCAGGGCCACACTTACTTTAATCATCTGTATAATTGTAATAACATGTATAATTGTGATAACAAATAATGAGTACATATATGCCTGACATATTCACCATTTTATATGACTTGTTTTTTTTATTGGAGGATAGTTGTTTTACAATATTGTGATGGTCTCTGCTGTACCTCAACGTATATCAGTCATAACAATATATATATCCCTCCCTCTTGAGCCTTCCTCTCCCCCCATCCCACCCCTCCAGGTCATCACAGAGCACCAGACTGGGCTTCCCTGTGCTATACATCAGCTTTCTGCTAGTTATATGAATTTAATTCTATCTTTCTAACAGCTCTTTGTGGTAGGTATTCTTCCTGTTTTACATATGAGAAACAAACCCTCTGAGGTAAAGTAATTTGTCCCAAGACATGCAGCTAAGAAGTGGTAGAGCTCAGATTCAAGACCAAGGCTGGTTGACACCAAAGACCATGCTTTTAACCACTGCTTCCCCGCTTCTGGGCAGCTCCATGTGGAAGTAATGGGCACTTTACTCAAGATGCTCACAAAAGAATGTCCTCTCCTTCACCAAACCCACTCCTCTTCCTGATTCACGGTGTTGTTTAAAGGCATCGTAATCAATACTGAAGCCAAAAGCCCCAGTGTCATCCTATTTTCTTCTTTTTCCCAGTCCCCACCCACGAGCCTGTGGTCTTTGGCTCCTCCTTTTGCAGTGACCTCTCACCAGGCCTACATGTCTCAGTGAGTTCTCATTGGATTAAGAGAATGATATCCTCTGTTTCAATAAATGAATGAAATCAATGGACAAAATTAAGCAGAGTGCCATGGTGGAAAGCTTGTGATGTTTGGAGCCTAGTTTTAAATCCTCACTCTGCCATTCACTAGCTGGCTGACTTTGGCAAGTGTTTTTTTTAAACCTCTTTGAATCTTCACTTTCTTTATCAATAAAGAAGGGATGTTAACACATACCTCTTGAGTTATTTTGAGTATTAGAGTACTTAGTATATTGCCTGGGACACTGTTGGTCTCAATACTTAATAATTATTAATTTACAAAAGTCACATCCACAAGACAGAAAGTGAGTGCCAAATGAATAATGAAATTTATCTGGTTTAGAGATGCAGAGTTCACACAAGCAAATGGAAGAACTTTGCAGAGTTTAGATTGGAGAAGAGGAAAGGAAAAGATAGAGGAGAACAGTGTATGTGAATGTCTCTGAGGTGGGAATTCTCATGGTACTTTCTGGGGACAGGAAGCTTCCACTGTGCTTATGACATTCATTCTCTCAATTTTTGATTTGAGTATATTCTATTTTCCAGGATAGAAACCTGTGTTTAGTCATGGTTGAAGGTAAGGATTAATGAATAATTTGAGGATAAAATATTGAAGGCATTAAAGACATAGCTAAGAATTTTGGATCATGTCCTATAAAGGGAGACACTCTGTTTTTGAATAAAGAGAATTTATCATGATTTGGGAACAGAACCTAAGTTCTTGTCAATATCACTTTTCATTTTGACCCAATTTATATGAATATCTTATTCTCTGTCAGTTGAACAAAAGCTTTGAATTACTTCTAGACAAAAATAAGAAAAATAAATGTCATAAAACCCAAGTTTTAATACTTTTTGGCAAAAAATATACAGAGAGCTTCTTATTAAATTCAAATTATTGTTTAATAAAGACCATAGTGGTTTTAAAATATTGATTAAATATTTTCAAAGTCATATATTAAGATATAAACTTAAGATATTATGAGCATTAAAAAATAATCACTGAAGATTTCAAGCACCGTGAACATTTATTTGTTTATAACTCAAAATTTCGGCAGTGCTTTGGAATTGCTTACCATCTGTCTACCTATCCATCTATCAGTCTCAGTCATCTAACTATTGTACTTTTCCCCTGAAATAATCTACCTCATAGAGTGTGTGGGTAGCTTGGAACCTTCCCTAAGAGCATCCTTAGTAATTAGTCATTGTGGCTGTTATGGCCACTCATTCAATCCATAATCCATGGGATCAAGACATGGAAGGATTTGTTAAAATTTAAATGTAAATATTACTTAGGAGAGCTGACATGTGAGCCTGTTAATGCTTTTTCACCACCACTTTCCCCCCAACCAAAAGCTGGTCACATGATTCATTCCAGTTTTGAGGGTGTGGGATATAAGGACCTTTAGCTCTGACTGATGCCTGGGGGACAACTAGGGTAGCACTGAATCCAGAAGCAGTCAGGGAGTTGCCTTAGGAAGAGAATGTTGAACTTGCAGGGTATCCTATCATTCTGACATCCTTTCAGAAATCTGGAGCCACAGTGCCTAGGGGTGTGTTTAAACATGGACCTTGACCAGCATTTTGATTAATGGAACTTGTTGACTTTGTTCATCTTTCTATGGTCTGTTTGTGAGAGGAACAGAGGAATGCTAGGACTGAAACAGACCTCAGCATTTGGGTTTTCTTGGAGTCATGCCAAGGCTGAAAAAATACTTTTACATTCACATACATTCTCTTTATTGATGATAGATATAAAAGACCTTTTATTTTTCTCCTGATTTATTCAGTCTTGACCTTTAGTTTTTGAGGTTTGAGGTCAAAAGTAGAACAGTAATAAAGTAATCTGTTTGTAGAAATACAAGCAGGAAATAATTTCTAAAGGTCATTTCAGCCCAGCTCTTTACTTTTATTTAGGGTGCACTATTTATTAGTAAGGATGTTTATCATCTTAGTGATTTTTAAGATATGACAATCTATATCTATCCCCTTAATCAGTTTTAAGAGTGAACATTCTGTTATCCTTTGACTGTTCTTTAAGTAAGGCAACTTGAAATTTTCAATTTATAAAAATCATATTCACTATTATAAATTAAGCAATAGGCAGTCAGTATAAATGTGCTATACTACTACTATATACCAGGCATTGTACTTAGCAATTAGTGATACCTTTCTTCTTCTTAAGAAATGAAAATAAGCCATTATTTTTGATCTTTTACTCTCAAACCCCAAATACTTGCTGCTGTTCTATTGTTTATGCCTCTCCTAGCACTCATGTATTATCCAGATGCACTATAGAATATTATTCAGTCAATAAAAACATTGATAAAATATACTTTATTTGTATATTTTTCATTTATACTATTTCTCTCCATTTAGTCATGTTGATACTGTTTTAAACTCTTGAAAATCTATGCAAACACACTCTTTTAGGCAATAAGCAATTCTCATTCCATCTACAATTAAATCTCACTTTATTAGAGGTCAAATACATAGCATTTTTGAAAGAGCAGACATCTGAAAGTTCAAAATAACTTTGTCTATGAATTTTCATTTTTAGAATGTTGAATTCATAAGATAAAGAGGCCAGAGACTGAGTTAATACATTTCTTATATGCGTGCATGCGTGCTCAGTTGCTCAGTCATGTCTGACTCTTTGTGACCCTATGGACTGTAGCCTGCCAGGCTCCTCTGTCCATGGGAGCCTCCAGGCAAGAATACTGGAGTGGGTTTCCATGCCCTCCAGGGGATTTTCCTGATCCAGGGATCGAACCTGCATCTCCTGCATTGCAGATGGATTTTTTTCCCCAGTGAGGCACCTGGGAAGCCTGATTTCTCATATAGCATTCCTTAAGTGTTCTTGCCTGGAGAATCCCAGGGACGGGGGAGACTGGTGGGCTGCTGTCTATGGGGTCACACAGAGTTGGACACAACTGAAGTGACTTAGCAGCAGCAGCATATCATTGATAACATTTTATTTATTCATCTACAGATAATTGTTGAATTCCTGCTTTGCGTTACGGTGTGCCTATTATGCTAGGTAGTCAAAATATAAACAAAAATACAGAATCAGTTCTTTCCAGTAAGTATTGAGTATAGTATGTAGCACTAACTGGAGTGAGGAGAAGCTGGATATCTGATATCAGGATGTCAGATAAAAACGTGTTGATAACTATAAAGAAAGGAATAGATTTGAAAGATATCAGGAATGAAAACTAAGGACGTTTTGATTGGTAGGATGTGAATGGTAGATTTTGTGGTGAGGAATTCATTTGTTCATTCATTAAAACTAATATTTTGAGAGTCATGAAGAAATAAGAAACAATAAGTGAAAACAAAGGAAATAAAAATGTTAATGCTATGAGAAAAAAAAAAGTGAGGTTATTGACTTTAAATGGGGAAGAGACCTTGTTGAGGAGATGCCATTTAACTCAAGATCTGAAAATCTGAAGAAACTAGCTATTTGAAGCAAAACATGTTGGTGGGGCCAATGAGGTGGGGGTGAATTATGAAAAAGGAAGTTAAAAAATTAGTCACTTCTATGACCATATGACCAACTTTGTAAATAAGAACTATAATAATTATGAGTATTTTCCTTATTTTGATATGACATTATTTTGATATTTTGATATGTTTAATCATGATGGTGTGATCACTTACCTAGAGCCAGACATCCTGGAATGCAAAGTCAAGTGGGCCTTAGAAAACATCACTATGAACAAAGCTAGTGGAAGTGATGGAATTCCAGTTGAGCTATTTCAAATCCTGAACGATGATGGTGTGAAAGTGCTGCACTCAATATGCCAGCAAATTTGGAAAACTCAGCAGTGGCCACAGGACTGGAAAAGGTCCGTTTTCATTCCAATCTCAAACAAAGGCAATGCCAAAGAATGCTCAAACTACTGCACAATTGCCCTCATCTCACATGCTAGTAAAGTAATGCTCAAATTTCTGCAAGCCAGGCTTCAGCAATATGTGAACCATGAACTTCCAGATGTTCAAGCTGGTTTTAGAAAAGGCAGAGGAACCAGAGATCAAATCGCCAACATCTGCTGGATCATCGAAAAAGCAAGAGAGTTCCAGAAAAACATCTATTTCTGCTTCATTGACTATGCCAAAGCCTTTGACTATGTGGATCACAATAAACTGTGGAAAATTCTTCAAGAGATGGGAATACCAGACCACCTGACCTGCCTCTTGAGAAACCTATATGCAGGTCAGGAAGCAACGGTTAGAACTAGACATGGAACAACAGACTGGTTCCAAATAGGAAAAGGAGTACGTCAAGGCTGTATATTGTCACCCTGCTTATTTAACTTATATGCAGAGTATATCATGAGGAATGCTGGGCTGGAAGAAGCACAAGCTGGAATCAAGATTGCCGGGAGAAGTATCAATAACCTCAGATATGCAGATGACATCACACTTATGGCAGAAAGTGAAGAGGGACTAAAAAGCCTCTTGATGAAAGTGAAAGAGGAGAGTGAAAAAGTTGACTTAAAACTCAACATTCAGAAAACTAAGATCATGGCATCTGGTTCCATCACTTCATGAGAACTAGATGGGGAAACAGTGGAAACAGTGTCAGACTTTATTTTTTTGGGCTCCAAAATCACTGCAGATGGTGACTGCAGCCATGAAATTAAAAGACGCTTACTCCTTGGAAGGAAAGTTATGACCAAGCTAGATAGCGTATTAAAAAGCAGAGACATTGCTTTGCCAACAAAGGTCCATGTAGTCAAGGCTATGGTTTTTCCAGTGGTCATGTATGGATGTGAGAGTTGGACTGTGAAGAAAGCTGAGTGCTGAAGAATTGATGCTTTTGAACTGTGGTGTTGGAGAAGACTCTTGAGAGTCCCTTGGACTGCAAGAAGATCCAACCAGTCCATCCTAAAGGAGATTAGTCCTGGGTGTTCATTGGAAGGACTGATGCTGAAGCTGAAGCTCCAATACTTTGGCCACCTCATGTGAAGAGTTGACTCATTGGGAAAGACCCTGATGCTGGGAAGGATTGGGGGCAGGAGGAGAAGGGGATGGCAGAGGATGAGATGGCTGGATGGCATCACCGACTGGATGGACATGAGTTTGAGTAAACTCCGGGAGTTGGTGATGGATAGGGAGGCCTGGTGTGCTGCAGTCCATGGGGTCGCAAAGAGTCGGACACAACTGAGCGACTGAACTGAACTGATATATATATTACTGGAGGAGGACATGGCAACCCACTCCAGCATTCTGGCCTGGAGAATCCCATGGACAGAGGAGCCTGGTATGCTACAGTCCATGAGGTCGCAAGGAGTTGGATATGACTGAGCGATTAAGTACAGCACAGCACATGCATATATTAACCACTCTTTTCCTTCCACTTCCCCATTGCTTCCACTGTGAACACTGTAACTGTGTTCACAGTATTAACTTTATATGTCAGTGTGACTCAGCTGGAATAACAATAGAACATCATCCAAAAATGAGTAAGTGAACTTTGTATCTTATTTGTGGGAGAGAGTTAACATGTTTTTGATTTTACAAGGATTAGCTCCATCATTCGGTGGAAGCATCATTTTGGCATTATTTTTATTTGGAAGTTAGTATGATTAAAAGATGCTGTGTTGGCAAGGGGTGAACTGTGGTGGGTTTGTAGTAGTACAAGTTAGCTAAACTTGAAGTTTAACTCCTAGCTTTCTTTTTCCTGTGTGCTTGCAGGGAAAAGACTGCATGAAATTTAGAAGGTGGAAATGAAGGAGCAGCTATTTTTATACTCAAAGGTATAAAAATGTCATCTTCCTGGGTCCAGTATTCAAGAGAAAGTGACAGCATGGAGAAAAGGCAAGGAAGTTCCAATATGTAAGATCACAGGAGTCCTTGAGGGAGAAACCAGTTTTAAAAACAGGAAAATGTGTCAAAGACTATAGTTTAAAAAATCTCTTCTGAAATGATAAAATTTGAAACCACATATTACATGCATGGGAATACTGACCCTGAATAACCCATACCAGGGCATAGTAAAATTACTGAACTTAAATAAAAGGAAATAATTTAATAGGCATCTTGGCAAAAATGTTTTCACCAGACTCTTTGAGACTAACACTTTATTAGTCTTTTTCTGCTGTAAAAGGTTACCAGATACTAGTGGGCTTAAAACAATGGAAATCCATTCTCTTACAGTTCTAGAGGCCAGAAGTCTGACATGAATCCTACAGGGCTAAGATCAAGACGGCAGAAGGGCTGACTCTTCTGGAGGCTCTCAGGGAGAATCCATTTCTTTGCTTTTTCCAACTACTAGAGGCTGTTCTCATTCGTTGGTCAGTAACCCTGGGTCACCTCACATTTTCTCCCCTTGCTTCAATCATCACATTGCCTTCTCTCTTTTGTGGTCAAATCTGCTTCTGCCTCCCTCTCATAAGGATACCTGTGATTACATTTAGGTCCATCTGGAAAATCTAGGGTAACCTCCCCATGCCAAGACTCTTAATCACATCTGCCATATCCCCTTTGCCATATAAGTTGACATATACACAGGTTGCAGATATTAGGACATGGAGATTTTTGAGTGGGGAGAGGCATTATACAGTCTACTAAAAACACACAGCCAAAAGAAAATGGAAAACATTTAAAATACTCAAGATAATACAAGACAAAAATTTTATATCCAGCAAAAATAACATTCAAGTACAATGGGCATAGAAAAATTGCTTTGAACTTTAACAGCTCAGGAAATATTGTTCCCATGAACCCTTCCTGAAGAATCTATTAGAAAATGAAGTATAATAACTAGACAGACTTTGACCTAGGGAGTTGTGATCTGAGAAGCCAAGTTTTAACAAAGATAAGACTTGAAAGGAGGAGGTTATAGTATACAATAGCTATATCCTCTGACACCATAACTTTAAAATGGGAAGGGGAAGATATATTAAAAATATATTTTAAACTGATCTTATTAACTGTATTGATGGTAGTTATATTAGTATTGCTATTTTGAAACTGTTGTGGAAATGTGGAATAAAATAAAGGTACAATCATCATTTAAGGATTAACTCAGAGAAATCTCCTCTGTTAAGTCCTCCTTTAATTCTACTAGGAAGAAGAGTTCTTTTCCTTTCTTTAAATTCCCATTATACAATTATTTTTATGACACATTATTTTAAATTTTTTACTATAGTGATTTGAAACAAGTTTTTTTCTCAGGCAACATAATGAGAGTTTCTATATCTGGCACAGTGCTGAGTATATAAGGTTGGCAGTGCATAATTTTTTGTGAATACATAAATGATTTACCTGGAAGAAACAGCAGATACAGAGATAATACATTGGTATTGCTAATAAAATGGGTCTACATTTCTTGCTTTCCAAAATGTTGCAAGGTCTGAAGGATAGAGTATCTTTGTTAATAATGTCAGTTCATGAAACAATGAAACGTTCCTTAAATAAGTCTGAATCTTGCCTCCAAGTGATTTGTTTTTATTTACATTGGTAGTATGGAAATAGGTCCCTAAGGACCCATACTTTTATTGTTTTCTGAAGGTAGTTAGTTCCTGTGGATATAATTTGTTAGACAAGTCTCGTAAACCATAATTAGCTACCCACCCCCACACAAAATCATACCATTATTAATCACCTGCCCACAGCTTCTTTGTACATAGAACAGGTTACCTTATACAGACTGTAAAGTAGCAATAGAATTCATTCTGAGTCTCTAGAGTGGTCACGTGCTTACACGCAGAAGACAGTTGTAACAGAAAGTTTCTGCTGGCTGCTCTTAGAGTAGAAAGAAAAAAAAAAGACTTTCCTCTGGCTTGGCTGACTTCCCTATTAATTTCTGTTAATTGAAAATATAACTCATTTAGCATGCAACAGGAATATTGCTGGAAAAGGAATAAATGTCTAGCTAAGGAGACAAGAAAACGAATGACCCAAGCTAAGTCTAGACAATCAGACAGTTGAGTCTAAATCCACATTCCATTGAATTAGTTTTTCCCATAAAGTTAAATAAGATAGGAAACTTTCTCAAATTATTATAAGTCATGCTCTTCATAAGACTTTTGCCAGAAATTCTCGAGTGGCTAAGTGGCAGTCAGCACAATGTATGATATAATTTCCTAAATAAAAGCTTCATTCTTAGGAAAACTTAAGATGGCCCTTGGGGGCACTGAGAAAGGGAATGAGGGAATGCAATGAAGTAAAAGCAAATATAAAACTGGCATAGAGAAGACAAAAAAGTCTAGAAAGGGACAGTATATATGTCCTTTAAGAGCATAGATTTATAATAGGGGCTTATGTTTGTTGGAAGATTTCTGATTACAGTTTCAATTTCTGTGCTTGTGATGAGTCTGTTGAGATTTTCTATTTCTTCCTGGTTCAGTTTTGGAAAGTTGTACTTTTCTAAGAATTTGTCCATTTCTTCCAAGTTGTCCATTTTATTTGCATATAGTTGCTGATAATAGTCTCTTATGATCCTTTGTATTTCTGTGTTGTCTGTTGTGATCTCTCCATTTTCATTTCTAATTTTGTTGATTTGATTTTTCTCCCTTTGTTTCTTGATGAGTCTGGCTAATGGTTTGTCAATTTTATTTACCTTCTCAAAGAACCAGCTTTTAGTTTTGTTGATTTTTGCTATGGTCTCTTTTGCTTCTTTTGCATTTATTTCTGCCCTAATTTTAAGATTTCTTTCCTTCTACTAACCCTGGGGTGCTTCATTTCTTCCTTTTCAAGTTGCTTTAGGTGTAGAGTTAGGTTATTTATTTGACTTTTTTCTTGTTTCTTGAGGTAAGCCTGTAATGCTATGAACCTTCCCCTTAGCACTGCTTTTACAGTGTCCCATAGATTTTGGGTTGTTGTGCTTTCAGTTTCATCCATTTCTATGCATATTTTGATTTCTTTTTTGATTTCTTCTGTGATTTGTTGGTTGTTCAGCAGCGTGTTGTTCAGCCTCCATATGTTGGAATTTTTAATAGTTTTTCTCCTGTAATTGACATCTAGTCTTACTGCATTGTGGTCAGAAAAGATGCTTGGAATGATTTCAGTTTTTTTAAATTTACGAATGATTTCAGTTTTTTTTAATTTACCAAGGCTAGATTTATGGTCCAGGATGTGATCTATCCTGGAGAAGGTTCCATGTGCTCTTGAGAAAAAGGTGAAATTCATTGTTTTGGGGTGAAATGTCCTCTAGATATCAATTAGGTCTAACTGGTCTATTGTATCATTAAAAGTTTGTGTTTCCTTGTTAATTTTCTGTTTAGTTGATCTATCCATAGGTGTGAGTGGGGTATTAAAGTCTCCCACTATAATTGTGTTATTGTTAATTTCCCCTTTCATACTTGTTAGCATTTGTCTTACATATTGTGGTGCTCCTATGTTGGGTGCATATATATTTATAATTATTATATCTTCTTCTTGGATTGATCCTTTGATCATTATGTAGGGTCCATCTTTGTCTCTTTTCACAGCCTTTGTTTTAAAGTCTATTTTATCTGATATGAGTATTGTTACTCTTGCTTTCTTTTGGTCTCTATTTGCATGGAATATCTTTTTCCAGCCCTTCACTTTCAGTCTGTATGTGTCCCTTGTTTCGAGGTGGGTCTCTTGTAGACAACATATATAGGGGTCTTGTTTTTGTATCCATTCAGCCAGTCTTTGTCTTTTGGCTGGGGCATTCAACCCATTTACATTTAAGGTAATTATTGATAAGTATGATCCCGTTGCCATTTACTTTATTGTTTGGGGTTCGACTTTATACACCCTTTCTGTGTTTTCTGTCTAGAGAAGATCCTTTAGCATTTGTTGGAGAGCTGGTATTGTGGTGCTGAATTCTCTCAGCTTTTGCTTGTCTGTAAAGCTTTTGATTTCTCCTTCATATTTGAATGAGATCCTTGCTGAGTACAGTAATCTGGGCTGTAGGTTTTTCTCTTTCATCACTTTAAGTATGTCCTGCCATTCCCTTCTGGCCTGAAGAGTTTCCATTGAAATATCAGCTGTTATCCTTATGGGAATCCCCTTGTGTGTTATTTGTTGTTTTTCCCTTGCTGCTTTTAATATTTGTTCTTTGTGTTTGATCTCTGTTAATTTGATTAATATGTGTCTTATTAAACTTGAGGTTTAAAATAAAGGTTTATTATTATTTCAATTCAATTTGTTTGAACAGGTATTTGTTCAGTTTCTTTCACCAGGTACCTGACACTTGTAGGTGTTCTGGAGAATCTGAGAGAGATATATAAAAAGGAAGCAGAGTGACTTGATTGGTATAAACCCAAGATTTGGAATCAACAGAAGCTTAACTTCAAGTTGAGATTTTACCATTACTTATGAGCTGTGTTCTTTGGCTATTATTTAATTGTAGGTCCCCTACTCATTGCCTCCTCTGCTCCACCATTGTACAAATAGGGGTAATGAAACCTATCTCACTGGACTGTTGTGCATGTGAAATTAAGCCCTAAGCACCATTCAGTTCATGACATTTTCAAGACATTTAGTAATCTTTAGTTCCTACCTGTAGTATCTTATGTAACAGAAACCAGAGATATAAGAGCCTCTTGAATAAGCAGAGAGAGAGAAAAATTTGTGGGTTTGCAAGAAAGATGAATAAGATAAATGGAATATTTTGCATCATTAGCAAATAGCAAAAACTTTATGATCTGTATGAAGCAGTGGGCCTGTCGCTTTTTGTTTTATTATTGAAAATTATATAGGCTTAAGCTTTCCTGAAGGCTTCACTTGTGGCTCAGATGGTAAAGAACCCTCCTGAAATGTGAGAGATCTGGATTCAATCCCCGGGTTGGGAAGATCCCCTGGAGAAGGGAAAGGCTACCCACTCCAGTATTCTGGCCTGGAGAATTCCATGGACTGTATAGTCCACAGGGTCACAGAGAGTCGGACATGACTGAGTGACTTTCCTGTCAAGCTTACCTGATAGCTCAGACAGTAAAGAATCTGCCTGCAATGCAGGAGACCCGGGTTTGATCCCTGGGTCGGGAAGATCCCCTGGAGAAGGAAATGGCCACCCACTTTAGTATTCTTGCTTGGCGAATTCCATGGACAGAGGAGCCTGGTGGGCTACAGTCCATGAGGTTGCAAAGAGTTGGACACAACTGAGCAACTAACACACGCATATAGGCTTAAGAAAGTTTTTAAAAAAGACAGATTTATCATTTTACAGATAAGAAAACAAAGATTTACAATAACAGAGGCTACTAACTAATCGACAAAACTGTCTTCTTTTTCTCTCTGGTACTCTCAGCCCCCCTCACAGTTGGAAGTGGCCATGTGACTGAGTTCTGACCAATGGAATGTGAGTCATTTAGCCCTTCCTACTTGCCATCATCCATGTTCTTCTCCTATATATGGACTGGATATTGATCTCCAGGGCAACTTTGAAGCCTCTTCAGCCTAGGTCTGTAAACTGCATGCAATAGAATATCTTTCCCGTTTCTCGTCACCAATCAGAAACACCTCTTTTGTCTACACACACAAGAAATTTCCACTGCTTTAAGTTATTGAGAGTCTGGGGTTTTTTTCTTTTTTTCTTTTCCACAATAACTAGGATTGCTCAGCTAAAACAGTTGGAGAGAATAAGAAATTGACTGTATAAAGAACAACTCACAGAGCCATGTTAAAAACCTCAGAGCATCAAGGAATCAGCTCAAATCTACCTTTATCATTTTTACACTTATTATATTTTTAGACATAGCTTGAAACTTGTAAAACTGTGCTTGGTCTGGTTCCTAATTGTGCTGAGGTTAATGCATGTTGGTGGGGAGTAATCATGTTTATATTTGTCTTAAAAATACAAGTGGTCAAATGTAACCGTTCCATCACTCTTGTAATCAAGTGATGCTTTGTTTTGTGTTCTTTCTAATGTCATTGTACAGATTAATTCATGCAATGTGGAAGTACTACAAATTATTCTTCAGAAGTATAAATATTTAATACAACCATTAAAATAAAGTCTTGAATACAAATAGCAGTGAGATCTTCAAATCAATTATTTTCCAAGGGCCTTTTCCTACTTTGAAATCATAGAATAGTGGTTATGATGTTAGCAACTGATTTTCATGGAACTTATATGTGCAGGCACTGTTTTAGGTGCCTGGAGTAGAACCTTATTCACCACTACCCCAAAAAGATCTGAGAGTCCACATCTGTGCTCCAAAGAGATTTAAAATGACTCACTTGAAATTTTTACAAACATAATATCTCTAGATTCCTTGTAGGAGTGATCAAGCAGAGAGATGAAAACTTCACCATTGACTTTTCTGGTTTAATTCATTACTCGTGCTTTATTTCCAAGTCAAGAGTTAAGGTGTCCTGTGAAACCTAGCCAATCTGGTGTTCTAGAATGAGTGATGTACTTAAGCTAAGATCCTCAGGTTCCAGAATAAAGTCGGCCACTCACTTCACAACCATGGGCCTTAGATCTATAATTTTTCATCCTAATTCTTATTGTCAAGGAGTTCTAAATCTATGGGATGGATGAATCTGTTGATATACTCCCTCAAACTTCTGAATCTAACATTCTGCTAGAGGACCAGCCATATTTAAGAGGAAAAGGTACCACCAGCGCTGCCTTCAGCACAATTACCATCATTATTATTCCCTGTCTGCAGCAGTGGGATAGTGTGGCTAGAATAGACTCAGAAATCAGATGACCTATTTGGTCTTGGTTTTACTCTTCACTAGCTGTATGACCTCGGGCAAAATACTGGACTATTCCATGCCTCGGTTTGTTCTCTAAAATAAGAAGGAGGGTGGTAATATTTACTTCACAGAGTTACTGAGTGGATTAAGTTAATTCATGTACATAAAACATTTAGAAGATTGCCTGGCATACAGTAAGCACTGATTATAAATTAGTGTAACTAATTATGTTACGGTTTTATTTTTATGGTTTTATTGTTATGGCTTTTGGGTAACTTATGGCACTGGGGAAAATATGAGGCCTTTGAGGTCTCATATTGCTGTCACCACTTTCTATAAAGAACTGGTCATAGGTAAGAAGAAGCATGGGTATTTTGACTCTCTGTGGGTGAGGGCTTTTAAACATAAGGAAGTATTGCTAACATTCTGATTCTTAAGTTGGATAGGGAGTAATGAGTATTTTATAACTATGTTGTATAATGTATATATTATTTTGCATGCATCAAATACTTCATCAAAAACAATAGGATTTGTGAAGTCTTATTTACAAATTTATATAAAATTATATAAATGGATGTGCATATATAATAAGAATGGATTCATAACATTTCAAAAATCATGGGATAAGCACTCCAATTTCTTCAGTTGTAGAATGACATCCAAAGAATTGAGTTAAATGCAATGTTGACTTGCTTTGCCAGATGTTGACTTGCTGATTCCAGGAAAGCTTCCTTTTCATTCTAAGTCTAGACAGTAATCCTTCCTATTTCCATTAAATCCTGTACTTTTTGTCTTGTCTGGTGGCAACTGGAATTGATAAACTGCTGTCTGCTTCCTTTACTAGGTTTTAGGGTCAGTGAAAGCAAGAGCTATGGCATGTCTGCAGTTCTCTTTCTAAAATCTAGCAGCCATCCTGGCACCATTGAGGCAGTCAGTAAATATATGGTGACTAGTGAATGAATGAATGTATTAATTCATACCAAAATGAAAATGTTTGATTTATCTGAATGAACTTCTTGACTGTAAAAAGACAGCAGAGTTTAGCTCCTATGTAAAAACTGGTTGGTCTTTTTTGGTTCCCCTGATATCACACGATACAGCCTCTTGTTCCCCAGGAGCAAGAGAAGACAGCAGATTTCCACTTTCATCTGTGATTTGTCTTTATCAATATGTATTCTTTACTCTTCCTCCTCCTCTTCCCACATGGCATGGTTTAGGGGAAAATTCAATCCCAGGATGACTGTTTCTTCAGAGAAAAGACCATCTCTAATTTAAACCAAACATAACCTAAGGAATCAGACTAGCTGTTTTCAGATTAAGTAATGGGTTTAGAGGAGAGTGTCACCATGTGTCCAGGGCTGCACCGATACCATTGACTCCTTGTGTAAGATTGACTTTTCACCCCAGTTTTTGTTACCCACACTTTCATGATCTTTGTTTCCCTCCTGAAGAGATAATTTGTCAAATGTTAGCCCTGCTTGGGATCTGTGTCTTGGAGAGACTGAAACCTGGCTGGGAGTATTTGTTAGCCAAGAGTGAATTACACTGCTTATGATTTTTTGGAATAATCTTGTGTCTAAAATAGCTAACACAAAATTGTTATGCAAAACAAACCAAGTTCTCCAACACAAAGATGAACAAAAACCTAAGGAAATTCCACAACATGAAAAAGAGGCACTGAACCCAACAAACAGAACTATTCCCTCTGGTTAGGAAACACAGTGTTAGAAGAAACTCATATGAGGAAGAAGGCAGGAGAACATCTGATGCTAACGCAGACCCAGCTGTTTGTGAGGGCTTGCGTAGGTCCTAGAAGCTCTTCAGGAGACACTGACCTACAACTTAGGTCACACAGCTTATTTATGACATGTCCTCATTTTTCATACTTTGGTACCATAGAAACTTTCTTTGGAGAATTGTGAAAAAATAGCTTGGAAGCCAGCAGTGCTTCTGGGATCACACTGGAGTGGACAGAGACGCTGAGACAGGAGTGACGGGAAGCAAGCACTGAGTTGGGTACATTCCATGGGCTGGATCCCAGTAAGCCACTAGGCAGGGCTGGGTGCACGCTGGGAAAGTGGTGAAACTCTGATCACATGACTGGATTGTTTTTTAGAAGCTTACTACCCAGTGGTGTCCCAACTTCTAAATGTGATGATTATACAAATTTTTGCTGAATGTTTATCAGGTATCAAGCATGGGAGGTGTATGTATGAATGCCTGTGGCAAATATCCCCAGAGTTCTCTTCCCTCCACTCCAGCTACTTTTACAAATAACACAATAAACAACAACACAGGGGAAGATTCTATGAGTGCCGGTGAATAGGATGAACATGGACTACTGTTGTATTGGCAAAAGAAGTCATCGTGAGTTGGAGTTCCTTGAGACATCTTCATGGATGTGGTGAGATATAGCTGAATGTTGAGATTCTGATTAAGTAGGAGAAAAAATTAAAATGCTAGGCAGCTTGCCCTACAACTTGCAATCTTCATGAAGCCTAATAGGAACAAAACTTCTATTGCCAAGAAAAGTTACAAAACCTAGACATTCCTTCAGGCTTCCGGAAAAAAGTCAAGAATTACTCCACAGTGCAAATAAACAGGATGAGAACCCAGAATAAACCAGAATAAGGACATCTGTCATTTGTGGCTGTCCAAAGTCTTAAATAGACCCTATACTTCAACTGTTTTAATTCCCACCTTTGTTGAATAGAATGTTGCTGGCATGTAATCTAGATTCCACCAATCAGACATGCGACTTTGGAGTAAATAATGTGAGGAACAGGGCTGGGTACAGGTGGTAATGGCTTGGTTCTGTGACCCGTGATAGAAGAGCTATTTTGTGGTGAAGTTCTGGGAGGAGTTTTTGGAATCTCAGCCCTAAGTTTATTTCTCTGGCCCCTTGAACTACCCAATATCCCATAATAAATTCCCTTTCTGCTTAAACTAGCGACTAGAGATCCTTCTTTTGTAACTAAGAGAACTAGCTGACATTCTGTCGCTTCTAGATAAACTTTGTGGGTCTTGGCTTCAGAACTGCCCTTCGCCCCTCACTGGTTATCAAGTGGATCACAGGAAGTCTAAGCAGTTCAGGGACCACGTATAACTCACGACACAGAGTACAAGTTCATTGTCTTTTAATGACATCCTTTTAATGTCTATTTTAAATAATTTATTTAAATTAGTATTAACTAATGATATGAAATTAATATTAAAATAAATTTAATATTTATTCAGAAGAAGAACTCT
Organism: Cervus canadensis; assembly: GCF_019320065.1. NCBI lineage: Eukaryota > Metazoa > Chordata > Mammalia > Artiodactyla > Cervidae > Cervus > Cervus canadensis. Next base: position 38,743,784 of record NC_057398.1, read on the forward strand.
TTGCTATTCTCCAGTGAAAACTGGTGGATCCCAAGACTTTTATGTTCAGGAAGTAAGTAAGTAACAAACCCATTCTGATGTCAGTAATTAGAATATCCAGGAGAAGATATTAAATATATATCAAAGTGTGATTTAATGGCTTATCGTCTCCTACTCCTGAATCAGCCTGTTTCAGCCTAGAAGCTTCTGGAGGGAAAGAGGAATGTGTTTGGCCACATCTCCATCTGCCTACCTTCTCGTCCTTCCCCAACTTGCTGGTCACAGAGTATAAAAGGGATAGAAAAAGCATCAGTTGAACTGACTAAATAAAGTCAGTTTAAGTAGGTCAGCTGTTTAAAGCAAAGTCTTTCAAGAAGCACTTTGGTGGCCAAGATCAAGCCTCTCAGACTACAAGTTCTCTTGTTCTGAGAAGATACTTCCCTAATCTGGATTGTTACTTGTGCATCCTATGGTTTCTAGTAATCTGGCTTTCATCTCCAGGTTTTAGCTGCTGGGGTTCTGCTGCCTCTTTAGGATGCTATATAGGACAAGCACCCAAGATGAGACCTCACACATGGTTCCCATCAAAATGGCTTGCCCTGACGAACTCCAGTAGTGTTGGCTAATCTCAGTATAAAAGTTCTTCCCCTGTCCTTGCCACCAGAGCACTTAGCTTGTATTTTGAGTTGAGATTCTCTGGGTGGACATTAGACCACAAACCCTTAAGACCTCTAGTGGTCACATGTTAAGCTCTTTCAGTAGCCCCATGAAAGCCCACACCCCTCTTATGAGTGAGATGAAGGGGCAGGAATCTCTTTCTAACACCTTGTTATAGAAATAAAAGACAGATATGTGTTTTGTTAAAGATGAAAATCAAATAAACTAAATTCAGCAAGCATATGCACAGTGGGTAGTGAGTTAGACCCTGGGGATGCAAAAGTAAATAAAGCATGTTACTTCTTCCCCATGTAGAAGATCTATAATTGCAAACAGATTGTAAAACGGAATGTACCAAGGAGAAATTGGTGATGTAAATCACTCTGCTCGAATGATCTGGTCAGAGGAATAGGTAATTAAGGAATGAGTAATGACATAAAGAGAGAATATACCACACAAACTCAATGGTAAATATCTGGATGTATGAATGACATGGAAACTTTGAGACAGATTATGCTAGGAATTTGGCTCATTGAAGGGGGAGTTTCCCTTTCATTTCCTGAAGAGAAGTTTTAGATTTTCCACTTCAGGTGACATCTGGGAGGCTCATGGCTTCAGATATATGCATACTTTGCTCAGTTTGAGGTGTTTGCATACGTTTGAGAACATTCACTGAGAACATCAGAACTACTAACCAGACTTTTGCTTCTTAAATTTTCTCAGGGAAAATAAAAGACAAGCACCAGGAATTTCTTAATGAGTAAAATTATTTTCCTTGGATCTGAATAAATTAGCAATAGAAGGAATTTTCCAGGTTATATTCTCTGGTCACTGTATAATAAGGTAAGAAAACATATCAGTAATACTTTATTGTTATTATTTTTATTGAGGTAAGAATTCAAATGAATAACAAGAAACCCATATGACAAATATTTATAAATCTCCAATGTAACTGCTAAAATAAGACATAAGCCAATTACCTAATAACAGATCTTGAGGTAAATAGCAATAATTAGAACTTGTAATCCAGAAAATCCTGGGGATGGATCAAGAAATACTTGGGGGGTCAATTAATAGTTTTAAATGCTTTCACTGTGAAAAAAAATAATGATAAAATAATTATGGTTATATAGAAGGAAATACACACTAAAAGTCCTAAGAAAATCAGCAGACATGAAGTAAAACAAAAGCCAAAAAAATTAATCGTTAAGCAAAAAATGTTAAAGTAGAACCAACAAACCCAAGAGCTATAATTACACTTACAAGACTGTAGATTTTATCGAGGAAGAAGAAAATGAAAATGATAAGCAGAATAAGCATTGTAGGAAAGACTGGGGTTCCCTAAACCAAGAGAGAGGACACCACCAGAGGCAACAGTGGCAGAATCTCAGCATTGCAGGGCAAATGACGCGGGTAATCAGATGGCAGTGGCCAAAGCAGAGTGAGTGAGTGAAGTTGCTCAGTTGTGTCCGACTCTTTGCGACCCCATGCTCCTCCATCCATGGGATTCTCCAGGCAAAAGTACTGGAGTGGGTTGCCATTTCCTTCTCCAGAGGATCTTCCCAAGCCAGGGATCGAACCCGGGTCTCCCGCATTGTAGGCAGATGCTTTACCGTCTGAGCCACCAGGGCCAAAGCAGAACTTCTGGCCTTTTTGCTGATTAGTCTCTGTTCTCAGGCAGACACACAGACTAGGGAGCTTCACCCGAGACAGAGGCAGAAACACAAAAGAAGTGGTAACAGCCTCCAGGATGAACCTTATACATTTAAGTGTGATGATTTTCTGTATTTCTTCCATTTCTTCTCCAGTAGTTGATAGTCTGGATCATGGAGGCCCATGCTGTCCTCCTCAGAGAGGAGTGAGGAGAGTGAGACTTAATATAGGGAAGTTGAACACTATTTAACATGATGGGAGGCAGGACTGTCCTCACTCCTGGGATGAGGGCACACCTCTGTAGCTACAGTGAGAAGTCAGGAAGCTCCATGAGGCAGGTGACCAGACAGAAGAATGGTGCATCCATCAGCCCAGATGCCTCAGTGCTTATAGCCTCACAATGCTGCTGGCTGCTGGATCACTGAGTCCAGTGCCCTGAAACACTCGTATGTCTCAAGACTACACTTGACGGACAAAACTGCAGCAGGAAGATAGCCTCACCTCCTTTCAGCCTTTCAAGTTTCACGGGAGGGCACGGGCAGAAGTTCAGTCACATCCAGGACCTCAGCTGAGAAACAGTCTGGGAAATGTAGTCCATAGTTTTTCAGATTACCAACCACTCCGTGAGCTTAGTCACTCAGTCGTGTCTAACTCTCTGTGGCCCCATGGACTGTAGTCCACCAGGCTCCTCTGTCCATAAAATTTTCCAGGCAAGAATACTGGAGTGGGTTGCCATTTCCTTCTCCAGGGGATCTTCCCGACCCAGGGATCTAACTTTACTACTAGCGCCACCTAGGAAACCAACCAAACCACAGAAAGGGATTGGAAACCAATGTCAAGCACTGATGATCATATTAAGCACACTGCATCCAGATGTAGGTTTCCTTTCATCGTCTTCATTTGGGGGCTTTCTGAATCTGAGAGTAAATGGCTTTATTGATTCTGGAAAAATCTCAGACATTATGCACTCACATATTGCCTGACTTCTCTAGGTTCCCACTCTCTTGGTTTTGGCCTCTGAAGATTTATCATTACTTTCTCTCCATTGACTCACTGGGAAAAAAAGGGAAGGAATAATTTACCCAAAATCTTAGGTTGTTTTCAACCTTTCATTTGGACTCTAATGAGTGATATAAGTAATAAAAATGGTCCTGAAGTGAAATCTAATGCATGTTTCATCACATGCTTGATTTCCTCTCCCTTTGACAATGAGAGTTCATTAAAGGCCAGGAGCTGAGGGACCATAGGGCTCATGGGTCTGTCTTCATGGCTTTTGTAGAAGCCGAGGGCTGATCCACACTTGCTGGCTGAGGTTAACAGTCAGGTGCAGCAAGGATGTCTTCAAAGAGTCTGCAGGTAAGGCCAGATTTCTTAGACAAATTGACATGGCATGGCATATGTCAGAGTTTATTTCTCGTTAAAGAGGAAAGCAGATAATTGGGATATCAGTTCTCAGTGACAGGAGACAGAAGCAGGTTTATGTTCATCACTTTCTAACCCTGTCAGCGGTGTGGTTCAAGAGTGGTGCAGACAATTCAAGTTGCTCTCGTCCTCAAGTTGCTAGGCATGAACCATTAATTAGAAATAACAGTAATATTTCTGAGAAGAAAGCAACAAACTAACTGACCTACAGCAATTAGACAATATAAATAACATGATTTTATTCCTCAAGAGGCTACATTAGGGAAAAGGTGCAAAACAGCCTCTAACAGAGATTACTGCATGGAATTCAGAACTCATGACTTTGAACATGGTGCCTTGGCTTATCAAATATTGGAAACTGGAGGAATTTGAGAACTGGTTGGTGCAGGGAGAACTCTGCATTCCCCCTTCTCCCCTAAAGCTGCTCTTTCTCTACCTGGAAGAAAAAGGGATTCTTATTTCCAAAGATGGAGGGATGCTGAGAGAAGCCCGGAGGAATATGTCTTGCTGAATTTCCCTGTTTACCACCTTTAGCTCATGGCCCTTTAAAATGTCATATTTTTCCATGACTTTCCACTCCTCATCAAACCTAGTACAGGAAGACTCAGGCTTAACTATTTCTCCAGGTTTTCATTTTTGTAAAAAGACTCGCTCCAGAGTCATGTAAAACTTATATTCAACAAATTTGTATAGTTTTTTCTCCTGTTAATAATGTCTTTGTGAATTTACTTTTCAGGCCCAGCCAGGGAACCTAAGAGGATGGAGGAACACTTCCCTCTCCCACACTTCCCTCTCCTGCAGCAGTTCATAAACATGCAATTAAAAATAATTTCCCCCCCCGCCTCATTTCAGCACCTTGATGATTCCAGCAAGAGATACGAAAGCCGCCCTCTAGTACCTGACCCTTTCATGTGCATTTTCTCAAGGGTAGCAGAGGGCAAGAGGGCATGGTGACAGAGCGTCTTTGGGCTCAGAACCCACAGACAGTTGCTCCTTATCTCCTGGGTCTGGGATATATGTACTTCACTAGATTCTGCCTGTCCAGATAAAGCAGCAAGTGTCCTGGCAGTTGATCTGGCCAAAGGCAAATGCTGGGGCCCAGGTTATGGCTGCTCTGGGCCTGAATCTTGCATGAGACACAGATGAGTAGAAGAGATACAAAGTCCTCTGGTGCATGGCTGCACTGACTCAATCCCCTCCTAGCTCTCTCTGCCCCATTACAGTGTGCTCATTAAAACATACTCTTGTCCTGCCACTACCCTGTTTAAAATCCTTCCATGATTCCTCCATTACCTTCAAGGTAAAACTCAGGTCTGCTGTAGAAGACCATTCATGATCTTAGCCACTGCTTACTTCCCCATTGCAACCACTCAAAACATTTTGGTTGACCATGACCATCTTTCATTGTTCCAAGTGTCTGTTCAGAGTAGACCATGTTCTGGTCTCCTAAGCTGAATCAGTGAATTCTTTGCCCAAGGACTTTTGGGCTTGAGGGGAGAAAGAGAGAGATCAATTAGACTATCTCTGGTAAAAGAGGTTGCAAGAAGTCAAACTCAAGAAGTCAACCCAAATGTGGAGAAAACCACTCATCAATGAGAGAGGGCGAGGTTCTTTCAGTCTCTGTCACATTTCTCTGCACATGGACTCTTGGCAGTAGTGAGTACCCAGCTCCAGGTGGGTTTTATTACATTGTTGACCTGGCTAGCTCTTATCCTTAAGTGTTGTGTGTGAGACATTTCACAGAAATAAGGATGTGAGTTCCTGATCTCCAGTGAGGGTGCCATAAAAAGCATGCCATGTGGAGTACTCCCTTCAATTTGGTCGGCTTGGAATAGCATATGCCTGAAGGACCTGAAGACATCCAATTATTTTTAACTTTGTCCTTGACAAAATAAAAAGTGCTCAAAGAAAGTTATTTTTAAAAAAAATTTCTTGAGACTTTTATTTACTTTGCAAAAAAAAAAAATATTGAGGCTAATTCTTCTCAGCAATTAAGATAAGATCCTGGGCTTTAGGAAAATACCTGATAACTTGAATTTGGAAAAGGTGACATGTTGGAGCATTCAAAGGAAAAAACTGCTCCTTAGGTACAAATCCAGGCTAGCAATGTTTGGAATGCAAGAAAGAATCTAAGGAATTAAATTAGACCTCATTGATTATTTACAAAGCATGCCTGTTAGGCTCCAGGATTGAGCAAGCTTGTGCTGTTTGAAGTGGGAGTGTGGAAACATACACCCAGGAAATTTCCCTTTAGTTGTCAGCACAAGTTATTACCTGGGAAGCTGGTTGAGAAAAGGTGCAGTGAGGCGTGCCTGGTGATGATTCCTTTCTTTTCATTCATAAGAACCCGACTCTGCTCTCCCCACCTCGGGGCAGGAGGTGACTGAGGAGTCTGTATAGGGCCAGCACACCCAGGCAGGAAGTCCGTGACGTAGCTCCACAGACTGCAGCTGAGAGGGGAACCACTAGTTCAGTAGAATCAAGCCCGAAAGAGAAGTGGGCAGAATGAGAGGAGCGGGGCAGGGCGCTAGATCAGTGTCATAGGATGTTTAGGGCCAACTCTTCAGACTGTGGAGTCCCACTCAACCTACAGGAACACCAAAGGTTAAGGAGAACATGCTGGGTTCTGGGTTCCTTTCTTCATTAAAAAAAAAAAAAAGTCCTCAGGCTTTACATGACAAAGAACTCAAAAAAGGGAAGGGGGTAGACTCAGTATCTGGAAAGCCTCCTTTAATTAGGCACAAGTCAGTGTTCCACTGGCCTATTTTGCACAATTTCAAGAATCATTATTCCAAGTCCTCAAAGTGCTGGAACCACCCTGACGCCAAACCCCTGGGGTCTACTGCCAGCCCCTCAGTCTCTCTAGGAACAAGCCTCAATCTCCTTATTCAGGTATTAAGGAGGCAGGACCTCCTGGGACATCTGAAGAACCTGGCAGTTGAGGGGATAGAGGTAGGTAATCGAAAGTTTGAGATAGGATGGAGCTCTGAAGCATGAATGGAGGAGTCTGGCCATGCTCTGAGCCCGAGGCTCCCACCTCACCCTGGTTCTTCCAGCAAGTAGCTGCAGCTCCTCTAGAATGTGCTAAGTGAAGGAAGCAGATATTTGGTTTCACTTTTTGAAATAATAACAACTTAGAGAAACTGGCGGAGATAAGATCCCTCCCGGGCTTCTGCTTAGATGATGCAATTGGGGCTGAGACACAGCAGCTATGATGCAAATAGCTTGGGCCAGCCCATGAGGAATCTCTGGTGGGTGGAACCCTCTTTCGTTTAGGAAAGAGAAAAGTGGCATTCTTGTCCAGGGGAGGAGTAAGCACCCAGACTTTTGCTTTCCTGAATCCACCCACTGAATGGAGACACAGCTGCAAGGGATGAACCCATGCTTGCCATCACTCTGCTCCTCTGACTTTAAGGAGTAGATTTTTGCCCCCACTCTATGGAAGATTTTTTTTTTCCTCACCACCTTAAGCAAAGGATAAAATCACTTGTTCTCAGGGAAGAAAATGGATCCTCCGGATCTGTGCCATCACCTTTATTTCACACGCCTGATTTGTGACCCACCTGGAAAGTAGGGATACTGCATCTCACAAGGGGCTCACAGTTACAGAAAGTTGACAGCCCAGACTAAACAAATGCCAACCCTTAAACTGCTTGTGCAGGAACTGAAGAACAGACTTCCTCAGGGGCTTACTCTGTCCTTCTGTGTCAAAACAGAACTGCTGACTTCGGCGAAAAGGACACGCACTTCGCAAGATCATTTCCAGTAGTGATGACAGAGTTATGATGGACCATGGGGCCTCATACTTTCATTTACTTACCTTATAATCACATCCTGCCTTCTCTTCCCTCTTAGAAAAAAAAAAAATCTGTGGTCACCTATTAATTACAAAAGCTAATAAAATGAGCCATCCATGTTCACCTCCAAATGATCACAGTAGAAACAAGATAAGACAGGTAGAGAGACATGTCTGGTTGGTAAAAATGCCAAAAGGAAAGTCAATATTATTTCCGTGAATTGCACATTCAGGCTGCCAAAAGAAAGCAGTCAAAGAAAATAGCCAAATAGCCAAAGAAAGAAGGAAGGAAGATGTATGTTCAAGCCACTCAAGATGGTTGCTTTCTTGCTCTCTGTACACCCCCCACAACTAGTCCTGCTTCACTTACATCCTACTCACATGACTGACCTTCCTGTTGATACATGCTTACCTCAGACCCCAGCTGATAACTGTTCTTATCAAAGGGGCGAGTGAGGGGCCTGGTCCTCTGGTAGTTTCCCTGGTAACTGATGAGCCAACCTGACTTCCCTGGTAACTGATGAGCCAACCTGACTTCAATTCCACTATAACTGGCACTCTGCCCTTCTTATCAGGAGGGAAGCCTGCCGCCATGTCCTGCTGGCCACTGCTGGTCCTGCTGGTTCTGCTGGTCCTGCTGGTCCTAGCTGCTGGTCCTGCTGGTCCTGCTGGTCCTAGCTGCTGGTCCTAGCTGGTCCTGCTGGTCCTGCTGGTCACTAGCTCCAAGACTTTGCTTCAAACGCGTAAGTTCCCCCATCCATGAAACCGTTGGTGTCTCTGTTGCTGACTCTAGATTTTCTATAGTCTTAAAGCTTGGCAGGTACTGGCTTTGTAGGCCTGAGGAGTGTAGCCCAACAGAAGGAAAGAGAGAAGAGAGGGACCAGCACTTACTGGATACCTAGCAATGCTGTCATTGTGCTGGGGACTTTTCCTATTTTATTTCCTCCAGTTCTTAGAACACCCCTACGAGTGGTACTCTTTCCTCTCTTTTATAAATGAGGAAAAGGTTAAATACATCAGCCCAGAACTGCAGGGCTAGAAGGTAGGCTTAGGACACCACCTTTTCTTCCCATGCTCAATGAGGATCCAGGAAGACAGAGTGGCCCAGTGCTTAAGACTGTGTCCTAAAGAACCAGGCAGCTGGGTTCAAGTCCTGGTACAATCAAGTACACCTGTGTGCCTTCTGGCACATTCTTTAACCACTTCCTGCCCTATCTCTGAAATGGGGATCAAGAAGATTCCATGAGCAAGTATGCTAGTATCTGGAATATAGGGAACACTCAAAAACTAACAGTTATTATACAGAAACTGGTAGGAGTAGGTGTTTTGTTTTTATTTTTCATTCCTAAGAAATCTTACTAAGATTTCTGCCTTAGTCTGTTCAGACTCCTATAACAGAAAACCATAAACTGGGTGGCTTATAAATGACAGACATTTATATCTCACAGTTCTGGAGGCTGGGGAGTTCAAGATTGAGACACTGGCAGATTCTGTGTTTGGTATGGATTTCCGGTTCACAGACAGCTGTCTACTCTGTGTCCTCACATAGTAGAAGGGGCGAGGGAACTCTTGTGTTTGCTAAATCGCTTCAGTCGTGTCAGACTCTTTGTGATCCCATGGACTATAGCCCGCCAGGCTCCTCTGTCCATGGGATTCTCCAGGCAAGAATGCTGGAGTGGGTTGCCATACCCTTCTCCAAGGGATCCTCCTGACCCAGGGATCAAACCCATGTCTCTTATGTCTTCTGCACTGGCAGGCAGGTTCTTTATCACTAGCACCACCTGGGAAGCCCAAGGGAACTCTTGGGAAGTGGGGGGGCTCTCTTTTATTAGTGCACCAATCCCATTCATGTGGGCTCCACCCTCATGACCTAATCACCTCCCAAAGGCCCCACCTCCTAATACCATCACATCCAAGCTTAGGATTTCAGCATGTGAATTTTGAGGGGACACAAATCAGTATATAGCAATATCTCTTTAAACATGAGATTGAAACAGTGTCTGTCTTACATTCCTCCATTACATTAGATTAGAGATACTAATCTCTACATGAGATGCATACTCTATCATTTCTTACTGCTAAGTATTATTGATAATACTCTCTATAGAGAGAATAGAAGGACAATTCAATCTTTTTCTAGCATGGCGGATCAAAAAAATTTTTTGGCTTCTCTTTTGTCTAGATACTTTTTAATTATAGACTTTACTTTTTAGAGCAGTCTTAGGTTCACAGCACACTTGGAAGGAGATTTCTATATATTCCTATATTCTCTCTATCCCCACATATGCATCATGTTGACCATTATTAACAACCCTCACCAGAGTGATACATTTGTTATAATTGATGAACTTACACTGAAATATCATAATCACCTCAAAATCATAGTATACATAAGAGCTTGCTCTTGGTGTTGTATATTTTATGACTCCTTTGTTGTAATAACTGAAGTATACAGAGTAGTTTCAGGACTTCCCTGGAGATCCAGTGATTAAGACTCTATGCTTCTACTACATGGGGCATGGTTCAATCCCTGGTTGGGAAGCCAAGATTCTGCATGCCATGTGACATGGCAAAAAAAAAAAAAAAAAAAATACAGACACAAAGTAGCTTCACTGTCCTAAAATCCTTTGTTCCCCACTAACCCCTGGAAACCACTGACCTGTTTGTTATGTCTATGAAGTGAAGTGAAATGAAGTGAAAGTCTCTTAGTCGTGTCCGACTCTTTGTAACCCCGTGGACTATATGGTCCATGGAATTCTCTAGGCCAGAATACTGGAGTGGGTAGCCTTTCCCTTCTCCAGGGGATCTTCCTAACCCAGGGATCAAACCCAGGTCTCCCACATTGCAAGTGGATTCTTTACCAGATGAGCTACAAGAGAAGCCCAATCTTATGTATACTATTGATTTCGGGGTGATTATCTCTTTAGTTTTGATTTTTCCAAAATGTTGAGATCATACATTATGTAACTTTTTAAGATTGCGTATCTCACTTAGTAATGTGCACTTAAGTTTCCTCCATGTCTTTTCATGGCTTGATACCTCATTTCTTTTAGTACTGAATAATATTCCATTGTCTGAATGTACTACAGTTTATTTATTCATCATCTTCCTGAAAGATATCTTGGTTACTTCCACATTTTGGCAATCATGAACAAAGCTGCTATAGGCATGCATGTGTAGGTTTTCTTATGGATATAACTTTTCAGTTTCGGCAAGAAAATACCAAGGAGCACAATTGCCTTGTACAGCAAGGAGATCCAACCAGTCTATCCTAAAGGAAATCAGTCCTGAATATTCATTGGAAGGACTGATGCTGAAGCTGAAACCCCAATACTTTGACCACTTGATGTAAAGAACTGACTCATTTGAAAAGATCCTGATGCTGGGAAAGATTGAAGGTGGGAGGAGAAGGGGACGGTGAAGGATGACATTGTTGGATGGCATCACCGACTCAATGGACATGAGTCTGAGTAAACTCTGGAAGTTAGTGATGGATGGGGAGGCCTGGCGAGCTGCAGTCACAGAGTTGGACATGACTGAGTGACTGAACTAAACTGAACTGACGACAAGAGTATGTTTAATTTTGTAAGAAACTGCCAAATTGTATGTTAGAGAGGCTGTACCATTTTGTATTTCCGGCCACAGTAAATGAGAGTTCCTGTTTCTTCACATCCTCACCAACATTTGATGTCAGTTTTTCTGAATTTTGGTCATTTCTCATAGGTATGTCATACTCATTTAAAAAAATTTGTGTTTTCCTGATGTAATGTGAAACATTTTTCCATGTACCTATTTGCCATCTGTATATCTTATCTGTTAAATGGCTAATTTTTTAATTGGGTTTGTTTTCTTATTGTTAAATTTTGAGTTCTTTGTATATTTCAGATAATAGTCCTTTGTCAGACATAACCTTTTGCAAATATTTTTTTTTCCCAGTCTGTGATCTGTCTTTTCATTATCTTGACAGTATTTTTCACAAAGCAGAAAATTCTGGTTTTAATGAAGTCCAGTTTTTCAGTTTTTTCCTGGATCATGCCTTTGGTGTGGTACCTAAAAAGTCATCACCAAATCTGAGGTCATCTCTCCTGTGTTTTCTGTTATCTTCTAGGAGTTTAACAGTTGTTCCTTTAACATTTAGATCTGTGGTCCATTTTTAGTTAATTTTTGTGAAGAGTGTAATGTCTGTGTTTAGATTATTTTATTTTTGGGTGGTGGGGGCATGTGGACGTCCAGGTGTTTTAGTACCATTTGTTGAAGGTACCATCTTTGTTCCATTGTAGTACCTTTGCCTTTGTCAGAGGTCAGATGACTGTATTATGTGAGTCTATTTCTGGGCTCTCTATTATGTGCCATTGATCTATTCTTATCCCAATACAAAATAGACTTTCAAATAAAGGATGTGAAAAGAGACAGAGAAGGACACTACATAATGATCAAAGGATCAATCCAAGAAGAAGATATAATAATTATAAATATATATGCACCCAACATAGGAGCACCACATTATGTATGGCAAACGCTAACGAGTATGAAAGAGGAAATTAATAGTAACACAATAATAGTGGGAGAGACTTTAATACCCTGCTCACAACTATGGATAGATCAACTAAACAGAAAATTAACAAGGTAACACAAACCTTAAATGACACAATGGACCAGCTAGACCTAATTGATATCTATAGGACATTTCACCCCAAAACAATCAACTTCACCTTTTTCTCAAGTGCACACGGAACCTTCTCCAGAATAGATCACATCCTGGGCCATAAATCTGGCCTTGGAAAATTAAAAAAAAAAAAATTTGCTTTTTATTAATAGAAGCCAGAAAAATTTCTTTCATCTTCACTATTTGCTATTAAATGCCACAGCTATAACCTCTTGTCCCAAGATAAAGAACTACCTGAGATTTAGATGGACATGTCTTCTCAATAGCTGATGGCTGTTGCCTCAGCAGATAGTCTGAATTGGCCAAGCTTTTCAGCTTCCAGTTTCCTGTCCCACTAGATGAATTTTCAGGGTATGAGGAGGTCATGAAGCCTGAATAATAGTGGCTCACAAAGCAACATTTCATTCAGATGCTGCTCCTTGGGGTCAATGATATAGTCCAGATGCCTGACACAGGCCTCAGAGGGTAGGTTGTTCCGGGAGCCAGGTGCATGTGTAGTAGTACTGGCAGGTCAGGGGTCACGTGCTAGCCTTTCCTTGGCTGCACCCTTTCCTGGTGAGGAGCTGGCAGGGCCAAGTGGATATGTCTACCTAGGGCCTGTGGACTATACCTGCTTCCAGGCTTACTTGCCTGGGCTTTTCCCTGGACTAGTCCTCCAGTGAGTGAACCATGCTGGTGGTGTGCCCTTTTTAGGCCTCTGAGTGATCAGGGCAGCAGTTTTCATCAAGGATGAGAACAGGTAGGGAGTGTTGGGGGGTGTGGTCATATCTCAGATGTGTGATTCAAGGTGTCAATACACATGTGTGTGAGATCCCTCAATGTGTAGGAAGGAGCCTAGGGGTGGAAGAGCAAGGGTAAGGGTACAGGACAGGGGGAGGCGCTGGGCGCCATCATTTTCCATACCAAATTTGAAGAGGCCAAGAATTCTGAATTTGTACCTGGCCTTCCAGATAATTATGAAGGCATATTTGTCAGAGTGATAGGATAGGACATATTTAACAGTTAAACTGTTCACTGATTTTAAGTTTCACATAACTAGATGTGTAGTGTGAGAATCACCATTTTTACTTTCCCATGACCCCACAAATCTGGGAGATGGAGCTGTGATGAGTGATAGATATGGGACCACAATTCAGTGTTCTGAGTTTCTGTGTTAAAGTTCTTTTCAACTCTCATGGAATTTGACTCATCCTTACTAAAAACAACTGTTTCTCCTAGATTTCCTCTTGTTTTATCCTGCTCTGGTCATGTGTAAAATCCGAGGCTGAATCAGAGAAAGTATTCTCACCCTAAATTTAATTAAAACATAGTTTGCCTTGGGCACTCATTCTCCTCTGACACTTCTCTTCCCAGGCACATTAAGTATCTTGTGCTGTGGCTCATCCTCTTCCTTCTTCTTTCTCTCTATAAAATTCACCCAAGGGATGACTGAAGCCTAGGCCCAAGGCCTAGGCACAGAATCATATTTGTAGTGGGTACAGAGAGAGCTGGGTAGGCAGGTTGGAGTCCTCACATGTGTTCATGGCTCTTCACATCGTGGAACAGAACCAGAGGTGGAATGGGGAAGCTGACTGTGGGCTGAGGGTCCAGGGATCAGCTTTGTCATGCTGCCACATTCAAGAGTGAAAATGAGCAGAGTCTGAAAATCTGGATTTTGAACTGGTTTTCCAAACTATTCTAATCCTCATAAGATGATAAAACATTTAATGTAAAAGCCTCTACTCTGACTGAACTTTCAAGTATGTAGAATGCGGTTCATGAGTCTCAACTTATTTTTTCACATCTGGACTTGAGACTATTAGGAGTAGACATCTGCTTAGAAAGATTTTTTCCTCATAGGCTATCCTTCTATTCTTTCTGAATAAAGGCCTGGTGATTTCCATCACTGTCTGAGGTGAATAGAGACTTTCAAACCTGACCACTGGCTGACCTTTACTTTCTTGTTGGTTTAAGGCCAGGGGGTCTTATATAGATTTTTGTATTGGGCCTCAGCTTGTATCTGACCTCCCATGTTTTCTTATGTCCTTCCTGAAGTTTTCCCCTCTCCTGGGTGTGTTGAGAATTAAAAGAGGAGGATAAAGCCCTCTGCACTCCACCCTCTCTTTTTTCTATTCCATCATCAAAACACACATGCATACACATGCACAGAGCCACACAAGATTCCTGTAAAAACTGGAACTCCTATTCTTATCACTGAGAGTGTCTGGAGCTTCCTTCCTCCTCTTACTGCTCTAGGGTGTTTTCCACTCAAAACCATGACTTGGAAAAAAAAAAAAGAGAGAGAGAAAAGGGAAGGGTTTTTGTCAGAACATGAGAAACAAAATTCTAAAAATAGCTCATATGCTTATATTCTCCTGCAGACATGATGCAAGTGTTATTAAGTTGAGGAACTGTTGTCACCAGTGGTATGATTGTGGGTCCTTTGACCTTATTCTTTCCCCATCAGTATTTCCTGAAATCTTGGTTTGGGGCAGTGACTTTTAAATGCAAGCTTGTAAACAATCACCCACAGATGCTTACAAGAAAATCTTAGAGCTATGGACTCCTTTAAACTTATGTTTAAATATATTTTTAAGTAAAAATATATTTTAAATGTATTAAATATGTGTATATTTAAATAGATTAATACATATGATATAAATTTTTATAGAGATATATACCAAGTAGAGGGCTTCCCTGGTGGTTCAGATGGTAAAGAATCTGCCTGCCATGCAGGAGACTTGGGTTTGATTCCTGGGTCAGGATGATTCCCTAGAGAAGAGAATGGCTACCCACTCCAGTATTCTTGCTTTGGAATTCCACAGACAGAGGAGCAAACAGTCAGACACAACTTAGTGACTGAACAACAACATACCAGTTGGGAGCTTATTTGCTATAAGTTTTTTTTTTTTTTTGCTATAAATTTTCCTGGTGTGGTGAAGGGGATTTAAGGAGATAGAGATGGAATAAGTGCAATCAGGAGAAAATTTAAAATGTAGGGGTTGGCTGGATGATGTTGATAAAATTGGATACAACTCAATTTGGGCTTCCCTGGTGGCTCAGATGATAAAGAATCTGCCTGCAATGTGGGAGACCTGGGTTCAATCTCTGGTCAAGAAGATCCCCTGGAGAAGGGAATGGCTATCTACTTCAGTATTCTTGCCTGGAGAATTCCATGGACAGAGGAGCCTGGAGGACTACAGTCCATGGGGGTCACAAAGAGTCAGAGACGACTGAGCAACTAACACTTTTACACTTTCAGTAGGTTTTAGGAGGCTCAAGACATCAAGATAATTCATTGGTCCATTCATTTATTCAACTAATACTTCTATCTTTCTCCTCTAACAAAAAGGATTAAAGCAGCTGAATTGTATTTATTGTGTTTACTGGCAATGTTGTATATACTATTCTAGGAAACATAAGATTGTATCACAACTGTTCAGATGTTCAAAGCTCTTAGGGAAGGAGAACATGTGCCTGAGAAAGTTAAAACAATATAAGGCTTTATCAGAGATACCGGCCCTGAGTTTTACCTCATTTCCCCAACCCATATGTTATGATATGACCAGAATTTGCTTTCTAAAATGAAAATCTCATCACATAAATCTGCTTTAAACTATTTGTTGGTTCTTTGTTACTTATTGGAGAAAGTTGAAGTGCCTTAGCATTGTACAAAGTGCCCATGAACTTGTTCCAAACTAACTTTCTGGACCCGTCTCCAGTCACACTGTTCCTTCCTGGGATGGGGTGGGAGCTTCCTGGGAGTCATGACTAGGTCTTACTCATCTTTGACCTCCCAGTGTCATGGTGGAGGCTTTGGGAGCACTTTATTTTTAATTCGTAGAGCCTTCCCATACATCAGTCTCTTCTCTAAACTATATTATTGTGGTACTTAACACATACAGAAAAGTTCATAAAACAAATGAAAACCCATGTAATTTACCACTTAATTAAAAAACTAGAACTTTGCTGGCTCACCAGAAGTCCTTTTCATGCCCTTTCCTAATCATGATCCATTTTTTCTCCCCAAAGATAACCACTCACCCCACCTATTCACCTGTTCTCAGCTCGAGCCATAATCTCCACATCCCACCTCACTTCTGGGATATTCCCCTGACCTCATACAGACCTCTGAGAACTTCATTTGTCTCTGATCTTCAAAGCACCTATTTTCTTAGTATTCATGTGGCATTTAGTCACCTCAGCTCATTTCAGTCACTTAGTCGTGTCCAAATCGTTGCGACCCCATGGACTAAAGCACTCCAGGCTTCCCTGTTCATCACCAACTCCCGGAGCCTACTCAAACTCATGTCCATCAAGTAGGTGATGCCACCCAACCATCTCATCCTCTATCATCCCCTTCTCCTCCTGCCTTCAATCTTTCCCAGCATCACGGCCTTTACCAATGAGTCAGTTCTTCGCATCAGGTGGGCAAAGTATCTGAGCCACAGGGAAGCCCTCTAGTCACCTAAAGCATCTCAAATAAACTATTATGTATTTTGTAAAGTTACATTTATGGTGTTCTTCTTTTATTGTTTATACCATTTTGCTTTCACTGTAGATATCATTATCTGTTCAGGTACTTTTTGATGTCTATACTCTCTATTGCTATTGTCTATGTTCTAAATTTATAGTTAAGATCACATTATAGATGCTTAATGAATATTTATTGACAGATATCAAAGCCTGTAAGAGAGAGTTACTCAACCTGATAAACAGCCAAAGAGAGGAAGAAAGCATGATATTGTTTTGATGTAGTGTACATAAGTCTTCAACAGTTTCACACTGAAAATCATAATTTCTCTATGCCTTATTATTAATTTACTCAAACCAGAGCAAGTGTTAGGAAACCCAGTATGCTTCTGATACAATCTTCATACAGATTAAGGTTTTGAGTAAAGAAGACATTTAGGATCAAGCAGTACCTGTCCTCTTTAGCATTTTACTTGAGAGGAAACATCACTAGAATATGAGCCAGGCTATCGGTTGAACTCCTGACATGGATATTCCAGGAAGATTCCACATTGTCAGGAAAACTAGAAGAGATGACACTGAAAATTCTTTCCTACTTTATGATAAATGAAAACCACTGGACAAAACCATTGGACAAAACATTACCAACTGGTAATGAAAACCATTACTAGTCTGAGTGCAGTGATTAATAGTCTGTGGTTTTACTTAGAAATTAAGTTGGTGCTAAAAGCTCAGGTCCAGTGTTTCCAAGACAAACATTCAATTTCATGGTAATCCAAGCCTATGCCCCAACCAGTAATGCTGAAGAAGCTGAAGTTGAATGGTTCTGTGAAGACCTACAAGACATTTTAGAACTAACACCCAAAAAAGATGTCCTTTTCATTATAGGGGACTGGAATACAAAAGTAGGAAGTCAAGAAACACCTGGAGTAACAGGCAAATTTGGCCTTGGAGTACAGAATGAAGCAGGGCAAAGGCTAATAGAGTTTTGCCAAGAGAACGCACTGGTCATAGCAAACACCCTCTTCCAACAACACAAGAGAAGACTCTACACATGGATATCACCAGATGGTCAACACCAAAATCAGATTGATTATATTCTTTGCAGCCAAAGATGAAGAAGCTCTATACAGTCAGCAAAAACAAGACCAGGAGCTGACTGTGGCTCAGATCATGAACTCCTTATTGCCAAATTCAGACTTAAACTGAAGAAAGTAGGGAAAACCACCAGACCATTCAGGTATGACCTAAATCAAATCCCTCATGACTATGCAGTGGGAGTGAGAAATAGATATAAGGGACTAGATCTGATAGGCAGAGTGCCTGATGAACTATGGACAGAGGTTCATGACATTGTACAGGAGACAGGGATCAAGACCATCCCCATGGAAAAGAAATGGAAAAAAGGCAAAGTGGTTGTCTGAGGAGGCCTTACAAATAGCTGTGAAAAGAAGAGAAATGAAAAGCAAAGGAGAAAAGGAAACATATTCCCATTTGAATGCAGAGTTCCAAAGAATAGCAAGGAGAGATAAGAAAGCTTTCCTCAGTGATCAATGCAAAGGAATAGAGGAAAACAATAGAATGGGGAAGACTAGAGATCTCTTCAAGAAAATTCAAGATATCAAGGGAACATTTCATGCAAAGATGGGTTCGATAAAGGACAGAAATGGTATGGACCTAACAGAAGCAGAAGATATTAAGAAAAGGTGGCAAGAATACACAGAAGAACTGTACAAAAAAGATCTTCATGACCCAGATAATCACGATGGTGTGATCACTCACCTAGAGTCAGATATCCTGGAATGTGAAGTCAAGTGGGCCTTAGAAAGCATCACTACGAACACAGCTAGTGGAGGTGATGGAATTCCAGTTGAGCTATTTCAAATCCTAAAAGATGATGCTATGAAAGTGCTGCACTCAAAA
This sequence comes from Cervus canadensis, assembly GCF_019320065.1. Classification (NCBI taxonomy): domain Eukaryota; kingdom Metazoa; phylum Chordata; class Mammalia; order Artiodactyla; family Cervidae; genus Cervus; species Cervus canadensis. Next base: position 38,762,332 of record NC_057398.1, read on the forward strand.
TGCCAGCAAATTTGGAAAACTCAGCAGTGGCCACAGGACTGGAAAAGGTCAGTTTTCATTCTAATCTCCCCAAAAAGGCAATGCCAAAGAATGCTCAAACTACTGCACAATTGCAATTATCTCACACACTAGTAAAGTAATGCTCAAAATTCTCCAAGTCAGGCTTCAGCAATACATGAACCTTGAATTCCAGATGTTCAAGCTGGTTTTAGAAAAGGCAGAGGAACCAGAGATCAAATTGCCAACATCCACTGGATCATCAAAAAAGCAAGGGAGTTCCAGAAAAACAACTATTTCTGCATTATTGACTATGCCAAAGCCTTTGATTGTATGGATCACAATAAGCTGTGGAAAATTCTTCAAGAGATGGGAATACCAGACCACCTGACCTGCCTCTTGAGAAACCTATATGCAGGTCAGGAAGCAACAGTTAGAACTGGACATGGAACAGCAGACTGGTTCCAAATAGGAGAAGGAGTACATCAAGGCTGTATATTGTCACCCTGCTTATTTAACTTATATGCAGAGTACATCATGAGAAACGCTGGGCTAGATGAAACACAAGCTGGAATCCAGATTGCTGGAGAAATATCAATAACCTCAGATATGCAGATGACACCACCCTTATGGCAGAGAGTGAAGAGGAGGCTAAAAAGCCTCTTGATGAAAGTGAAAGAGGAGAGTGAAAAAGTTGACTTAAAGCTCAACATTCAGAAAACTAAGATCATGGCATCTGGTCCCATCACTCCATGGAAAATAGATGGGGAAACAGTGGAAACAGTAGCTGACTTTATTTTTCTGGGCTCCAAAATCACTGCAGATGGTGATTGCAGCATGAAATTAAAAGACGCTTATTCCTTGGAAGGAAAGTTATGACCAACCTAGATAGCATATTAAAAGGCAGAGACATTACTTTGCCAACAAAGGTCTGTCTAGTCAAGGCTATGGTTTTTCCAGTGGTCAAGTGGAAGTTGGACTGTGAAGAAAGCTGAGCGCTGAAGAATCGATGCTTTTGAACGGTGGTGTTGGAGAAGACTCTTGAGAGTCCCTTGGACTGCAAGGAGATCCAACCAGTCCATCCTAAAGGAGATCAGTCCTGGGTGTTCATTGGAAGGACTGATGCTGCAGCTGAAACTCCAATACTTTGGCCACCTCATGCGAAGAATTGACTCATTTGAAAAGACCCTGATGCTGGGAGGGATTGGGGGCAGGAGCTGAAGGGGACAACAGAGAATGAGATGGCTGGATGGCATCACTGACTCGATGGACATGAGTTTGAGTAAACTCCTGGAGTTGGTGATGGACAAGGAGGCCTGGTGTGCTGCGATTCATGGAGTCATAAAGTGTTGGACACAACTGAGCGACTGAACTGACTGAACTGAGAACATGGGGTTGTAATTCAGGTATCTCCCACATTTCACTCAGTAAATATAGTTAACACACTTAGTCAACCTATGTCCATCTTTTCTACTTTTAGATGGAATAATAAATGTTAAACATATGAACTTGCATTATCTTTCATTGCTTTGAACATACTGTCAGTGACCATCCCCCTGCTACCCCTGCCATGTCACCTATAATTTTCTTCCAGGATTTGACTCATTCTTTGAGATGCAAATAAAACATATTTTTATATATGAAATCTACCTTGCTCTCTCATGAAAATTAGAGAGATCAAGGTAGACTTCATATAGAAATCTAAGGGCTTTGTTTATTCTGCTCAACGGCAGTTTTTTTTTTCCCTTAAAATACTCAACACATTGTATTTCACTGTATTTATCTGCCATACAGAACTATAAACACCTCAACTTCAAGGGTTGGGTTTTATTTAGTCCTAGACCTATTGTAGGTGTTCAATAATTTGAATAAAATATACAGAGTAGCAAAATTTGAGACAGAAAATCAAAAGTAATAAACACTCAGTGCCAGAGTTAATACCTTCTGTTTTCCAGTGACTAGATTAGATTCTGAGAAAAGGCAAATAAAAACACAGAACAGGCTTTCAGGAGTTCATAGTCCAGTAGGGAAAGGAGAAACTTAAGTGAACACATGCAGTATAGTTGGTAGGAAGGAGATGGAGATGGGTAGGGTGCTGTGGGAGCCCAGAGAACTGCTGTGTGACTCAGGAGGGAGAATAGGAGACAGATGTTCAAGCTAATTTATTCAGGACAGGTGGTCAGTCATATGGAGAAGGGGAAGAGGTAGAAGGCATTCAAGGTAGAGGAACCTAAGCATTGGAGTTCTCCATCTTAATGGTCATATGACCTTATATGGAGCTTCCTAGTGGTGAGAACAAGCACAGAAATTTGCTTCTGTCAAGTTGCCCATAGCCCTAGCACTTCTATTGGGTGTACCAGAGAGGAAAAGAGAAAGAAGAAGAGAACAGGAGGGAATAGCTGAACTGTGTTTAACTATAAGGGAGAGTCTCATACTTCTGTGTGACTGAGAAAAAGTAAAAAGATGCAGTCGGATCACAAGTGAACTTGTACTAGTACTTAGGTGTATAAAGAAACTTAGCTTCTTTATTTTCTAATACATGACTGATCTTCTTTACAGTCTCCTCACATCCCATCAGAAGGGGAAGGCAAACACTTTCAGCTTCCTATTTCTTGCATCATAGGCTATACTAGTTTGAACAGTGTATTTATCTTTTGGATAAATACTTTTCAGATTTCCTCTCCTCATCTCTACTCCTGCCTCCCTTCCTTCCCCACTGCCCCCCTGCCAAGAGCAACCTCAGGGCAACACAGAGGACAAATTACTAGAAATCATATAGAATTCTGTGGAATCTTACTGGTCTCTTCTGGGTCCTGTCATGGGGCAGTCACTCAGTCTTTCAGGTATAACTTGTTATGTTTGACCTTTTGGAAGATATGCAAGCATCTGTGACTGGAATCCACAGTATAGGGCATTTATATGATATTTTGGGTGTGGCAATCACTTCATTCAAACCCTGGGTCTTAGCCAATATGCTGCTTCAATTAGTACCTCAATATCAGGTCACACGTTTGAGTACCATGTACAGGTAAAGGAAAGATTCTTTAAGACAATCTTTCTGGGCACTCTTCACCAGAATCTTCAGACATTTGCATCTGGATCTTTCCACTGGGCCCTTTCCTTGGGGTTTATCTAGAGTGGGAGAAATGAAGAAATGAAAGACCTCTCCATAGTACTTAGTCAGCTCACTTTTCTTTCCAATCATCTACCAGGACAGATGGGGCAATTGATCTACTTCTCCTTCCTGGCACAGATTTCTCTTATATAATATCCTCCTTCTTCTTTCTTAATAGAAGAAAAGGAGTATTTCCATATATGGGAGAAACTATAATTTGAAAAGAAACTCTAAACTCTGAGTTGGCCAGGTCTGTCTCTTGATAAAGCACAAGGAGACACTATTTTAACACTTTCACATTTGATTCTAAATACAAAGACCTTGAATAGCCAAAGCAATCTTGAGAAAGAAGAATGGAACTGGAGGAATCAATCTGCCTGACTTCAGGCTCTACTACAAAGCCACAGTCATCAAGACAGTATGGTACTGGCACAAAGACAGAAATATAGATCAATGGAACAGAATAGAAAGCCCAGAGATAAATCCACGAACCTATGGACACCTTATCATTGACAAAGGAGGCAAGGATATACAATGGAATAAAGACAACCTCTTTAACAAGTGGTGCTGGGAAAACTGGTCAACCACTTGTAAAAGAATGAAATTAGAATACCTTCTAATACCATACACAAAAATAAACTCAAAATGGATTAAAGATCTAAATGTAAGCCCAGAAACTATAAAACTCCTAGAGGAGAACATAGGCAAACACTCTCCGACATAAATCACAGCAGGATCCTCTATGACCCACCTCCCAGAATGTTGGAAATAAAAGCAAAAATAAACAAATAGGACCTAATTAAACTTAAAAGCTTTTGCACAGCAAAGGAAACTATAAGCAAGGTGAAAAGACAGCCCTCAGAATGAGAGAAAATAATAGCAAACGAAGCAACAGACAAAGGATTAATCTCAAAAATATACAAGCAGCTCCTGCAGCTCAATTCCAGAAAAATAAATGACCCAATCAAAAAATGGGCCAAAGAACTAAACAGACATTTCTCCAAAGAAGACATACAGACGGCTAACAAACACATGAAAAGATGCTCAACATCACTCATTATTAGAGAAATGCAAATCAAAACCACAATGAGGTACCATTACACACCAGTCAGGATGGCTGCTATCCAAAAGTCTACAAGCAATAAATGCTGGAGAGGGTGTGGAGAAAAGGGAACCCTCTTACACTGTTGGTGGGAATGCAAACTAGTACAGCCACTATGGAGAACAGTGTGGAGATTCCTTAAAAAACTGGAAATAGAACTGCCATATGACCCAGCAATCCCACTCCTGGGCATACACACCGAGGAAACTAGATCTGAAAGAGACACGTGCACCCCAATGTTCATCGCAGCACTGTTTATAATTGCCAGGAAGGACATGGAAGCAACCTAGATGTCCATCAGCAGACGAATGGATAAGGAAGCTATGGTATATATACACAATGGAATATTACTCAGCCATTAAAAAGAATTCATTTGAATCAGTTCTAATGAGATGGATGAAACTGGAGCCCATTATACAGAGTGAAGTAAGCCAGAAAGATAAAGACCAATATAGTATACTAACGCATATATATGGAATTTAAAAAGATGGTAACAATAACCCAATATGCAAAACAGAAAAAGAGATACAGATGTACAGAACAGACTTTGGGACTCTGTGGGAGAAGGCGAGGGTGGGATGTTCTAAGACAATAGCATTGAAACAAGTATACTATCAAGGGTGAAACAGATCACCAGCCCAGGTTGGATGCATGAGACAAGTGCTCAGGGCTGGTGCACTGGGAAGACCCAGAGGGATGGGATGGGGAGGGAGGCGGGAGTGGGGATCGGGATAGGGAACACATGTAAATCCATGGCTGATTCATGTCGATGTATGGCAAAAAGCACTACAATATTGTAAAGTAATTGGCCTCCAACTAATAAAAATAAATGAAAAAAAAAAAACCCCCCCCAAAAAAACCCAAAAAAAACAAAGGCACAACCAGGATAAAAAAATAACAAAATAGAAAAATGTTCTGGAATGGCAGAATGAGATAGTTGGTAAAACTCTCTACTCACTAAAACAGAAAATACTGGCAAAACAAGTAAAATCATTTCATAACTTTAGAAATTAACCAAAACCACAAAACAAACTGAAAATTGTCCATACGAGAGAAACTAAACTTCTGTAAGGAAGCAGTAGCTATGTTATTTTAACATGAGCTATTCCTATTCCCCTTTCCTCTCCAATCAGGTAGAGGGATAGTCATGAAAAGCCAGCAGTCTTGCAGCCAATGGAGAGGAATGATCATTTCTGGAACTTGATTAAAAGACCCATTTATATAGTACCATCAATATTTTGTCTGTATTCTAAGCTACCTGGAAAATTTTCATTCCCAGGGTGTTGGGCTGTTTTATCTCAGAGCCAGCTCAGCAACAAATAAAAGCTCTATCCCTAGGATGTTACCTGAAATAATAGTATTTTGCTGGCAACATCATAGCTGTTGGTCTAAGGCTATGATTTCAGTTGAGACAAGAAAAGAGTATGACCAAAAATTTTTTTTTTTTGGACCAAAATTCTTACAGGAAGTCATGGAGCTAGGTAACCAGAACTAAGGAATTCAAAAAGCTCCATACTTCTGAGAATCTAGAAGACAATGTTTGTGTAGGACTTGGCCTGGGAAAGGAGAAGGATCCAGCTATTCCAGTCCACATTTGTCTTACATTCTGCACAAGCAGGAAGTGAAATCTAAGACTGCTTCATAAACTGTCTGAATTTTGAAGGCATTCCTTCACACACAGATCCCTTTGGCCAAGGGTGAAAGACATTTGACAAAGCATTTAAGAAAATATCTGATAGATCATAGGTTGGCCACTGCTGCTGCTACTAAGTCGCTTCAGTCATGTCTGACTCTGTGTGATCCCATGGACGGCAGCCCACCAGGCTCCGCCGCCCCTGGGATTCTCCAGGCAAGAACACTGGAGTGGGTTGCCATTTCCTTCTCCAATGCATGGAAGTGAAAAGTGAAAGTGAAGTCGCTCAGTCATGTTCGACTCTTCGCGACCCCATGGACTGCAGCCTACCAGGCTCCTCCATCCATGGGATTTTCCAGGCAAGAGTACTGGAGTGAGTTGCCATTGCCTTCTCCAAGGTTGGCCACTAAACAATGCTAACTCAAGGGTGATTCCTAGGAATCCAGATTTAAAATAAAAACAAAAATTTACAAGCCTAGGAGAGAATTCATTGGCCACATATTTCAGAATACTAGCAACAATAAGAAACATTGGGGAGGGTGATCTGATACCATAGTTGTTATATTATTCAATATACTATCTAAAGTCTCCAGTTTCAAAATTTATGAGACATGCAAAGAACAATAAAATATGGCACATATACAGGAAAAGAAAGGAAGCCAAGGAAAATGTCCCTGAAGGGGAAGTGTTGGTGGACTTAGCCAATGACTTTAAATCAACCATTATAAATATGTTAAAATAACAAAGTAATTAAAAGAAAGCATGACAATGATATCTTACCAATTAGAGAATATCAATAAAGAGAGAGCTAAAAAAAAAAAACAACCAACAACTCAGGAGACATTCTGGAGTTGAGATGTATAATCCCCAATATAAGAAATGTTTACTAGAGGTGCTAAAAAAAATAAATTTGAGCTTAGCGAAGAAAGAATAAGTCAACTTGAAGTTAGGTGAGTTGAAATTATCCAGTCCTAGGAACAACAACAAAAAGAATGAAGAAGAAATAAACAGCACCTCAGAGAGACTGTATTCACAGGGATACAATCAAGTATATGAACATATGCAAAATGACTATCTCAGAAGGAGAGATGAGATAAAGGGACCAAAAGAATATTTGAAGAAGTAATGGCCCCAAACTTCCCAAATTTGATGAAAATCATCAATCTACACATCTTAGAAGCTCAATGAACTGTAAGATAAACTCTAAATAATCTATCCAGAGACACATCATAATGAAACTTTAGAAAGCCAAAGACAAAGAGAATCTTGAAAGAAGCAAGAGAAGTGATTCATAACATACAAGGGATCAGGTGAGATGATATATCCAAAACTGAAGAAATAGAATTGAATTTTCAATGAAGAATTCATTGTCAATGTCATTGTCAATGAAGAATTCTATATCTAGCAAAACTATTCTTCAAAAATGAAGGAGAAATAAAGATATTCCCATGTAAACAAACTCTGAGACAATTTGTAACTAGCAGAGTTATTTAATAAAAAATACTAAAGGAAGCCCTTCAGGCTGAAATAAAAGAACACTAGATTGTAACTCAAACCCACACAAAGAAATTAAGAGCACTGGAAAAGGTAAGTACATAGCTAAATATAAAAGACAATATAAACATTTTTTGTTTTTATACTTTTTTCTTTTATATTATTTAAAAGACAACCACATAAGGAAATAAGTATAAAACTATTTTATTTGGAATGTGTAAATATATCACTTCTTGGTCTTTTGGCTAAGATCAAGTGTGGAATGTGTAAATATATAATTTGTATAAAAGAAAGAATAAAGAAAGGGAAATAAATAAGCATAAAGAAAGGGAAAAGGAGCAGAGGTATTTTGGAGCAAAATATCATTGAAATAAAGTTAGTATTAGCTTGAACTAGGTTGTCTTAAATTAGTTTATGTGCTGCCAAAGCAAGCACAGATTGTTTTAAATTAGAATGCTAATTTTAATCCCTATGACACCCACTATTAAAATAACTTAAAAATACAATCACAGAAAGAATAGGAGACTCAAACTGAGATAGTAGAAGGTATGTATTTAACACAAAAGAAGGCACTTACAGAGGAAAAGAGGAACAGAAAGACATAAGACATATAAAAAATAGGTAGCAAAGTGGCAGACATAAATCCTACCTTATCAGTAATTACAATAAATAGATTAAACACTTCAATCAAAAGGCATAGGTTGACAGAATAATTAAGAAAATGTAATTCATTTATGTATGGTCTACCAGAAATATACTTTAGATTCAAATCAAATAGGTTTGAAAGTTAAAAAATGGAAAACAATATACAAAGCAAAGAAAAACTAAAAGATCTGGGATGGCTATGTAATATCAGACAAATAAGATTTTAAGACAAAACTTGTTGCTGAAAAAAAGGACATTTTAAAGTAAAATCATCAATCTATCAAGAAGACATCACAAAGAGTAAAACACTTAGGAATAGATGTAACAAAAGGAGTACAGGAATAAATGTAACAAGAAGTAGAAGACTTGTACATTGAAAACTACAAAACATTGTTGAAAAAACAGTAAAAATTTAGATAAATGGAAAGACATCTTATGTTTATATATTGGAAGAATTAATAGTGTTACAATGGCAATATAACAATGGGGGCCATCAATATTTGTATTGATCCATAGATTCATTAAAATCCCCATCAAAATCCCATATTCCTCATTTCAGAAATTGGCAAGGTGATGTGAACATTTTATGGAAATAAAAGGGATCGGATATTGCCCAAAGAATCTTGGAAAAAAAGAACAAAATTGGCAAACTTATACTTCCCTACTTCAAAACTTACTTCAAAGTTACAGTAATCGAGATAGTATGGTACTGGCATGAGAATAGAAATATTGATTTATTATAATTGAGAGTCCAGATATTAACTCTTATGTTCAGTGATTTTTTCTTTAAGAAGGGTGCCAAAATAATTCAGTGGGAAAATATAATCTTTTCAACAAATGGTTCTGGGACACCTGAATATTCACATGGAACAGTGTAAAGCTTGATCTCTGCCTCACATTGTTATCAAAAATGAACTCAGAGTGTATCATAGACTTAAATATGAGCTAAAACTATAAAGCTTGTGGAAGAAAACTTAGGAGTAATTCTGTGACCTTGTGTTAGACGGCGTTTTCTTAGATATGACAACAATAACCATAAATAACAGAAGAAAAAGAATAAATGGGATTTCATTAAAATTAAAAGCATTTACTTCAAAAGACATGATTGAGAGAATGAAGACAACCCACAGACTGAAAGAAAATATAAATTATATCTCTGCTAAAGGATTTGTATCCAGAATATATTTTTAATAAAGCTTACAACTCAATAATAAAACTCCCTAAGTAAAAGAGAAGCCAATTATAAAAGAGCACAGGATTTGGATAGACATTTCTTCACTAAAAAGATACTAATAGCCAACAAAAATATGAAAAGATGCTTGACATCAGTAGTCATTAGGTAAATGTCAATCAAAACTATAATCACTTCATACCCACTGCTGCTGCTGCTAAGTCGCTTCAGTTGTGTCCGACTCTGTGCGACCCCATAGACGGCAGCCCACCAGGCTCCCCCGTCCCTGGGATTCTCCAGGCAAGAACACTGGAGTGGGTTGCCATTTTCTTCTCTAGTGCATGAAAGTGAAAAGTGCAAGTGAAGTCGCTCAGTCGTGTCTGACTCTTAGCGACCCCATGGCCTGCAGCCTACCAGGCTCCTCCGTCCATGGGATTTTCCAGGCAAGAGTACTGGAGTGGGGTGCCATTGCCTTCTCTGTCATACCCACTAGGATGGTGAAATTAAAAAAGACAAGTAATAGCAAATGTTTTGCTAACAGGAATGTAAAATGGTATACCTACTTAGGAAAACAATTTTTCTCACATTATTAATCAGTTACAATACAGCCCAGCCATTTTATCCTTAGATATATACCCAAGAGAAATGAAAAAGGAAGACATGTGTCCTCACAAAAATGCATTCACAATGCTCATAATAGCCAAAAAGTGGAAACAACTCAAATGTTCTTCAACTGATGAATGGATAAACAAATGTGGTATATCCATAGTGTAATATATTTAGCCAGAAAAAGAAATGAAGTATTGATATATACTATAATGTGGAAGAATCTTGAACAAGCATTAAGTAAAAGAGCTAATCACAAAAGACCATATACCGTATGATACCATTTATGTGATGTCTTCCTATAAAAAACCAGAATCCAGTTCAAGAGGTAAAGTATTTATTTGGGATCAAAGAATTGCAATTTGAGGTACATAGATTTAGGTGAAAACCCAAATGGTATTCTGATTACAAGATAGGGGATCAGAGTTTTTATGGGGAAAAGAGAGGAAGATAAGGTTTTTTAAGTTTGCAAATTTTATTTTTAATTTTATTTAGTTAAAAAAATTATGGTGTTTTTAAAAAGTGAACTGGTGCAAGATGAGGTAATTAATCAAGTGAAGTTTTAATTGGTAAAAGATGCTGCTGCTGCTGCTAAGTCGCTTCAGTCGTGTCCGACTCTGTGCGACCCCATAGACGATTTGTACTTTATTGATTGTTCAGGTGAAAGGCACTAGGTAAAAGTTCATTTTTATCAGTCCTTTCAAGGGTATTCTTGTTCTTGCTGATTCTTGGAATATTGGAGCTCTGGCCTAGTTCAGAATTTCAGAAAACAGGATATACAATGCAGGTCTTCTGGAATGGCTCCTCCAGCTTTATTTTAAATAGTTCTGCTTATATTGTGTGGTTCAGTCACCAAGTCATGTCCGACTCTTGTGACCCTGTGAACTATAGCCCATCAGGCTCCTTTGTGCATGGAATTTTTCAGGCAAGAATACTGAAATGCTTTGCCATTTCCATCTCCAAAAGTGAAAGTTGCTCAGTCGTGTCCGACTCTTTGTGACCTGAATTCTCCAGGCCAGGCTATTGGAGTGAGTAGCCTTTCCTTTCTCCAGGGGATCTTCCCAACCCAGGGGTCAAACACAGGTCTCCCATATTGCAGGCAGATTCTTCACCAGCTGAGCCACAAGGGAAGCCCATTGTATATATTGCGTAGTAAGATGAAGATGGTGTGAAATGAGATTTTGGTGGTGGTTGCACAATTCTGTACTATACAAAAGACCACAGAGCTGCGTACTTTAAATGAGTGGATTTTATGGTATGTGAATTACATATCAATAAAGTTATTAAAAAAGAGAAAGACATAGGTGTGTCACAAAAATGTGACCGGTTGTAGGGGGGGAAGTCATGAAATCCAAAACTCATCATCTCAGACAGCATGGCTCTGTTAACCAGGTGTTTCTGAAAAATCACTAATAGACTAGGTAAGTTCCTTTGCTAATATCTACTTAGAAGCCCAAATTTTTTCTATTTCAGTGTAAAATTTTAATTTTAAACTATTAAACTAAATCATAAGGCCTTCAGGTGACATTTCAAATGTCAAAATATCTTTACACTTGTCATTTTATTTGACCAGAAAGACATATATTATTAATGGTTCAAGAAATTTTTAATTTCTTCTGCGTCAAGATATTTTATAAGAATTATAACAAAGAGGCACAAATAACTGATTTAGAATGACTTTCAATAGTGTTTTCCTAATGTGGCATCTGGTCCTATCACTTCATGGCAAAATAGATGGGGAAACAGTGGAAAAAGTGTCAGACTTTATTTTTTTGGGCTCCAAAATCACTGCAGATGGTGACTGCAGCCATGAAATTAAAAGACGCTTACTCCTTGGAAGGAAAGTTATGACCAACCTAGATAGCATATTAAAAAGCAGAGACACTACTTTGCCAACAAAGGTCCATCTAGTTAAGGCTATGGTTTTTCCAGTGGTTATGTATAGATGTCAGAGTTGGATTATAAAGAAAGTTGAGCGCCGAAGAATTGATGCTTTTGAACTGTGGTGTTGGAGAAGACTCTTGAGAGTCCCTTGGACTGCAAGGAGATCCAACCAGTCCATCCTAAAGGAGATCAGTCCTGGGTGTTCATTGGAAGGACTGGTGCTGAAGCTGAAACTCCAATACTTTGGCCACCTGATGCGAAGAGCTGACTCATTTGAAAAGACCTTGATGCTGGGAAAGATTGAAGGCAGGAGGAAAAGGGGACGGCAGAGGATGAGATGGTTGGATGGCATCACTGACTCAATGGACATGGGTTTCGGTGGACTCCGGGAGTTGGTGATGGAGAGGAAGGCCTGGCGTGCTGCGGTTCATGGGGTCACAAAGAGTTGGACACGACTGAGCAACTGAACTGAACTGAATGTGTGTCAAGAACATCAGCTTTGCTAAATGTTTGGCAAGAGGAGGGGAAGGGTAGGGGGCCATGGGAAAGGCAGAGATCAACAACCAGAAATGTTTGGGCATCTATGTACAACATTCTTTTCTTGGAAATTAAATGGGCATGGAGCATTACAGCCTCTGGAAAGTTATTCACACTCAAAAAATATTTCTTCAGTGTCTCCTAAGTATCAGCCACTGTTCAGGCACTGGGGACACAACAGAGAACAAAGACACAATTCTTCATCTGATGGGGTTTCATTTGATTGTTGTACAGAAAATTCTATTTTAATTTAGTATTTTAAGGATTTCTCAACTGATTTTATCACAGAATAGACTTTTCAAGGAATATCCACCAACATTTTGCAGAATATATTTTGCTAAATACAGGTCTACATTTATATATACCAACCTTTTAAAAGAAATGCTATAACATAGTCAAGGGGAAAAGCAGCATATGCAGACATCCAGAATTATACATGAACTCTGGTTTTAGTCCTTGGTGTCATCAAAAGGCAATGGGAATTGAAACCTTATACCCTTAAGGAGTATGATGGGATGGCTTCATTAAAAATAAGGCTTGGAAAGAAAGCAAAGGAGATGAGCAATTAAAATATCCGTAAACATATTTTAGGTGACTCAATTTCCAGATCTTTTCAATTAGGAACAAGTTGAGACAATCAAATGCAATTAATTAGGGTTCTAGCAGCAGCAGCAGAGAGGAGCCAGGGACATGTGTATGAAATTAAGATCTCATCTGAGAAATCTGAGTGTAAGGAATTGTAAATTTCCCCTTTTAACTACTGGGAAATTATAAAAGAATTATAAATCCCTTCTTAAGAAATGTACAAGTGACAGTAAACTACTAGAAATTTAAGTACAGCAGTAGGTTGGGCTGGATAAAGTTAAGGCTGGAACAAATTTGAAGATAAAAGGTATTATCCTCAAAAACAATACTAAAAGTAATGTCTTTCCTATTGTGTGTGCGTGTTAGTTGCTTCATCACATCCAACCCTCTGCAACCCTGTGGACTGTGTGGAGTGGGTTGCCCTGCCCTCCTCCAGGGGATCTTCCTGACTCAGAGATCAAACCCAGATCTCCTACATTGCAGGCAGGTTCTTTACCATCTCAGTGACCAGGGAAGCCCAACTTTCCTATTGATTCTTATTAAAAAAATCTTCTTTACATTTAACATTCTTTTCTATAAAAATTTCAGTTTCATGTAAATGGAATCAAACAATATGTATATAGTGTTTTGTGTCTTTATTTCACTTAGCATAATATTTTCAAGGTTCATCTGTATTTTAGCATATATTGGAATTTCATCCCCTTGGAAGCCTGGATAATATTCCATTGTGCATATATACACCATATTTTGTTTATCCATGCGTCTGCTGATGGACATTTGAACTGTTTCCATTTTCTGGTCATCGTGCATAAAGCTGCCATGAAAATTGGCATACAAGTATCTGTTTGAATACCTGCTTTCAATTCTTTGGGGTATATATTTAGAAGTAGAATTGTTGGATAATATGGTAATACTACGGTTAACTTTTTGAGGAACTGTCAAATTGTGTTCCCACACCACCTGCACCGTTTTACTTTCTCACCAGGAGGGCACAAGGCTTACAATTCTTCCACGTCCTTGCTGTATGATCAGGCTGCTCAAGATGGCTGTACCCCTGCCTGACCAGTGCCTGCTTCATTTACAGGCTATTCCCCTGACTGACCTTCCTACATACTTGCCCCAGACCCTAGCTAATGTTTGGTTTAACTTTAGCTGCCATGGTAGTTTATTAAAGGGGCGGTGAGAGGCATGCCCCTTTGCTGGTTTCCCTGGTAACCAATGACCCAACCAGATGTCAATTCCCCTTATAAACAGTACACCGCCCCCACCCCCTCCCTTCAGCAGAAGCCTGTTTCGTGTGTTCCGCCTGTCTGCTGCAGGATCTTGCTCCAGGCATGTGATTTTCTCCATTCATGAAACTGCTAATGTCTCTGTCACTGACTCTGGGCTCTTTCTTCGGTCACAGGATAGGCAAGTACAGGGTTTGGAGGCTTGTGGGGTGCAGCCCAACAATTGGCAGAGCCGGCAAGGAGATGGAGAAAACTCCTGTGAGTGCTGAGATATTGGTTGGGTAATGGAAAGTTTTGGGGGCTATTCACTAACATTTGGGGCCAAAAGTTGTGTGGGAAATCTGTCTACCGGCGCGTGGGGTCCTGTGGTGTCTCTCCTTGATGAATGGGGGCCTCCAAGGGAGTACGGAGGACTCATAGACAACCCTTAAGGCCGTTGCAGAAACATTGGCTGGCTTTTTGGTTGAGGGGAAAAAGTGGCCCCAGCTGTGGACTGGCCATTACTCCTTATATTAAGAAAGGTCACAGAGGCTGAGCTAACAGCTGAGGTAAAGATTAACTAAATGCTGGTTCTTGGTCTTTTGAAAGTGAGGTAAGTGAATGTGAGTGAGTGATATGTTCTATTGTCTATTGCTGTTTTTTGTTTAAACTGTAAAAAATCTCTGAAAATGTCCAAGATGGGACTCTTTTTCGACGTTCTAAAACTGGTTTTTGTATGTGTCTTTAGAGGAAATTAGCTGTCTAGAGGGAATTGGTATTTCTGTTCTTGAGCCTTTGAGATGTAAATAATCTACTTGGGCTCTCAGAAATTTAATCCCTGAGAGTGAAGAAAAGAAGAAAAAAGTCCTTTTAAAACTCTGTAAGAATAATTGTATTTTTTGGGTGTGTATGTCTAAAATAGTCTCTCCAGATTTTGGCAACTTGAAACCAAACTAAATTAAATAAAGAGAATTGACTATTTGGGTCATTTCGAATAGGATAAAACATTGGAACATTAATTTGTAGTGTAGGTTTATCTACCTTTACTTTCTTGGGAAACTAAAGCATAAGTTTTCCAAATAGTAAATGCTGGTATGACAAACAGTGTGCAATTACTTGCTTCTTGGTTTTTGCCAGATTAAGACTTTTAAGGGTTAAGATTATAATCAGTCATAATTCTAATTATTATAACCACATTTCTTTATTGATTACATTGTAATCAGATGTGTAACTATGTCTTTTAAAGTCTTTTGTCATATATAGACAGTTATGGTTGTACTCTTGATGCTGTTGCAAACATGCTTCACTTTTTTTGTTCTCTTTTTTAATGTACATAATTACAGAATTCAGACATGAAATTTATGCATCGAGTTTTCCATTTTTAATATTTGGTTAAACAAAATACATCATTTGTAAAAAACAAACAAACAAACAAACAAAAAAACAAAACCCAGCACAAGGCCAACAAAATGGAATAAAAGCAAGAAAAACAAAAAGCCTATGGTTGCCCCTTACTGGGCATCAGGGTCAGGCCTGCCCCCTTGACTAAAGGAAGTGGGGCTTTTTGCCCTGGGACATCAGTGTTGGTCCCTGCTCTTAAGCATCAGAATTGGATATGAGCAAAGAAACCAGTCCTGACATGTTTAAGTGTAAAAGTGCCTCACCTTTAAGAACATTCACAGGAAGGACCTTTTTTTGTTTTTTAATTTGGTTGCACCAGATCTTAATTGTGGTCTGTGGGATCTAGTTCCCTGACCAGGGATTGAGCCCAGGTTTCCTGCATTGGAGCTGGAATTTTAGCCACTAGACCACCAGGGAAGCTCCAGGAAGGACCTGTTGACAAGGACAAGTCTCTGATAAATTTCAGATCATACTGCTGAACTGAATAAGAAATTAAAGAATTTAAGTGAGAGTTCTTGACTTTACACAACAAAGAATTCAAAAGCAAGCCAGAGAAAGGTGAAGGTGAGTTTATTTAGAGAGTTACACACTGCATAGGCAGAATGTGGACTATCTCAGAAAGTGAGAGGCTCCCCAGGGCCTGGAGTCCTAGGTTTCTATGGATTAAGTAATTTCATAGGCTAAGAGGTGGAAGAAAGATTCCTGCTGTTTTGGGCAAAGGTGGGGATTTCTCAGGAATTGAATCACTGCCCACTTTTGGGCTTTTGATAGTCCACCTCAGAACTGTTCTGTGTAAGCAGGAGTGATTTTTACTATTACAGTGAAGGTACAGTGAGCTAAAGATCGATGACCAGACTATTCACCAAGCCACTTTGGTTTCAGGAAGTCTTTACCGCATACCAACTGCTACGCCCCTTCTTCATTATCTAGTGTTTGTGTCCTAACCCCTTTCCCTCTTGCCTCATTCCCCCCTGGATATTTTTTTCCTGTCCCTTTGGGAAGCAGAAGGACAGTGTTTGTCTTCTGTGGCTGCCTCGGGGCTGGGCAGTGGTGTTGACCCTGCCTATCGGGAAGTAAAAATCTCTGGATACCTGCTGTAGGCGCCCGTTAAGTCAGAGGGTGCTCTGGGCTGGGATCCTTGCATAGCCACCGTTTTGATGTGAAACTGTTGTCGCCTAGGAGACATGAACTTTACCAAGAGGTTACAGAGGCAGGGTAAAAGAGGAGGAGTTGGAGTATGGCCATTACTGGGCCCAGAAGAGCAGTAACTGGGTAAGGCTAGGGAGGATGCTTTTAATGGTGGACCAGACAGCACCAGCATTTGACCCTGGTGGCAGCGGTGTTCCCATGATGCTTGTTCATAAATCTTTTTGAGGTCTGAATTATTGATGTCGGTACAGCAGATTTTATTTACGCCCACACAGACAGCACCCTGCTCAACCAGCAAGTAGCCCAAGGCCAATCTATTGTCCATAACCACATTGGCTTAACCACTCACTTAAAGGGAGTTTTAAAGAAGCTGAAAGTCTGTTTAGGGCATTTCCAGTGGTCAGGGCTAGGTCCTCTAAAGTGTTGGCTAGATTTTCTAGGATTACCTCATGGTAGGCAAAGCCTCCCGATGGAGTGGCCAATCCCTTTGCCAGTACTATTCCTGCCCTCATATTAATTTGATGGCCCATCTCGGATGGTATTGAGTTTATCCTGTATGGCTATTTCAACTTAGCTCAAGCTGACAATGTGGGAGACCAATTCGTGGGTCTGTTTTTTGTTTTTGTTAGTTTAAATGTTTTATTATCAAAGTAACACATTTTAATTGTTAAAAAATTGGAAAGTAATTTGTAGGCTTCTTCATCAAACAAGACCCAAAGTCAAAAAGGGCTTCCCATAGATCATTTCAAATGGGCTTAGTTTTAAAATTCCCTTTGGCACCATCCTGTTCCACAGAAGGGCTACAGGGAGGAGTGAGAATACAGATTTCTGAAGTCTCTTGGCACAGCTTAACAGTTTTGCGTTGGTTTTTTTTTTTTTTTTTTTTTTTTAACCTTGCCTGAGGCCTCCAGGAAGAGTAGAGGTGGTAATTAATACTTAGAGCTGGGGAAACCTGTTGGGTCACCTTGGCAGTGAAAGAAGCTCCGTTATCACTCTGTAAGCTTTTGGGAAACCAGAATCTCAGAATTATCTCTTTAAGCAGAAATTTGGATACTGTTATTGCCTTTGCAGTTCTGGAAGGGAAAGCTTCTATCCACCTTGTAAAGGGGTCTATGAGTACCAATAAGCATTCCATCCTCTATGTGGGGGCATTTAGGTCTATTTGCCAATCTTCCCCTGGATAGGTTCCACAATATTGTATGGGCTGAGTTAGGGGTGGAGGTATGTGGTGGCTTCCTAGGTACAAAGATCACAAACCTCAGTAACATTTTTAACAGTTTGGGAGAGTCCCTTACCCAGGAACACCTGAGTAACCAAAATGACTAGGGAGGCCTGCCTTAAATGGGAGGAATCTTGGAAGTGCTTAGTTATTTTCCACTGCTTGGCCTCAGGAATGAGAAACTTGTTTTCTTTTGTCAGCTACCCTAAATAGTCTCTTTTCACATCCCAGCATTTAGCCCATTTGATTTTTGTAGGTGTATAAGATGGCACAATAAAGGACAGAAATGGTATGGACCTAACAGAAGCAGAAGATATTAAGAAAAGGTGGCAAGAATACACAGAAGAACTGTACAAAAAAGATCTTCACGACCTAGATAATCACGATGACATGATCACTCACCTAGAGCCAGACATCCTGGAATGCAAAGTCAAGTGGGCCTTAGGAAGCATCACTACAAACAAAGCTAGTGGAGGAGATGGAATTCCAGTTGAGCTATTTCAAATCCTAAAAGATGATGCTGTGAAAGTGCTGCACTCAATATGCCAGCAAATTTGGAAAACTCAGCAGTGGCCACAGGACTGGAAAAGGTCCGTTTTCATTCCAATCCCAAACAAAGGCAATGCCAAAGGATGCTCAAACTACTGCACAATTGCCCTCATCTCACATGCTAGTAAAGTAATGCTCAAATTTCTGCAAGCCAGGCTTCAGCAATATGTGAACCATGAACTTCCAGATGTTCAAGCTGGATTTAGAAAAGGCAGAGGAACCAGAGATCAAATTGCCAACATCTGCTGGATCATCGAAAAAGCAAGAGAGTTCCAGAAAAACATCTATTTCTGCTTCATTGACTATGCCAAAGCCTTTGACTATGTGGATCACAATAAACTGTGGAAAATTCTTCAAGAGATGGGAATACAAGACCACCTGACCAACCTCCTGAGAAATCTGTATGCAGGTCAGGAAGCAATAATTAGAACTGGACATGGAACAACAGACTGATTCCAAATCAGGAAAGGAGTACATCAAGGCTGTGTGTTGTCACCCTGCTTATTTAACTTATATGCAGAGTACATTATGAGAAATTCTGGACTGGGAGAAGCACAAGCTGGAATCAAGATTGCCAGGAGAAATATCAATAACCGCAGATATGCAGATGACAACACACTTATGGCAGAAAGCAAAAAAGAACTAAAGAGTCTCTTGATGAAAGTGAACGAGGAGAGTGGAAAAGTTGGCTTAAAGCTCAACATTCAGAAAACTAAGATCATGGCAACCGGTCCCATCACTTCATGGCAAATAGATGGGGAAACAGTGGAAACAGTGACAGACTTTATTTTTCTGGGCTCCAAAATCACTGCAGATGGTGACTGCAGCCATGAAATTCAAAGATGCTTGCTCCTTGGAAGAAAAGCTATGACCAACCTAGACAGCATATTAAAAAGCAGAGACATTACTTTGCCAACAAAGGTCCGTCTAGTCAAGGCTATGATTTTTCCAGTAGTCGTGTATGGGTGTGAGAGTTGGACTATAAAGAAAGCTGAGCACAGAAGAATTGATGCTTTTGAAGTGTGGTGTTGGGGAAGACTCTTGAGAGTCCCTTGGGCTGCAAGGAGATCCAACCAGTCCATCCTAAAGGAGATCAGTCCTGAATATTCATTGGAAATTATTGATCCTAAAGCTGAATCTCCAATACTTTGGCCACTTGAAAAGACCCTGACGCTGGGAAAGATTGAAGGCAGGAGGAGAAGGGGATGATAGAGGGTGAGATGGTTGGATGGTATTACCTACTCAATGGACATGAGTTTCAGTAAACTTTGGGAGTTGGTGATGGACAGGGAGGCCTGACATGCTGTAGTCCATGGGGTCGCAAAGAGTTGGACATGACTGAGTGACTGAACTGACTGACTGAAGATGGCACCATTGGGCAGGGTGGGGTGTCGGGTAGGAGAGCTCTGGCTGGGATAGGGTTGGCTATTCTTGGACTGAAGTCTAAGTACCCCTGCAGCCAGGACATTTCCCCTTATAAGGGATGTACTGACCCTTTGGCCTCTGTAAGGAATGACTTCAACCTCCTTTGGAAGCTGGGCTGTTTCTAGAAGTTCTAGAACTTCTGTCTAGTGTTTCATAAGGGTACTTTTGGCTGTTAATAGTCCCCTTTCTTTCTTAACTGGAGTGCTGTGGTCAAGGCAACTGACTTGGCCTCTTGGGTGGAAGTGTGAGAGGGCAGAATTCCAGGCTCAGCTGACTTGGCATAACCAGCCTGTTTTGCCCCTTCATGTATAAATCTGCCTCCATGGGTAAACCGTTCTGCATCAGGATTGGTCAGCGGCTCATCCTTGAGGTCAGGCCTACTGGAATAATCTTGTTCAATAGTCTCCACATAGGAGTAAACAAGGGACCCTTGGGATGGGTGGTCCGGCATTAGAGTAGCTGGGTTCAGACTATGCAGACCTTGAGTTACACCTGGGGTGTCATATAAGAGAGACTGGTACTTAAGCAATCATCCAGCCATCAGCCACTGCTGTCCGTTTGCTTCTAGGATTCCTTATTCCTGGTGAGGAGTTAGGACTTCCAGTCCCACCTCTTCTACTAGCAGAGCAGTGGTAGCCACTACCCTAAGACACCCTGGTCATCCAATGACTAACTGATCAAGTTGTTCTGAGAAATAAGCTATCAGTCTAGAGAGATAACTGAATTTTTGGGTGAGGACACCGAAGGCTATCTCTTGTCTCTCAGCTATTTAGAGGGTAAAAGGTTTTTTCTAAGTTTGGGAGATCTAATGCAAGGGCAGTCCCTAATTTTTGTTTTACAGGCTAGGAATGCCCATTGGCAATTTTCATCCCAGTTGAGGGGTTTGTGGTCCATCGTTTTAGGGCCTCATGGGCTTTGCTGTGAGCCAGAATCTAGGTATCCAGATCCTACAAGATCTTGCCATCCCCAGAAATGTCCTCAGTTGCCTTTTATTTCGGGGTGGGATTGAGGGCTATGATGACTTCCTTTTGGTTCTGGGCTAGAGACCTCATTCCAGGGGTGATCCCACATCCCAGATATATAACCTATTGGGTGGAAATCTGGGCCTTGTGAGGAAAGACTCAATATCCTCATTCCCCTAGGAAGTCAAGGACCTGAATGGTGTGTTTGTTTATTTTGTTGAAGTACAGTTGATTTACAATGTTGTATTAGTTTCATGTGTACAAAATAAAGTGATTCAGACACATCTACCTATATATATATTCTTTCCCAGATTCTTTTCCCTTATAGGTTATTACAAACTATTGCGTATAGTAACCTGTGCTATCCAGTAGGCCCTTGTTTATTTTATGTATAGTAGTGTGTGTATGTTGATCCCATCCTCTAGTTTATCCCTCCTCCACCTTCCCCTTTGTCAACCATAAGTTTGTTTTGTGTGGCTGTGGATATATTTCTGTTTTGTAAATAAGTACACTTGTATCATTTTTTTTTTTTTTAGATTCCACTTATAGGGGAAATCATATGATATTTGTCTTTCTCTGTCTGACTTCATTTAGTATGATGATCTCTAGTTGCATCCATGCTGCTACAAATGGCATTATTTCATTATTTTAAAAAAATTAATTGGGTGTGCTGGGTCTTCCGTGCTTTGTGTGGGCTTTTTCTAGTTGCAGAGAGCTTGGACTATTCTTCGTTATGGTATATGGGCTTCTTATTGCTGTGACTTCTCTTGTTGCCGAGCACAGGTTCTAGGCATGTGAGCTTCGGTAGTTGTGGTGCTCAGGCTTTGTGGCTCCGAGGCACGTGGAATCTTTCCAGTCCAGGGACTGAACCCATGTCCCCTGCGCTGTCAGGTGGATTCTTATCTACTGCCCCACCAGGGAGGTACATTTCATTCTTTTTTAAAGCTAATATTCAGTTGTGTATCGATTCCACATCTTCTTTATCCATCCATCTGTCATTGGACATTTAGGTTGCTTCTGTGTCTTGGATCTTACAAATAGTGCTGCTATGAACATTGGGGTGCATATATCTTTTTTAGTTAAAGTATTCTGTGGACATAGACTTAGGAATGGGATTGCAGGATCATATAGTAACTCTTTTAGTTCCTTTTAAGGAACCTCTATACTGTTCTTCATAGTGGATGTACCAATTTACAATCCCACTATCAGTGTAGGAGGGTTTCTTTTTTTCCACACCCTCTCTAGCACTTATTTGTTGACTTTTTGATGATTGCCGTTCTGACTGGTGTGAGGTGGTACCTCATTGTAGTTTTGGTTTGCATTTCTCTATTAATTAGTGATTCTGAGAACCTTTTCATGTTTTTTTTTTGCCATCGATTATGTCTTCTTTGGAGAAATATCTACTTAGATCTCTTTGGAGAAATGTCTACTTAGATCTGTTTTTTAAATTGAATTGTTTGGTTTTTTTTATATTGAGCTATATGCCTATTTGTATATTTTGGACATTAATCACTTGTGGGTCACATTGTTTGAAAATATTTTCTCCCACTCTGTAGGTTGTCTTTTCATTTTGTTGCTATGCAAAAGCTTTTAAGTTTAATTAGGTCTCATTTAAAAATTTCTCTTATCTCTATTACTCTAGGAGATGGATCCAAAAAGATACTGCTGTGATTTTGTCAAAGTGTGTTCTGCCTATTTTATCTTCTAGGAGTTTTATAGTATCTGATCTTACATTTAGGTCTTTAATCTATTTTGAGTTTGTTTTTGTGTATGGTGTTAGAGGAGATTCTAATTTCATTCTTTATTATCCAGTTTTCCCAGTACCATTTAATGTAGACTGTCTATTCCCTACTGTATATTCTTGCTTTCTTTGTCATAGATTAATTGAATGTAGGTATGTGGATTTATTTCTGGACTTTCTATCCTGTTTCATGCCATATTTTCTGATTACTGTAGCTTTGTAGTGTGGTCTGAAGTCAGGGAGCCTGATTCCTGCAGCTTTGTTTTTCTTAAGATTGATTTGGCTATTTGGAGTTTTTGTAGTTCCATACAAATTAAAAATTTTTTTCTAGTTCTGTGAAAAATGCCATTAGTAATTTGATAGATATTGTGTTGAATGTGTAGGTTGCACTGGGTAGTATAATCATTTTGACAATATTTATTCTTCCAATCCACAAATAGAGTATATCTTTCCATCTGTTTGTGTAATCTTTGATTTCTTTCATCAGTGTCTTATAGTTTTCTGAGTACAGGTCTTTTGGCTCCTCAGGTAGGTTTATTCCTAGGTATTTGTTCTTTTTGATGCAATGGTAATGGGCTTGTTTCCTTTATTTCTCTTTCTGATTTTTCATGGTGAGTGTATAGAAATGCAAGAGATTTCTGTGCATTAATTTTGTATCCTGAAACTTTACCAAGTTCATCAATGAGCTCCATTAACTTTCTGGTAGCATATTTAGGATTCTATATGTATAGTATCAGGTCATCTGGAAACATGATACTTCTTTTTCAGTTTGGATTCCTTTTATTTCTTCTTTGGTTGCTGGGGCTAGGACTTCCAAAACTCTGTTGAATAAATGCGGTGAGAGTGGACATTCTTGTTTCCTGATCTTAGGAAAAATGCTTCTAGCTTTTCACTGTTGAGTATGATATTAGCTGTGGGTTTGTCATATATATTACCTTTATTATGTTGAGGTATATTCTGTCGATCCTCACTTTTTGTAGAGTTTTTATCATAAATAAATGCTGAATTTTTCAAAAGCTTTTTCTGCCTCTATTGAGATGATCATATGGTTTTTATTCAATTTGTTAATGTGGTGTATCACACTGATTGGTTTGCAGATATTGAAAAAATCCTTGCACCCCTGCAGTAAATCCCACTTGATCCTTTCAATGAATTGTTGGATTCGGTTTGCTAGTATTTTGTTGAGGATTTTTGTGTCTATCAGTTCAGTTCAGTCACTCAGTCGTGTCCAACTCTTTGTGACCCCATGAACTGCAGCACGCCAGGCCTCCCTGTCTATCACCAACTCCCGGAGTCCACCCAAACCCATGTCCATTGAGTTGGTGATGCTGTCCAACTATCTCATCCTGTGTCGTCCCCTTCTCCTCCCACCTTCAATCTTTCCCAGCATCATGGTCTTTTCAAATGAGTCAGCTCTTTGCATCAGGTGGCCAAAGTATTGGAGTTTCAGCTTCAGCATCAGTCCTTCCAATGAACACCCAGAACTGATCTCCTTAAGGATGGACTGGTTGGATCTCCTTGCAGTCCAAGGGACTCTCAAGAGTCTCCAACACCACAGTTCAAAAGCATCAATTCTTTGGCACTCAGCCGTCTTTATAGTCCAGCTCTCACATCCATACATGGAAAAACCATGACCTTGACTAGATGGACCTTTGTTGACAAAGTAATGTCTCTGCTTTTTAATATGCTATCTAGGTTGGTCATAACTTTCCTTCCAAGGAGTAAGCGTCTTTTAATTTCATGGCTGCAATCACCATCTGCAGTGATTTTGGAGCCCCAAAATATAAAATCTGACACTGTTTCCCCATCTATTTGCCATGAAGTGATGGAACCAGATGCCATGATCTTAGTTTTCTGAATGTTGAGCTTTTCCACTTTTCCAGCTTTTCCACTCTCCTCTTTCACTTTTCATCAAGAGGGTCTTTAGTTCTTCACTTTCTGCCATAAGTGTGATGTCATCTGCATATCTGCGGTTATTGATGTTTCTCCTGGCAGTCTTGATTCCAGCTTGTGCTTCCTCCAGCCCAGCATTTCTCATGATGTACTCTGCATATAAGTTAAATAAGCAGGATGACAATATACACCCTTGACATACTCCTTTTCCTATTTGGAACCAGACTGTTGTTCCATGTCCAGTTCTAACTGTTGCTTCCTGACCTATGTACAGGTTTCTCAAGAGTTCATCAGTAATATTGCCTGTAATTTTCTTTTTTTGTGGTATCTTTGGTTGTGGTATCAGGGGATGGTGGTTTGGAAGTGTTCCCTTCTCTGCAATTTTTTGGGAAGAATTTCAAAGGATAGATGTTAACTCTTCTCTAAAGGTTTGATAGACTTTGTGTATGAAGTCATCTAGTCCTGGACTTTTTGTTTGGAGTTTTTAAATCACAGATTCTATTTCATTTCAGCACTTGTAATTGGCCTGGTCACATTTTCTTTTTCTTCCTGATTCAGTTTTGGGAGTTTGTACCTTTCTAAGAATTTGTCCATTTTATCTGGATGGTCCATTTTATTAGCACATAGTTGCTTGTAGCAATCTCTTATGGTCCTTATTATGGTGTTGGTTGTAACGTCTTCTTTTTATTTCTAAACTTATAGATCTGGGCCCTCTCCTTTTATTTTTCCTTGATAAGTCTATGGAAAGGTTTATCAATATTGTTTATCTCTTCAAAAATTTAGCTCTAAGTTTCATTGATCTTTTCTATTTTCTTCTTAGTCTGTATTTCAATTATTTCTGCTCTAATTTTTATAATTTCTTTCCTTCTATTAACTTTGGGTTTTGTTCTTTTTTCTAGAATTGCTGTAGGTATAAAGTTTAGGTTTTTCATTTAAGATTTTTCTTCTTTCTTTAGGTAAGACTATTTCTATAAAATTCCTTCTTAGAACTGCTTTTGCTGTGTCTGATAGATTTTGGATCCTCATGCTTTTGTTTTCATTTGTTTATAGATATTTTTTGACTTCTTTAATTTCTTTAGTGATCCATTCGTTTAATAGTATATTGGTTAGCCTCCATGTGCTTGTATTTCTTTGTGAAGTTTTTTTTTTTCTTTCTTCTTGTAGTTGATTTCTAATCTCATGGCATTGTGTTCAGAAAAGTTGCTTGAGAGGATGTCAGTTTTCTTATGTCTACTGAGACTTATCTTATGGCCCAACATGTGATCTATCCTGGAGAATGTTCCATGTGTTCTTGAAAAGAATGCATATTCTGTTGCTTTCATGTGGAATGTTCTATAAATATTTACTCCTTTAGATCTAAAGCATCATTTAAGGCCTGTATTTCCTTATTGATTTTCTATCTGGATGATCTCTTCAACACTTCAATAGTGTTAAAGTCCACCACTATTATTCTGTTACTGTCAATTTCTCCTTTTATGTCTATTTACATTTGCCTTATATATTGAGGTGCTCCTATGTTGAATGCATATGTATTTACAATTTTTATATCTTCTTCTTGGATTGATCCCTCTGGAAGGTGTTTTGAGTTATCTGAGTTATCCCTAGTGGGACTAAAAAGTAGGATGTGGCCCACATACTGTAGGAGAGATCTATTAATCAACTATAATCCTCTTAATTCCTTTGCTAATTTGTTTCCATACAGGAGGGTGTACCCCTGTAGCCTTAGGGTAGCACAGTCAAGTTAGCTGGGAAGTGTTATGACTATCTGGATCTGTCCACTCAAAGGTATATTGAGAGTCTGGGTGCAGGGAAATGCAAAAGAAGGCATCCCTTATGTCTGTCATAGTAAACTAGTTTGCATTTTCTGGAACTTGGCTCAGTGTGGTGTATGGATTAGGGACTATCGAGTGGACAGGAACTACTGTTTCATTAACTGCCCTTGAGCAGGTCTTGAGGTCTTGCTCAAGTCTGTATTCTCTACTTTGCTTTCTTATGGGGAGAATGGGGATAGTGCCCAGAGATTGACAGGGACATAATAGCCCATATTTTAAGAAGTTGATTATTAAAGCCTTGGTAACTTCTTGGGCCTTGGGCCTCAAGGGATGCTGTTTCTCCCATCAGTCATCAGCCCTGGGTTTTAATGAAATCTGAACTGACGGCACATTAGTAGCTCTGCCAGGAGCTTCAGTGTCCTAGTCAGTGGGGTCTACTTGAGAAACACTGTGGGGTGGAAAGGAGATGACCTCTGATTTGTGACTGGGGCAGGCTCTATGGCTAGGAGCAATTGTTTCTCTGAGGGGATCTCTGATTGAACTATCGTCTAGAATTTAGTGAGCAAATCCCTTCCCAACAAGGGGACAGGGCACTTAGGCGTGAACAAGAACTGGCGTGCAAAGGTCAAATTCCCTATTATGCAGCTAAGGGGTTGTGATGAATCATTTGGCTTTGTGCCATCCATCAATCTCTGTTACTGTACAGGCTTGGGAGAATAAGAGTCCAGGGAAATCAGTCAGCACAGAATAGGCAGCCTCTGTATCTAATTAAAAAGGCAAAAACTTTCCATTGTATGAATGTTAATTATGTTGAATTGGTTTGTAGTGCTTTTCAGGTCTGTTATATCCTTCTAGTTTTCTATTCATTCTGTTAATTTTTGAGAGTTTGATATTGAAAACCCAACTAAAAATCTTAATTTATCTACCTAAAAGAATAATCGTAACATACAGTGGAACTATTTGTAACTTTGTTCTGTATTTTCCAAGTCTCCTATAAATGTTATAATACTTTCATAACTTAAAAGATTAAAAAGAAAGAAAACAACTTTCCTACCTGCCATGTCCAGGGTTACCTGAGTGAGGCTCCTCCAGTGAAATATCTAAGTGTCCTTTGGAAGCCAGGGAGGGTCCAGGGCCCTGTCAGTCTTCAGTCTTCTTGGCCACTCTCAGGTTGAGAGCCTCAAGCCCCCTCTGGGATTGGGGGCAGTCGCACTGTCAGTGGCCCTCTCGTTTGTAGGGTCTTGGTGGACTTTTTCCATACATGGGGGCTTCGTCCTTTCAGTGGTCCTCCTGGCTGCATTTAAATCGTGTTCCTTCTTGGCAGAGCAGTGGCTCTAATCTAGATTTTCTAGATCCTGCCCTTCCTGTTGGCTTTTGCAAGGGGGGAGATTAACTGTGAGGTGGCACAGGGGCATGGGTTGCTACCAATAAGTGTGCCTTTTGTTGTTGTACCTGACAACAGTGTTGCTTCCTGCTGTGTCCTCAACCCTGTCTCTGTTGTTAAATACTCCAAGTCCGTGAACTGATTCATGGGGCTTTGGGTTCCCATAGCTGTCTTCTGTAATTCTTTTTTCTAATGTCTGGGGTAGATTGAGTGATAAAGTGATTATTTACTAGTACTTGCGCTTCAAGGGTGTTGGGATTATTATTGACATACTTTCTAAAGGGTTCCACCAGGCAGTCCTAAAAAAGGGGTCAAATTTTCTCCTTTTCCCCATGTTACTTCGCTGGCTGTCCTAATTAATAGGCTTAACAACACTTTTCCACCCCTTCTATGAGGCAAGTTATGATGTGGTTCTTTTATTCAAACCCTCTATCTCCCTGTGGGTAGTCCCCAGTGGACTGTATCCCCTCCAGTAAGGTAGATTATATGTCCTTGATTTGGGGCTACCATTTCATTGGCAGGCACATAGGTGTAGTTCCTAGGCTATACTAATGATCTGGCTTTTTTCTTTAAAATGCAGCAGGTAGAAAGGAGGACCTGTGGACTGCTCCAAGTAAGTTCATAGGACATTGTCGCTTGGTGAATTCCTCTGTGAGCTGATTGGGGTCCTCAGAAGAATGTCCAAACTAGCAAGCTCAGCCGTAAGAAAAGGGATGTGGACTCTGTGGATATGGAAGCCAGCACTTCCTTTAAGGGCCAGAGTTTGGTATTGGGAGGCTGGTAAGTAGACCTGCTTCATGTTGTGCTGGCAGGACTCACCTCCAGTAAAAGAGAATACAGGACAGGGCTGGAGAAATCAGGTGGTGGGATTCCCAGTAACCCAGGTGGGGCCCCGGGCTAGACAGCCAGGAAGACTATCCTCTCCCCACCCCTACCTCTGCCTTAGAATTGGGATGGGTAGAAGTTCCCAGTTGGGAACTTTGAGGAGGTGGGCTCATAAGGGATCATCTAAAATGTCAGGCTCCTTGGGGGTGGAGTGGGGATTGGGAAAAAGGCACTTTGAAGCGGGTGTAAGCCAGGCACAACTCAGCAGGAGCTTTTTTAGATCTGGATCTTACAAGTAGGGTTATGAACATTTGTGCATTTGGGACTTCTTCCGTTCATCTTCCCTTTTATGAAGTAGGTCCAGTTGCAAGATAATATTGTAATTTAATGACCCATTTTCTGGCCAGATCTCTTTGCTTCCTTCATTTATACTGGGGCTGTGCAGTGTTGCAAAATAAAATTAATTTCTTTTTTAAGCTATCTTTTCTAAGTTTACTTCAATTAGTTACTGTGAATCCTAAGCACCGCTGTGTTTGTAGTGGTCCCTATTATTGGCTAGGATGCTGTGACGAGAGAGGGATTTTGTTAAATGGTAGTTGTCTGTCTTGGCACTCTCCCAGTGTCCCTAGTATCCCAAAAATGTAGGCAGTGGAGTGCGCAGCTAGGGACTTCAGTGGATGGATCCCCAAAAGGGAGTGTTACAGAATCAAGTTATGATGGCAATGAAAGTGATAGTATGTTACTGGAGAGTAGGGTCTTGTCCCAAAACAGAATTCAGAGACAAGACGCAGAGTTCAAGAAAGCAAAGCGAGGATGTATTAAGCTATAATACGCTCTCAATAGGAGACTCAGGTGAGTAGGTGCCCTGAGTTTTCTTTGGGAAGCTGGTTATATTGGGTGTAAAAATAAGCAGAATATTCTTTGGGGAAGGAGGGCTTTTGGGTCATATTTCCATATTATCATCCTGGTTTCACCTTTCCTAAGGGAGGAAAGATTTTTGTCTTATTTAGGCTTTAAAAAAATTTTATTGAACTGTAGTTGATTTACTATATTGTGTTAGTTTCAGTATACAGCAGTGATTCAGTTATACATATACTCATCCTTTTTCAGATTCTTTCCTAATGTAGCTTATCACAGAATAGTAGAGTTCCCTGAGCTATATAGCTGGTCTTTGTCGGTTATCTATCTTATATATAGTAGTGTGTGTATGTTAACCCTAAATTCCTGATTTATACCTCCCCCTCCATGTTTCCCCTTTGGTAGAGATGTTTGTTTTCCATATCTGTAAGTCTGTTTTTGTAAATAACTTCATTTGTATCATTTTTTAAAATTAGATTGCGCATATATTTGTCTTTCTTTTACTTCACTTGGTATGCTAATCTCCACCCATGTTGCTATGAATGGCATACTTCATTCTTTTCTGTGTCTGAGCAATATTCCCCTGTGTATATATAACATAGCCTTTTTATTCATTTGTTGGTGGACACTTAGGTTGCTGGCATATCTTGGCTATTATACATAATGCTGCAATGAACATTGGGGTGCGTTTATCTTTTCTAATTATATTCCTAGGAGTGGGATTACTGGATAATATGGTAGTTCTATTTTTTGTTTTTTTTTAAGTAACCTCCATACTGTTCTCCCTAGTGGTTGTACTAACTTACATTACCACCAACAGTGTAGGAGGGTTCCCATTTCTCCACATCCTCTCCAGCATTTATTGTTCATAGATATATATATATTTTTTTGATGATGACCATTCTGACTATGTGAAGTGATACCTCATTGTAGTTTTGATCTGCATTTCCCTGATAATTAGTGATGTTTAGCATCTTTTCATGTGCCTCTTGGCCATTGTATGTCTTCTTTGGAGAAATGTCTATTTAATCATCTGCCCAGTTTTTGATTATTTGTTTTTTTTGACCTAGAACTGCATGAGTTGTATGTTTTGGAGATTAATCTCTTCTAGGTTGCTTCATTTGCAAGTATTTGCTCCCATTCTGTGGATTGTCTTCATTTTGCTTATAGTTTGCTTTGCTGTGAAGAAGCTTCATTGCATTCTTGAATGCTGAGTACTTCCTAACTGCAAGGTTAATTTTACTGTAATGAGAACATAATGAATGAAAGGTTACATCCAGATGCCAAAGATCCTGCCTTTCCCCACATTTCTGTCTGCATCTAGGACCTTTGTCATCCCAAGATGTGTGGTTTCCAGTCATTCAGAGGTTCCTGCTTTTCTTTGTCTGCCCACAGGACCCCCATTGTTCGTAATATGTATGGTTTCCTGCCATTTGGTCTGTGTCCCCCTAGCTCATATCTAGCTATCTACCTGTTCTAACAGTATGATTGGCTTATTATACCTGATCTGTGATGGTCCCTGACTCCAGGCCAGGGAATTCAGCAGAAGAGGCATTTAATTAAGCAGGGAAAACTGGGCTTGTGGCCGTCCAGCCTTAAGAAAGGATTCATTTGGCAAAGGCAGCAGTGAGATCCCTGTGAGCACTTGAATGTCTGCCTATTCAGTTAGCCTGATGAGCGCTCCTGTGTTAGTTAAGGAATGAGAGCTTGCAGGAGAAAAAGCACCCCAAGTGCATGGTCTAAACTCTTCAGAGAGGGAGGGATGGAGGAGACGTAGGCCCTGAATTGGCTAAGTGAACAATTTTTTATCATCACATGAAAGTGTAGAAACTAACACAACATTTTAAATCAGCTGTGCGTGTGTGTGTGCAGTTGGCTTCAATAGTGTCAGACTCTTTTCGACCCCATGGACTGTATCCTACCAGGTTCCTCTGTCCGTGGGATTTTCCAGGCAAGAATACTATAGTGGGTTGCCATGCCCTCCTCCAAGGGATCTTCCTGACCCAGGGGATGGAACCTGCATCTTTTAAGTCTCCTGTGTTGGCAGGCGGGTTCTTTACCACTATACCCCAACAAAAATTAAAAAAAAAGAGAGAAATATTAGACATAACATGAGGCTCTGTATGATTTGTTTTTTAACTAATAAAAGAAAGTATATTTCAAGAGAAAAAAGTGTATAGAGCCTGGGGCTGGAGTATATAGATCCACAAGGCAATGTGATGATCATAATACAAGGAAAATGTTCCCTTCAGGATGTGACATTTAAGATGTTTAGCATAACTGGTGGATCAAGCAACCAGTGGAGGGACCGTCAGCTGGGAACTCAGAGTAATAGTAGGTCTTGACCCGAGGGGATGCTAGAGAGGGATACCTCTGTATGGCCATGAAGCAGATGTGACAGCCAACCTGTTGGCACAGTCAGCCAGGGTGCTCAGGTTCTGTAGACAGTCTAGGAAGTTAGGAGGGGTTTGAGAGAAGGAAGAGGAAGGGGACATTCAAAGTGTGATGGATTTTGTGGCTCCTAACTAGGCTAGGAAATATAAGTCAGCAAGCCCTGATAGGGAGGTGCCTGCCCGTGACTTCCACTTAGAAATGCAATGAGGTTGTGAGCCCCAAGAAGCACTCAGGAAGGACCAGGCCACAGATCTAATGGAGGACTACCACAGTCCTCCTATCTGAGCACCCTAACACAGTTCTCGGTCCCAGAATTGGACTGAGACTGGGAAAAAGTATGGAGGGGGAATAATTGGGCTCAAGGAGCCATGGAGGGGAAAGTCACCCGATCAAGTTGCCAATTATTTGCTGTGGTCTTAATTTGAAAGTCTGGATGGTTGTCTCGTGGATCTTCTTTGCTCAAAAGAAATAGAGTGGTATAACCCGAAGATGGGAAAGAAGGAGAGAGAACCAGTGAAGAGCCAGAGGTTCAGTGGGTTCCTTCAAGGCCAGGCAGCTGGTTTCTGCTAGATCCTGTGGGCAGTATCAGCTGTCGGCTAAGGGGCTACTAGGTCTTCACAGTGTCAACTACAAATTGGCACTTGCCATGGGTGCTTGCCACCTACCTCTACAATGATTAAATCATGTACTGCATAACTTTCAACACTCCCCCAAGGAGTTAAGGATTAAATCATGTACTGCTTAACTTTCAACACTCTCTGAAGGAGTTAAGGGAGGTCCTCTGGGAAAAACTGTCAGGACAGGTCTTTAGATAGTTGGATATTCTCAGGAGCCAATTTTATGAGCCCAATTCTTATATCTCTTCATATCTATTCTAGAAAAGCACTGAAGTCTTTCATGGTGATGACTGTTTCTTGTGACAAATAGAAGCTTCATACTAGCAGAAACTTTCTACAAAAAATATGTGCTTGATGGCATGCACTCCCCCTTTATCAAAATCACATATATACCATCCTTTCTTCCTACCTCATTGGAGCAGTTTCTCAGAGGTATCTAACCACCAGGCTGCAGTCCTCATTTCCCCCCATATAAAATTTAACTCACAACTATCATATTGTGCATTTTTTAAAAAAGTCGGCAACATCTTGGGACCCTTTGTCCCAGCAACTCTCCATGGAGGTGGGGAGCTATAGCCTGATAGGTAGATAGAGATTATGCCCTTTGGGGTCCCTGCTGTGGTTGCCACAGAAGATGTTGCTGAAGAGGGAAATGTCACATCCTGGGGCCTGCAGGAATCCTTAGAATATATTACCAAATGAGGGTTCTCAGGTACAAAATAATTCAAGAGCAAGCCAAAGAAAAAGCAAATGTGAGATTATTTAGAAAGATGCAGACTCAATAGGCACAATGTGAAGAATCTGAAAGTGAGAGCTGCCCCGGTCTTGGGAGTCATGGGTTTTTTATGTGTTAGGTAATTTCATATTCTAATGTTGTTGTTTGTTGTTCAGTCACCAAGTCATGTCTGACTCTTAGCGACCCCATGGACTGCAACATGCCAGGCCTCTGTTCCTCACCATCTCCCAGAGTTTGCCCAAGTTCATGTCCATTGAATCAGTGATACCATCCAACTATCTCATCGTCTGTCACCCTCTTCTCCTTCTGCCTTCAGTCTTTCCCAGCATCAGGGTCTTTTCCAATGAGTTGGCTATTCACATCAGGTGGCCAAATATTGCAGCTTCAGCTTCAGTCCTTCCAATGAGTATTCAGGGTTGATTTCTTTTAGGATTGATTGGTTTGATCTTCTTTTCTGTACAAGGGACTCTCAAAGGTCTTCTCCAGCACCACAGTTTGAAAGCATCTGCCTTCTTTATGGTTCATCTCTCACATCTGTACATGACTACTGGAAAGACCATAGCCTTGACTATACAGACCTTTGTTGCAAACTAATGTCTTTGCTTTTTAATACACTGGCTAGATTTGTCATAGGTTTCTTTTCAAGAAGCAATCGTCTTCTAATTTCGTGACTGCAGTTACCATCTGCAATGATTTTAGAGCCCAAGAAGAGAAAATCTGTCACTTCTTCCACCTTTCCCCCTTCTATTTGCCATAAAGTGATGAAACTGGATGCCATGATCTTAGTTTTCTTTTTTTTTTTTAATATTGAGTTTTAAGCTTTTTCACTCTTCTCTTTCACTCTCATTAAAAGGCTCTTTACTTTGTCTTCACTTTCTGCCATTAGAGTGGTATTATCTGCATATCTGAGGTTGTTGATATTTCTTCCAGCAATCTTGATTCCAGCTTGTAACTCATCCAACCTAGCATTTCACATAATGTGCTCTGCATATAACAACCTTGTCATACTCCTTTCTCATTTTTGAATCACTCTGTTGTTCCATATAAGGTTCTAACTTGCTTCTTGACCAACATACAGGTTTCTCAGGAGACAGGTAAGATGGTCTGGCATTCCCGTCTCTTTAATAAGAGTTTTCCACAGTTTGTTATGATCCACACAGTCAAAGGCTTTAGTATAGTCAATGAAGCAGAAATAGATGTTTTTCTGGAATTTTCTTTTTCTATGATCCAGCGGATGTTGGCATTTGATCTCTGGTTCCTCTGCCTTTTCTAAACTTTCCAACTTGTACATCTGGAAGTTCTCAGTTCATGTACTGCTGAAGCCTAACTTGAAGGATTTTGAGCATAACATTACTAACATGGGAAGTGAGTGCAATTGTCTGGTAGTTTGAATATTCATTAGTACTGCCCTTCTTGGGAATTAGGATGAAGATTGACCTTTTCCAGTCCTGTGTCCACTGCTCGGTTTTCCAAATTTGCTGACATATTGAGTGCAGCACTTTAATAGTACCATCTTTTAGGATTTTAAATAGCTCTGCTGGAATTCCATCACTCCACTAGCTTTACTGGCAGCAGTAGTTCCTAAGGCCCACTTAACTTCACACTCCAGGATATCTAGCTCTAGGTGAGTGAACACAACCTTGTGGTTATCTGGGTCATTAAGATCTGTTTTTCTGTGTATTATTGAGATTTCGTTTTGACGTCTTCTGCCTCTCTTAGGTCTTTACTGTTGCTGTCCTTTATTTTGCCCATCTTTGCATGAAATGTTCCTTTGATATCTCCAATTTTCTTGACGAGATCTCTAGTCTTTCCCCTTCTGTTGTTTTCCTCTATTTCTTTGCATTATTCATTGAAGAAGGCCTTCTTGTCTCTCTTTGCTATTCCCTGGAACTCTGCATTCAGTTGGGTATATCTTTCCCTTTCTCCCTCGGTTTTCATTTCTCTTCTTTCCTCAGCTATTTGTAAAGCCTCCTCAGACAACCATTTTGCCTTCTTGAATCTTTCTTTGGGATGATTTTGGTCACTGCCTCCTATACAATGTTACAAACCTCTGTTCATAGTTCTTCAGGCACTCTGTTTACTAGACCTAATCCCTTGAATCTATTTATCACCTCCACTGTATAGGGGATTTGATTTAGGTTGCACTGTCCCAGTGTTCTTGCCTTGAGAATCCCAGGGATGGGGGAGCCTGGTGGGCTGCCGTCTATGGGGTTACACAGAATCGGACATGACTGAAGCGACTTAGCAGCAGCAGCAGCAGTCCTAGTAGTTTCCCCCACTTTCTTTAGTTTAAGCCTGAATTTTGTAATAAGAAGCTGATGATCTCAGCCACAGTCAATGCCAGGTCTTGTTTTTGTTGACTGTATAGAGCTTCTCCATTTTCTGCTGCAAAGAGTGTAATCAACCTGATTTTGATATTGACCATTTGATGATGTATATGTGTAAAGTCATCTCTTGTGTTGTTGAAAAAAGGTGTTTGTTATGACCCGTACATTCTCTTGGCAGAATTCTGTTAGCCTTTGCCCTGCTTCATTTTGTACTCCAAGGCCAACGTTGTCTGTTACTCTAGATATTTCTTGACTTCCTACTTTGGCATTCCAATCTTCTATGATGAATAGGACATCTTTTTTTTTTTTTTTTTGGTGTTAGTTTTAGGATGTCCAGAACCATTCAACTTCAGCTTCTTCAGCAACAGTGGTGGGGCATAGACTTGGATTACTATGATGTTGAGTGGTTTGCCTTGGAAACAAACTGAGATCATTCTGTCATTTTTGATGTTGCACCCAAGTACTTCATTTGGACTCTTTTGTTGATTAGGAGGGCTACCCCATTTCTTCTAAGGGATTCTTGCCCACAGAAGTAGATATAATGGTCATCTGAATTAAATTCACCTATTCCTGTCGATTTTAGTTCACTGATTCCTAAGATGTCAGTATTTACTCTTGCCATCTCCTGCTTGACCACGTCCAATTTACCTTGATTCATGGACCTAACATTCCAGGTTCACATGCAAATTGTTCTTTATGGCATCAGATTTTACTTTCATCACCAGACACATCCACAGATGAACATAATTTCTGCTTTGGCCCAGCTGCTTCATTCTTTCTGGAGTTATTAGTAATTGTCCTCTGCTGTCCCCCAGCAGCATATTGGACACCTTCCAACCTGGGGAGCTCATCTTTTGGTGTCATATCTTTTTGCCTTTTTATACCGTTCATGGGGTTCTCATGCAAGAATACCAGAGTGGTTTACCATTCCCTCCTCCAGTGGTCCCCATCTTGTCAGAACTCTTCGTTATGACTGGTCCATCTTGGGTGGCCCTGCATGGCATGGCTCATAGCTTCACTGAGCTGTGCAAGCCCTGTCACAACAACAAGTCTGTGATCCATGAAGGGGAAGGCTAATGTGTGGGAGGAATATTTCTGCTGTTTTAGAATAGTGTGGGAATTTTCCAGGAATTGGGCCATTGCCCACTTATGGACATTTTATGATCTACCTCCAAACTGGCACTGTGTATTAGTATCATAATGAAGATACACTAAGCTAAAGTAAATGATCAGACTATTCTCAAAGCCACTTTGGTTTTAGCTGGTGCTAGCCAGTCTTTACCACATTCCAACAGCAGTGTTGTTCCTTCTTCATTATCTAGCTTTTGTGTCCTGCCCCTTTCCCCACTGTTTCAACTTCATAAAAGGTTAACATAGGCAGAACACTCTTTGACGTAAATTGCAGCCATATTTTTTTTTGTCCATCTGCTAGAGTGATAGAAATAAAAGCAGAAATAAACAAATGGGACCTATTTAAATTTACAAGTTTTTGCACAGCAAAAGAAACCATAAACAAAATGAAAAGATAACCTATGGAATAGGAGAATATTTGCAAATGATGCTACTGACAAGGGATTAATTTGTAAAATATACAAGTATCTCTTATAGCTTAATATCAAAAAACAAAGATTGAAGCTGAAGGTCCAATACTTTGGCCACCTGATATGAAGAATCAACTCATTGGAAAATATCCTAATGCTGGGAAAATTTGAAATCAAAAGGTGAAGAGGGCAGCAGAGAATGAGATGGTTAGACAGCATCACCGACTCAATGGATATAAATTTGAGCAGACTCTGGGAGATAGTGAAAGACAGGGAAGCCTGGCATGATGCAGTCCATGGGGTCGCAAAGAGTAGGACATGACTTAGTGACTGAACAGCAATGGGAAAATTGACAGAAGACTTCAATAGACATTTCTCCAAAGAAGACAATACAGATGACCAAGAGACACATGAAAAGATGTTGAAGATCATTAATTATTTGAGAAACACAAACCAAAACTACAATGAGGTATCACCTTATCGGTCAGAATAGCCATCAACAAAATGTCTCCAAATATAAATTCTGGTGTGGAGAACAAGGAACCTTCCTACCCTGTTGGTGGGAATGTAAATCAGTACACCTACTATGGAGAACAGTTTGGAGGTTCCTTAAAACACTAAAAATAGTTACCTTATGATCCTGTAATCCCATTCCTAGGCATATATCTGCAGAATACTCTTACTCAAAAATATACATGCACCCCAGTGTTCACAGTAGCATTGTTTACAATAGCAAAGACATGGAAGCAACCTAAATGTGCATTGATAGAGGAATGGGTAAAGAAGATGTCATGTATGTGTGTGTAATTGCATATTACTCAGCCAAAAGACGAGTGAAATAATGCCACTTGTAGCAACATGGATGGACCTAAAGATTATCATATTAAGGGAAGTCAGACCCAGAAAGACAAATATCATGATATTGTTTATATGTGAAATCTAAAAAAAGAATTATTTATAAAAGAGAAATAGACTTACAAACATGGACAACAAGTGTATGATTACCAAAGGGAATCATTGGCAGGTGGAAACAAATTAGAGGTTTGGGATTAACACATACATACTACTATATACAAAATATATAACAATGACCTGCTGTATAGCACAGGGAACTATATATTTTGTAATAACCCATAATGGAAAAGAGTATGAAAAAAGTATAGTGTGTATAACCAAATCACTTTGTACACTTGAAACTAACATCATTTTAAAATTTATTTTAAATGAAACAGATGAATATTTTAATGATAAAAGGTATAATTCACAGAGAAGATAGACATCATGAACCATTAGATACCTTAACCAGAAAGAAACAAAGATACATAAAGCAAAAACCAGAAGAAATATAAAGGGAAAGAAAAATATATAACCATAGTGAGATATTAACATTTCTGAGAATGTGTTATCAAGTACAGAAAAAATTAATAGGTGCAACTGGAATCAGTTCAGTTGCTCAGTCATGTCCAACTCTTTGCAAACCGATGGACTGCAGCACACCAGGCTTCTCTGTCCATCACCAACTCCCAGAGCTTGCTCAAACTCATGTCCATCGAGTCGGGGATGCCATCCAACCACCTTATCCTCTGTCATCCCCTTCTCCTCCTGCCTTTAATCTTTCCCAGCATCAGGGTCTTTTCTAATGAGTCAGTTCTTTGCATCAGGTGGCCAAAGTACTGTAATTTCAGCTTCACCATCAGTCCCAAGACGCTGAAGCATCTTGAATAATGTCATTAATAATTTAAATATGATAAATTTATATTTAATTTGTATTAATCATACCCTACACAAATATATTTAAAATTCTGTATCTCATACATTAACACAACATTTTAAATTATACTTCAATAAGAAAAGTTAACAAAAAGATTGGCTACTGAGTGAACTGGTGAATATGGTTATGATTTTTATGGTTTTTATGTGGAATATTTCTGGTTTTGATCTATGTTTTCCAGATATAGGGAAGCCCTTCCCCTCAAGTTAGTTGTGACTTAAAGCAATTTGGTTAACTACGCCTGTGGGTAGAATTGAAACATTTTTATTCTCTCTCTGCCTAGTACCTTCAGAAATTGGAGGCCTTTGAGTTCCAAGTGGTCTGATCGGGTGAATGAGAAAGACTGTGCAGACATGTGCAGGAAGTTCAACATTTTGGGGGTCTCTAGAAGGGAGAAATCCACCAATGTGGACATGGTTTTCCTGGTCTTTACTTTTTTGGCTGCACTGGGCCATCTTTGCTGCACATATGCTTTCTCAAGTTGTGGCAAGTGGGGGTGGCTCTCTCGTTGTGTGTCCGGGCTTCTCATTGGTGGCTTCTCTTGTTGCAGAGCTTAGGCTCTAGGGACTGTGGGCTTAATTGGCTTAGTTGCCCTGTGGCATGTGGGATCTTCCTGGATCAGGGATTGAACCAGTATATCCTGCATTGGCAGGCAAATTCTTAACCATTGAACCAGCAGGAAGCCTGACTTTCCTGGTCTTAAGAGTCCTTTGGGGAATTCAGTCTGACTCCTCCTGAGTTGCCCCACAGCCAGTTCGGAGGAGCCTGTGTGGTCAATTGACCAGACTTATTTTGCAAACAAAAATTAGCCTTGATTTGCCTGTGTTTGGCAGAGATGAGGATAATTTCTGAGAGAAAAATATGTTTAATGGGTATTAAATTCTAGTTATGCTAATTGAGGTCTGTATTTATGAAAGTTACTGTGTTAGTCATACTTTTGCTCTGATGTTCAGGATGGAAAGAGGATTCTCTAGTGAAGTTGTCACAGTATACCTACTCATGCTCTGTAACACCACTTGCTTGAAGTCTGCTACTAGAAGCACAGAAACAGTTTTTTTTCTAACAATTTGGTATAATGTATAGTCTCTAAAATGTTTCTTCATTAACATACCTCTAAATGTGTTCACAATATCTGATCAGTTCTCTGCTCTCCCCCAGTATGGATAACTAGCAAGTGTAAAGGAGGACTAGTGCAGGAGGATATGATTTAGACACAGGGCAGGCAACATTCACCCTGGTTTTGAGAGACATATACTTCAGTCTATTGAAAGGTTTGTAATCAAAGG
This sequence comes from Cervus canadensis, assembly GCF_019320065.1. Taxonomy (NCBI): domain Eukaryota; kingdom Metazoa; phylum Chordata; class Mammalia; order Artiodactyla; family Cervidae; genus Cervus; species Cervus canadensis. The sequence continues at coordinate 38,802,159 of NC_057398.1, forward strand.
GAAAATAATGGAAAAACGTGCACATATTAAAGTATGGAGAAGTCATTCTGGCATGTGCATGGTTAACTTAAACTTTTTTGACCAGAGTGGCCTGTTTTGTGGCCCCTCAGACATGCATTGTATCTCTGCTTTGACCATTGAAGAGGGGAGTGCATTTGAATCTCAAATGGATTAGATGTGGTTCAGACGTTCAAGTGGCCATTGTAGATGTAATTTTTAGACATGCTCCTGTATTACTGAAAACTTGATTTCTTTTTTTTTTTTCATTTATTTTTATTAGTTGGAGGCTAATTACTTTACAATATTGTAGTGGTTTTTGCCATACATTGACATGAATCAGCCATGGATTTATATGTGTTCCCCATCCCCTATCCCCCCTCCCGCCTCCCTCCCCATCCCATCCCTCTGGGTCTTCCCAGTGCACCAGCCCCAAGCACTTGTCTCATGCATCCAACCTGGGCTGGTGATCTGTTTCACTCTTGATAGTATACTTGTTTCAGTGCTGTTCTCTCAGAACATCCCACCCTCGCCTTCTCCCATAGAGTCCCAAAGTCTGTTCTGTACATCTGTGTCTCTTTTTCTGTTTTGCATATAGGGTTATCGTTACCATCTTTCTAAATTCCATATATATGCGTTAGTATACTATATTGGTCTTTATCTTTCTGGCTTACTTCACTCTGTATAATGGGCTCCAGTTTCATCCATCTCATTAGAACTGATTCAAATGAATTCTTTTTAATGGCTGAGTAATATTCCATGGTGTATATGTACCACAGCTTCCTTATCCATTCGTCTGCCAATGGGCATCTAGGTTGCTTCCATGTCCTGGCTATTATAAACAGTGCTGCGATGAACATTGGGGTGCACGTATCTCTTTCAGATCTGGTTTCCTCGGTGTGTATGCCCAGAAGTGGGATTGCTGGGTCATATGGCAGGTCTATTTCCAGGTTTTTTAAGGAATCTCCACACTGTTCTCCATAGTGGCTGTACTAGTTTGCATTCCCACCAACAGTGTAAGAGGGTTCCCTTTTCTCCACACCCTCTCCAGCATTTATTGCTTGTAGGCTGCTATCCAAAAATCTACAAGTAAAAAACTTGATTTCTGAACCGTATTGCACGCCAGGGTGTAAAAACACTGGCAGATGTGATACTATCTCTGAATGTGGTTACTGCTTGTATTTTGCCTAACTATCTCATCTCCCGTGTATTGTGCCTATCAGATATCTTACATTTCATCCCCAGCCTGAGTGGGGGAAATCTATTTTAGGACTGAGCAGTATTAATGGCCTTGCTATGAAATGAATCTGTTTTCTGGGTCTACAGCAAGATGCTGCTGTTGTCTTCCTCTGGGCTTCTGTCTTCCTTCTGGCTAATGGGACCAGGTGGGGAGGATTGAGAATGTGAGGGAAGACTCTTACAGTCTCCCTGTCCTGCATGCCAATATGTCAGAAGCACCCCATCCATAAATATTTTCATACACTTTGTCAGGTTGGATGCCCATCAGCCCCGCTGAGCAATGCTATGTGGAATGGAATAGGCTGGCTGCTGGACACACAAGTGGGATTTTGTTCGGAAACGCATAACGTATCATACCCCTAATGGCTCCCAAATAACAGGGATGACAGACTTGTACTGTGACTGTTGACTCCTTGCTAGGTCACTAGAATGTTCCTCTTAGAGCTGAGGCCTTCCCCTCCTCGTAGGGGTGGCTCTGAGTGTGTGAAAACCGGGGATGGCCTGACCTTCCTTATAACTAGTCAGAGTGCCACTGCCCTTGACTTCCTCTCCATTCACCTGCAAAGATCTTGGCTCCAAAATTAGCCCAGATATTGGCAAATGACTGTTTTTAGTGCACTAGGTACCTTATTTTGATACTCTTTGGCTGCTGTTGTCTGTATTGTATGTGTGACACCTGGTTGCAGTGCCCCCCTACATACCTTACCCCAGGGATATCAAAGAAAAGGGGCAGACCAAGATTATAAGGGTCGGGCTGTGTATGTAGAGGTGGAGTATATGATCAGGTCACCCAAGATGGCTGTTCTCACGTCCTCTGTACAGCCCTGGTTGGACCAGTGCCTTCTTCACCTACACCCTACTCACGTGACTCTCCTTCGTATGTTCTTGCCACAGGTCCCAGCTGACGATTGGTGTAACTTTAGTCACCAGCATAGCTCATCAAAAGGGTGGTAAGAGTACCCGTCTGCTGGTTTTCCTAGTAACCAGTGAGCTAACTTGATGTCATTTCCTACTGGTAACTACCCCCTGCCCCGGAAGCAAAGCCTGCTGCCTTGTCTTGTCCCTGCTGCCTGCCATACATGGTGGGGTTTTGCTCCAGGACCTTGCTTCACACACATAAGCTCCTCCTATATGTTAAACCATTGATGGCTCTGTTGCTGACTCCAAGCTCTTTCTCTGGTCTTGAGGATGGGCAAGTATAGGGCTTGTAGGGCTGTGGGGTGTAGCACAGCATTTGCCAATCCTTTTTATTCTCCTCCCCCTCTGTTGGATAATTGGTATCCTAATGGACATGTGGTGGTACCTCATTGTTGTTTTGATTTACATTTCCTAATGGCTATAGTGATACTGAATATCTTTTCATGTGCTTATTGGCCATTCATATATCCTCTTTGAAGAAATGTCTATTTAAGCCCTTTACCCATTTTTGGATTTTTTTTTTTTTTTTGTCTGTTAGATCATGGGAATTCTTTATATATTCTGGATGTTGATCCTTTATTAGATATATGCTTTGTAAATATTTTCTCCTATTCCATGAGTTACCTTTTCACTCTACTGACAGCATCCTTTGATACAGAACAGTTTATAATTTTGATGAAGATCAGTTTATCTGTTTTCTTTCTTGTCTGGACTTTTGGTGTCATATCCAAGAAATCATTGCTAAAGCGAGTGTCAGGAAGATTTTCCCCTTTATTTTCATCTAAGGGTTTTATTTCTTATGTTTAGGTGTTTGATCCATTTGAGTTAATTTTTGTACATAATAAAGTAAGCATCCAACTTTCTTGTTATTCATGTGGATATCCAACTTTCTTAGCACTGTTCATTGGGAAGGCTGTTCTTTTTCCATTGAATGGTCTTAGTATCCTTGTTAAATATCAAGAGACTGTGAAAAGGTTTAATTTTGGACTGTCTTCTGTTCTTTTGTCTACATTTTTGTCCTTATACCAGTACCATAAAATTTTGATGACTATACTTTTGCAGTAAGTTTTGAAACCAGGAAATATGAGTTCCTCAACTTTGTTCTTCATTTTCAAGATTGTTTTTTGGTTATTCTGAGTCTCTTGAGAGTCCATAGAGATTTTAAGATGGGTTTTTCTATTTATGCAAAAATCCCACCATTGGGATTTTGATAGGGATTGCAATGAATTTGTAGGTCATTTTGGGTAGTATTGCCGTCTTAACAAAATTAAATCTTCTAATTTATAAACATGGGACGTCTTTCCATTTATTTGTGTATGCTTTAACTTTTTTGAGTAATGTTTTACAGTATTTAATGTGCAAATCTTTTGCCTCCTTAGTTAAATTCATTTGTAGATTTAAAACAAATTTTGATGCTATTGTAAATAGAACTGTTAATTTCCTTTTTGGATTATTCATTGTTAGTGTATAAAATTATAACTGATTTTTGTGTGTCAAATTTGTATTCTGGAACTTTCCTGTATTCGTTTATTAGCTCTAAACAGGAAGGGGTGTGTGTGTGTCTTTAGATTTTTCTATATGTAAGATAGCCTCATCTTTGAACAGATAACATTTAACTTCTTTCTTTCCAATTTGGATGCCTTTTATTTCTTTTTCCTTGCCTAATTGTCTCATTGCCTTTGAGTGCATGCTAAGTTGCTTCAGTTGTGTCCAACTCTTTGTGACCCTGTGGGCTAGAGCCCACCAGGCTCCTCTGTCCATGGGATTCTCCAGGCAGGAGTACTGGAGCGGGTTGCCATTTCCTTCTCCAAGGGATCTTCCCAACCCAGGGATCGAACCCACATCACATTATGTCTCTTACATTAGCAGATGGATTCTTTACCACTAGTGCCATCTCATTGCTTTTAATCAGTACCAAACAATTCCTTCATCCAAAGCCTTCTAAGGTCATTCCAGATTCTATTTCTATATGTCCCTTTTCATCTCCACAGGACTTTTCTTTGTTGCCTTAGATATAGCTGCTCAAAAATCTTTAAATTCAAAATTATAAAATGCTTTAGCTGAACAAAAAGGAGCTTCCTTATCTTCCTGGGAAGTGTTAAGACCATGTTGTGTGGGTCCAGATTGAAATCAATTATTTCTATTCTGGAATGAGTCTGAGTAAAGTTCTCTTGTTCAAATTGTCCCTCTTATTGCAGAGTGCTAAGTGTGATGGCATGAGTCCTATATTTGAAATTAAAAAATTCTGGGTTTATGTCCCCTTTCCTTCTCTTACTAGGTTTGGGTAAAGTGGAAAAGGCTTCTCCTCAGACTGTTGGCAGCTGTGAAAATAGGGTTCTAATAATATCTGCCTTACCTAATAGTATTTTGAGAATCAAATCGAGTATGTATCTAAATACACTGTGGAGGAATAAAGTGCCATCCAAATGCATATTATTATTGTAAGCAAAATTGTAAAGTACTATATCTAAGTAAAACATTATTATTTGTTCATTGATTTATTTTGCAAAACTTACCAAATTTCTGTTATGTTCTATGAGGGAGAAGAGGGAAATGTCTCAAAAGGAAATAAAATAAGTCTCTTTCTCTGGGGTCCTCATACTTTAATAAGCTAGATAATGTGCATAAACAATTCCAATTCAGCATGACAAATGGTTCAGTGATGGTGTAAACAACTGGTACACTAGAATACCTGGTTCTTTCAGGAGATGTTTGGAAAAACTTAACAGGTTGTGCATTTGAGCTGAGTCAGAAAACATTGGTGTGCTCACCATGGACAAAGGAAGGGACCCTAGAGTGCTGTAGAGGACAGGGCTGTCTTAAAAATAAAGCAGTCATTGCTTCTTTGCCTGAGATAGAACCCCTGACACTCCAAGAAAGGGAGCACTGAGAAAGCAGCAGGGAAAGCAAACTTTGAAGACTTTCAACCCCAAAAGCATCTTTGGTGGTAATCCCTCAAGTTCCCTTTTTAGTCTCTATGTGAGTTTAATTTCACTCAAACAGTTTGTCGTTTAATAATATAAAGCTACACAGTAGAGTGAAGCAACTCCTTTCCAGTCATTAAAAACAGTAACAGTGATGATAAAAACAGTGAGAGGGTCACAGAGTGAGGAAAAGGACATTTTCATGAGTTTAGGCCATAACCCTATCTGAGCTGGTTTTGGACTTGCTCCTGGCTCCCATGTCTTAAAACGAACAGCTAACAACGTTGAACGGATCTGGAGCGCTCCCCATCCTAAAAAATCATTCTCAACTGACAGACCATCTGAGTCATTAACTAATTCCCTGGAGGTTGGAATGCAGTGATCCCTGCAGCTAGATCAGGGTATCTTGGGAAAAAAAAAACTTCGCTATTATTAGAGACTGATGATGTGGTGGAGCATTCCAAGAAAGATGACTTTTTTAAAAAAAATTTTTATTTATTTATTAATTGAAGGATAATTGCTTTACAGAATTTTGTTGTTTTCTGCCAAACATCAACATGAATCAGCCATAGGTATAACCATGTCCCCTGACTCCCATCTCACTTCCCATCCCACCCCTCTAGATTGTTACAGGGCCCCTGTTTGACTTTGCTGAGTCATAGAGCAAATTCCCAGTGGCTATCTATTTTACATATGGTAATGTAAGTTTCCAGAATTATTTGCAGGGTAGTAATGGAGAAACAGACATAGAGAACAGACTTATGGACACGGGGTGGGATGGTGGGGAAGGAAGGAGAAGTGAGATGTATGGAGAGAGTAACATGGAAACTGAATTTTATTCACCGATTTTCAAGCAGAGAGTCCCTGATGGACTGCTGACTTAAAGATGGCTCCCCTGATATTCTGTTGTATCTCCAGCACCTAGCACAAAAAAGGGTGACAATAAATATGTGGTGTTGTCAACTGAATGGTCCAGAGGATGCTTCTTCACCAAAAAAGCGTCAAACTGGAAGTTAAATTCTGGATGTGAATTATTAAAAGAAAAACTTTGGCTCTTGCGTCTTTCTCATGCCCTGGAAAGGAAAGATGGGAGCAAGTAGGGTTGACTTTCCTTGTGCTGTCTTCTTGTTCCACAACATTTTTGTTTTTTCTCCCAGGCCACGGTATACCAAGACCTCTCTCCACATACTCTCCTGATAAAGGGACTGAAATTGCTTAAGTCTTGACCATTCTCCTTTTATCCTCCCCTGCCTTTCTCCTCATATTCCAAGAAACATAGTCTCCACAAAATTTTGCACGAGAGGATTCCATGGTCAAATTATACTCAAAGATGCTCAGTCACAAGCATAGTCATGCAAGACAGCTAGTTGGCCTTGTACTGAGGAATCTTGTTTTCTTTCATTCCCTGACTCTCCTCCTGGGCCCATTAGCAGCCTCTCCCCTGAGGCCCTCCACTCTCTAATAACAACACATTCCTTTTGCCATGCTTCCTCACAGAGTGTCTGTTAGTCAGTCGTGCCTGACTCTTTGCAACCCCATAGACTGCAGCCCACCAGGCTCCTCTATACATGGGAATTATTCAGGCAAGAATACTGGAGCATTTTGCCATTTCCTTCTCCAGGGGGTCTTCCCGATCAAGGGATGGAACTGAGTCCTCCTGTACTGCAGGCAGATTCTTTACTGACTGAGCTACCAGGGAAGCCCTTCTCACACCATAGGAAACCTAATTCTGAAATGTCCTCTCATTTAGGCACAGCGCTGCCCTGGAGTCATATTCTTGTCTGGTCTGTTAGTCATACTTTTTCCCAAGGATTCTCAGTTGCACTAGCATGTTCAAAGTATTCAAGACCCTACATTTCCATTTGAATGGGTAAACCTCTGTCCCTTTGGTGGGATTTCCTTCTATACATTTCTTGGAGTTGGTTGTTTTCCCAAAAGGCCAGAGCCCTGTAACATCACTAATTGGTTTGTATCCTCAAATGCTAAGTAATGAAGGATAAGTATGCTAAGTATGAATCCCAAATTAGTGGCTGATAGTTCTCTTAAGAGAAATTAGTAAGGTTGGAGGTGATGATAATGTAGCCCAGGACAATGGGCTTCTGGAGTGGCCTAGAGGGCTTAGAGTCTGCCACTCTTTGCTTGTGCGGAAGCTATACCATTGGCTTGAAACCTCAAAATTGATTGTTGAGGAAAACCTTTGGCAGAAAGTTTGGTGTCCTTGTAGGAAAGGAAGGGAGGAAATAGGGCTATGTTCTTATTGGTATTTGTGGTCCCACTCTTGGGTTATAAGTGAATGTCAGCCCATGAAAGAAAACCCACAGTCACATCTTTATGAGCTAATGTGAACATTGTAAAGCAGTATTGTGGTTAACAAGGCTCTACTTCAAGTATAAATGGTCCTTTAGCTGTGCAAAGCTCTTCCTGAGAAATAAAAAACAGAAAGTACTGGAGTGGGGCCTTCAAGTCTTTGTTCCACAGGAAGAAGCCATTTGTCTGGTCTTGCTCTGCTCCAGGTGGATTCTGTGTAATTTAAGTAATTCTGGATTCTGAGCCCACAAAAGCCTAAGCAATAAAAATGAGGGGACACACTACTCACAATAGACTAGGGCAGGCTTGATGGGTCTCAGTGCACGGCCAAGAGGCCTGACGTCTGTTTTCTCAGCAATACTTGCACTTGTTATTATAATATTTAATTCCCCTTAGCAAGCACTGAACATCGTGTCCAGCTCTTTGCAACCCCATGGACTGCAGCATGCCAGGCTTCCCTGTCCATCACCACCTGCTGGAACTTACTCAAACTCGTGTCCATTGCGTTGGTGATACCATCTAACCATCTCATCATCTGTCGTCCCCTTCTCCTCTTGCCTTCAATCTTTCCCAGCATCAGGGTCTTTTCCAATGAGTTGGTTCTTCACATCAGGTGGCCAAAGTATTGGAGTATCAGCTTCAGCATCAATTGTCATTCCAATGAATATTCAGGACTGATTTCCTTTAGGATGGACTGGTTGGATCTCCTTGCAGTCCAGGGGACTCTGAAGAGTCTTCTCCAACACCACAGTTCAAAAGCATCAATTCTTCAGTGCGCAGCTTTCTTTATAGTCCAACTCTCACATCCATACATGTCTACTGGAAAAACCATAGCTTTAACTAAGCAGATTTTTGTTGGTAAAGTAATGTCTCTACTTTTTAATATGCTGTATAGGTTGGTCATAGCTTTTCTTCCAAGGAGCAAGCATCTTTAAAATTCATGGCTGCAGTCACCATCTGCAGTGATTTTGGAGTCCTCAAAAATAAAGTCTCTCACTGTTTCCATTGTTTCCCCATCTATTTGCCATGAGTGATGGGACCGGATGCCATATTAATTTTCTGAGTGTTGAGTTTTAAGCCAACTTCTTCATTCTTCTCTTTCATTTTCATCAAAAGGCTCTTTAGTTCTTCTTCTCTTTCTGCCATAAGTGTGGTGTCATCTGCCTATCTGAGGTTATTGATATTTCTCCCGGCAATCTTGATTCCAGCTTGTGCATCTTCCAACCCAGCATTTCTCATGATGTACTCTGCATATAAGTTAAATAAGCAGAGTGACAATATACAGCCTTGACGTACTCCTTTTCCTATTTGGAACCAGTCTGTTGTTCCATGTCCAGTTCTAACTGTTGCTTCTTGACCTGCAATTAGATTTCTCAGGAGGCAGGTCAGGTGGTCTGGTATTCCCATCTCTTTCAGAATTTTCCACAGTTTGTTGTGATCCACACAGTCAAATGCCTTGACAAAGTCAATAATGCAAAAGTAGATGTTTTCTGGAACTCTCTTGCTTTTTCGATAATCCAGTGGATGTTGGCAATTTGATCTCTGGTTTCTCTGCTTCTTCTAAATCCAACTTGAACATCTGGAATTTCACGGTTCATGTACTATTGAAGCCTGGCTTGGAGAATTTTGAGCATTGCTTTGCTATGTGTGAGATGAGTGCAACTGTGCAGTAGTTTGAACATTCTTTGAAATTTCCTTTCTTTGGGATTGAAATGAAAACTGACCTCTTCCAGTCCTGTGGCCACTGCTGCATTTTGCAGATTTGCTGGCATATTGAGTGCAGCACTGAAAAAAAATGTTCACGACCCAGATAATCACGACGGTGTGATCACTCACCTTGAGTCAGACATCCTGGAATGTGAAGTCAAGTGGGCCTTAGGAAACATCACTATGAACAAAGCTAGTGGAGGAGATGGAATTCCAGTTGAGCTATTTCAAATCCTAAAAGATGATGCTGTTAAAGTGCTGCACTCAATATGCCAGCAAATTTGGAAAACTCAGCAGTGGCCACAGGACTGGAAAAGGTCAGTTTTCATTGCAATCCTAAAGAAAGGCAATGCTAAAGAATGCTCAAACTACTGCACAATTACCCTCATCTCACATGCTAGTAAAGTAATGCTCAAATTTCCCTAAGCCAGACTTCAAGAATACTTGCACTGTGAAATTCCAGATGTTCAAGCTGGATTTAGAAAAGGCAGAGGAACCAGAGATCAAATTGCCAACATTGGTTGGATCATTGAAAAAGCAAGAGAGTTCCAGAAAAACATCTATTTCTGCTTTATTGACTATGCCAAAGTCTTCGACTGTGTGAATCACAATAAACTATGGAGGATTCTGAAAGAGATGAGAATACCAGACCACCTGACCTGCCTCTTGAGAAATATGTATGCAGGTCATGAAGCAACAGTTAGAACCAGACATGGAACAACAGACTGGGACCAAATAGGAAAGGGAGTATGTCAAGGCTGTATATTGTCACCATGCTTATTTAATGTATATGCAGAGCACATCATGAGAAACGCTGGGCTGGATGAAGCACAAGCTGGAATCAAGATTGCTGGAAGAAATATCAATAACCTCTGATATGCAGATGACACCATCCTTATGGCAGAAAGTGAAGAAGAACTAAAGAGCCTCTTGATGAAAGTGAAAGAGGAGAGTGAAAATGTTGGCTTAAAACTGAACACTCAGAACACTAAGATCATGGCATATGGTCCCATCAATTCATGGCAAATAGATGGAGAAACAATGGAAACAGTGGCAGACTTTATTTTTGGGGGCTCCAAAATCACTGCATTGGTGACTGCAACCATGAAATTAAAAGATGCATACTCCTTCTCAGGAAAGTTATGACCAACCTAGACAGCATTTTTTATTTTATTTTAAATATCAGTATAAGAACACTTTTCTATATTGAATTTTAATGAGATTTCCACCATGAATTGCCTTTAAATACTTTAGATCAATGTACAAAGTATTCTGTTAAATCTTATCTGTATCAGTACTAAAATTCAAACACCATGAGCTCCAAGGCCAATGGCAATGCTGCCATTCTATTTGGTTTTGTCAAAGTCCCTTATAGCCTTTAGGACCAAGGCATTCACCTACATTTGCTCAGTTTATTTATTTATTTTTTAAATTAATTTATTTTTTTTATTTTTAAAAAGCAGAGACATTACTTTGCCAGCAAAGATTCATCTAGTCAAAGCTATGGTTTCTCCAGTAGACATGTATGGATGTGAGAGTTGTACTATAAAGAAAGCTGAGTGCTTAAGAATTAATGCTTTTGAACTGTGGTGTTGAAGACTCTTCAGAGTCCCCTGGACTGCAAGGAGATCCAAGCGGTCCATCCTAAAGGAAATCAGTCCTGAATATTCATTGGAAGGACTGCTATGAAACTGAAACTCCAATACTTTGGCCACCTGATGCGAAGAGCTGACTCATTAGAAGAGATCCTGATGCTGGGAAAGATTGAGGGCGGGAGGAGAAGGGGAGGACAGGATGAGATGGTTGGATGGCATCACTAACTGAATGGACATGAGTTTGAGTAAGCTCCGGGAGTTGATGATAGACAGGGAGGCCTGGCAAGCTGTAGTCCATGGGGTCCCAAAGAGTCAGACATGACTGAGCACCTGAACTGAACTGAGTGCAGTAATTTCACAGCATCATCTTTTAGGATTTGAAATAGCTTAACTGGCATTCTGTCACCTCCACTAGCTTTGTTTGTAGTGATGCTTCCTAAGGCCCACTTGACTTCGTATTCCAGGATGTCTGGCTCTACGTGAGTGATGACACCATCATGGCTTTCTGGGTCATGTAGATCTTTTTTGTATAGTTCTTCTGTGTATTCTTGCCACCTCTTCTTTAATATTTTCTGTTTCTGTTAGGTCCTTACCATTTCTCTCCTTAATTGTGCCCATCTTTGCATGAAATGTTTCCTTGGTATCTCTAATTTTCTTGCAGAGATCTCTAGTCTTTCCCATTCTATTGTTTTCCTCTATTTCTTTGCATTGATCACTGAGGAAGTCTTTCTTATCTGTCCTTGCAATTCTTTGAAACTGTGCATTCAAATGGGTATATGTTTCCTTTTCTCCTTTGCCTTTAGCTTCTCTTCTTTTCTCAGCTGTTTTTAAGGCCTCCTCAGACAACCATTTTGCCTTTTTGCATTTCTTTTTCTTGGGGATGGTCTTGATCACTGCCTCCGTACAATGTTGCAAACCTCTGTCCATAGTTCTTCAAGCAACTCTATCAGATCTAATCCTTTGAATCTATTTGTCACTTCCACTGTATAATTATAAGGGATTTTATTTAGGTCATACCTGAATAGTCTAGTGGTTTCCCCTACTTTTTTCAATTTAAGTCTGAATTTGAGAATACGAAGTTCATGATCTGAGCCATAGTCAGCTCCTGGTCTTGTTTTTGTTGATTGTATTGAGCTTCTCCATCTTTGGCTGCAAAAAGTGGCCATAAGGGAAGAGAAAAGAACTGTAGACCAAATATCAATGAATGCCAATATTTTAGGCATGGGCTAGGAAAGAGGAACCTACCATAAATACTAAAGCAGATGAAAAAAAGATGTGAAGTAGGATAGAAGCTAAGAGAAGAGTTTTTAAAGAAGGAGTAGTAGTCAGTCATGTGAAAGCTCAGAGACATGTCTGGAAGTGGTGCTCTTGTGAAGTACATTTCCCCAATTTGATTACAAATTTCTTGTGTCATTATTGAAGAAAACATGGGTGGAACACTCTTGAATGTAAATCATGGCAGTTTTTTTTGGACCTGTTCTCCTAAGGCAAAGAAAACAAAAGCAAACATGAACAAATGGGATCTAATCAAACCTAAAAGCTTTTGTACAGTGAAGGAAACTATCAACAAAACAAAAAAGAAAACCTACTGAATGGGAGAAAATATTTGTAAATGCCTTGTTTGATAAGAGATAATATTCACAATATATAAGGAACTCATATAACTCAACATAAAAAAAACTCAAATAATCTGATTAAAATATGGGCTGAGGACCTGAATATACATTTTCCAAAGAAGACATACAGATCACCAACAATCATGCATTTCTGGTAGGAATGTAAATTGGTGCAGCCACTATGGAAAACAGTGTGGGAGTACCTCAAAAAATGAAAAATAGTGCTACCATATGATCCAGTATTTTCACTCTTGAATATTTATCTGAAGACAATAAAAACACTAACTTGAACCAAACAGTTCATATTTTTCTGATAGCACACTGTTTACCTTTGTTCGGGAGTAGAAAACAGTAACTCTCAGTGAAAACTTTAGAAAATCTGGAATTGAGTCCTTTCTACAGATAAATATGCAGTAATTTCTTGGCATGCCATCTCATCACATGGGAATTACTACATGCTTTATTTACAAGAGTGACTTCTCTTGCTTTCTCTTTTATTGCCTTCTAGGTTACTGCCTGAACCTCTTATTCTCTAGGGCAATTAAACATGTAAATAATTTATTCCTTGTTAATAAATATAGGAAATAGGGCATTGATATGTGATGTAAGGGGAAGATCCTTTAGATTGTGTACTGCAACGAGTGTCTGGTGTCACCTGATTTTCTAGAGCTGGTACCAAGAATTCATGAATGTTTGATTTCTGTGGTCCACAGAGCGGTTTCCACTCGCACTCAGTAGCCCTGTGAGTCAGATGACTTTAACAAGTCTTATCACAGTTCTGGAAATTGGGTATCCCATCAACCACTCAGAAAGGAAAAATATTTCTTATAGTTAAAAACAGGAATAAAAAAAGCTTTCACTTCATTCAATTAGTGTGAAATTTATTTACTCAGGCTTGTGAGTGCTTGGAAACTGTCTACTTCTTTTTTTTTTTCCCATTTAAGCTAGTTATGATTCAGAAAAAACATTTAAAAGCCAACTAGAAAGTCTGTGGCTTTGGAAGCCATACTTACGCTTCCCCACAAGAGGAAACAGATCCCTATTAGTTAAAAGTCTAGCTTAGAAATGATCACTAGACTACAGTATATTTGTTTGCTTACCTCATTGTCTTTCAGATGTGAGAAGATGAACAAAATACAGTTTTCCCCTTTTTATATTTCTCACTCACCACTGAGTCATTTCTATGTACAAAATGACCTAATGCAATTTGTCAGCACAAGAGTAGGCCTTCAAATTTTATGGCTTTTTATCAAAGTGTAGATTCTTTGATTTACTCCTGGGAACTGATTCACTTGGATCCCACTATCAACTTCAACCAACTGGCTTTCATCTGACATTTTATACATTATACTTCTGCCTTTATAAAGAGCCATTTTGTACATTTGGACAGCATTTTATTATTTTTTCTTAAAAATTTTATTTTTGGTAAAATAAACTTATAGTACCATGGAAACCTTTTAACATGTACAATAACATATTTTTTCTATGTACAACTTCCAATACAAATGCTTTTAGCTCCAAGTAAAGTGATGTTAAATCACCCTGACTATACTTAAGCTGTAGGAAATTTCCTAGATGGCCAATATTTTCCTTAACTTAGAAAAAAAGTTATACTATTGAAAAATATAAATAAGACCTTCAGTCAGTTGAGAATCATAAAAATGTTTTCTGAAGTTCAGTCATCTGGATCTTAGGGAATATGGAGTAGTTGTGAGAGTTTATCGAGCAAAATGAAAGCCTGTGGATATTCAAACTTGAGTATTTCAGATGAGGTCCTATAGGTTTATGATCAGTCAACCAAAAATAAAAGGTGTTCTTATTATGGGAGAACTTGGTATCTGGCTCATACCATTCTTCACGGACTCCATTCTCATCAGTGATTAAAGGTTTGTGGAATTCTCTCTCTGTCATATAACTTTTTAGTCCTTCTCCAGGATAGGAAATAAGAGGAGAGATTTCACATTGGATTGGTGCATCACTGGCGCCACCTTCATCTATGATGTGGCCTCTTGCATTGAAGACCCAGCAATGATGGAGAGACATCAAAATGTGCCTTGCAGTAGTAGAGTTGTCCATTCTGACTGTCTTTGTCCTTCAGTGGGGAAAAATCATCTTCCCCTAATACTTCATACACCGTAAACTTTGTAGATTCCATTGTTCTGTCACTGGTTATTATATACCTCAAAAAGATGCATTTGTTGCCATGATATTATTCAGCTAACTATTGAAGTCTCAGGATGCATTCTGATTGAATCTGAAAAAGTGTCCTACAGGATGGCAAACCAACATCATACATCCCGTAGGGACATGTAGCACTAGGTCTTGTCCCCTGCCCGCCAGCTAGAAGAACTGCCACTTTGTTCTGAGAAATCTGGAAAAGTCCTTGTTCTTCAGTTTCCCAGGCCTGCAGCTGATCTGAATCCCTGGTATCCCTGCCCAACACCTCTTGAAGGACAGGTTCTGTTCAAGCATCCACTTTCTCTGGCTGGGAAGAATGATTAAATCGATCAGTCACCTTTTGGTAAAAGAAGTTCAGCTCCTCAAAGTTCACGGCCTGGAGCTTTGCATAAAGCTGTTGGGCTTTTTCCAGCTCATTCCAGAAGTGTAGCAGGTGTTCTTGTCCAGGTTTGGACATCCTGAGTTTGAGGTCATTAACATTCATCATGTTCTGGGTGCCAGGTTTTGTGATAACTGGGGTATAGTTTCTACACCTGTAAACCTCCCCCAGCCTGAGGCTCTGGCTCCTTTGGCTTGGCCAATCATTGGTGTCCAGTGCCAGCTCCCACTCCAAGCGTATACCCTCATCTGGGGCCTGGGGCAGCAGGACAGGCTGGAAGCTGGGGGTGAGGGGTGGATTGATAGCCCCAGTCACTCTGTCCACCCTTTGCTGCAGTGAGTGGTTGCCTTGGACAGCATTTTAAAGTCATATGTAAAAAGAGTAGAAGTTATCGTCAGATGTTATCTACATGACACTCATAGAGATGGGTCCAGGAAATGTTTTCCTTTCTTTTTTCTCTTTCAGATGATTTGGTGTCTTAAATACAAGAAAATGAAAACTTCATCACTTAACACATTTGCTTCCCTTTTGCAATGGCTGTCAGAGTTTAGAGCCAAACACATTGCTCAAGTATCACCCTCTATCTGATATATCTTTCTGTTTGGTGTCCTAATGACTCTTGAACTGAAAATAGGATGGCCTTTGTCCACAGTCATACTAGCATTTCAATTTCAGCTCTTCCTCTTGCTACTTACATGAAGCTACATGTCCGCTTGTCAATCCATTTGACTTCTATGTGCCTCACTTTGCTTATGTACAAAATAGATAAGCATAATCCTTCTTTCATCAAATTGTGAAAATTAAATGAAAATCTGTTTTTTATCCTTCAAGATTAGTTTATTTCTTTAAGATAGAACACTTTGAGTTTTTAATCCTTAAACAATTTTGCTGAGTTTAAGTCTGTTTATGGTGAGTTGCTGACTGGAAAAAGTGCATCTTTGCAGCTAGAGCTTAAAGGCCCTTCATACAGAGGAGGAAGAAAGCCACTGGGAAGTCAGAAAGTTGTTTATGGTTTTCTGAATAATTTGAAAATTAAACTTTCTTTTGGAGAGGAAAATGGCAGCCCACTCCAGTATTCTTGCCTGGGAAATCCCATGGACAGATGAGCCAGGCAGGCTATAATCCATGGGGTTGCAAAAGTCAGACATGATTTAGCAACTAAGCCACTACCACCATACTTATTTGTAGCAGAACATGGTTTTAGAACTGTTCAGCATACAGCTCCAAGAAGCCAGTACCAAATGACTGGAGTTAGAATGAGAACTAAATTCACTTGGAATCTCTGTTTGTCACTTAAAAACATAGGCATATCTTTATGAATTTTTTTCTAGAGTAAGAAAGTAATCCATGTGGCTTCTTCCATACTTTCTCATCTGATTCACACTATAATTTAGAAGTAGTATAGAAATAATTTTCAA
The DNA here is from genome assembly GCF_019320065.1 of Cervus canadensis. Lineage (NCBI taxonomy): Eukaryota > Metazoa > Chordata > Mammalia > Artiodactyla > Cervidae > Cervus > Cervus canadensis. The sequence continues at coordinate 38,818,437 of NC_057398.1, forward strand.
AATGGCAAAATCAAGGTTGTCTCTGACCATTGAACAGATTTTTAAAAAGCAAAGGTAATAGACCAAAGGCAAGCAGGACAATTAATCCTAGGTTATAATCTCAGTGTTATTATCTTGACTAACAAGTAGGAAGTACAATTCAGTTTACCAATGGATTATTTTTTGAAACAAAAATAGAGATGGTTTAAAGACTCAATGCATAGACTTTTAAATACATACTGCTGGCATTGGGTCCTGTTTTGCCACTAACAGTCTAACTCTGGGAAAACTAATTTCTTTGTTCAGTTTTCTTACCTATATAAAGTGAGATCTTGAATTCTCTGTCTCAGTTTCTTCATCTGTAAAATGTCACCAGTAATGATACCTCACCATCATAAGATTCAGTGATTTAATGCTTTCAGAGCACTTAGAGAAGTGCCTAGCATACAGTAAGTTCCTTTTAAGTATTAGTTGCTCAGTCGTATCTGACTCTCTGCAACCCCATGGACTGGATGGAGCCTACCAGGTTCCTCTGTCCATGGAAATCTCCAGGCAAGAATACTGAAGTGGGTAGCCATTCTCTGCTCCAGGGGATCTTCCTGACCCAGGGACTGAACCTGGGTCTCCTGCGTTGCAGGCGTATTCTTTACTGGCTGAGCCACCAGGCACATGTTAACTAAATATAAGCCAGTGAATGATGAAGAAAGCATGGGTAGGTATGTAGTCAGGTTGTTATGAAAAAGGAGCACAGCACAGTCTTTGGAGATAGTCAAGTTGAATTTTGACTCTACTGCTTTCTGATTGTGGAGGTTTGGACCAGTCAGTTTTTCCATCTGAAGAATATACTTAATAGGCTCTTGGGCTCCCCACTTAAGTGAAAGCCCAATTCCATGATGATTAGGCATCTGGATCCTTTGATTTTGTAGGTTATAGACTCTAGAGACATTTCTGAAATTTCTTCCTTTCCTCCCCTTCTTCCTCCTTTTCTTCTTTCCTCGTGCCCTCATTCACTTCTCTTCTTTTCTTCCACACTGACTGTCTCCTATGTGCCAAACATTATCCCAGGTCATGGTGGCACCATAATCCACTTCCCCTCTTTCAGAGGGTCACTATCTAGTACTTGTGTTTTATAAAGCGAGTAACTTTGCAGGTGCTAAACAGGAACTGCAGATATTAAGTCAACTAGGCCTGTTATAGTAACATGGTTCTTTATTTCTACAAATCACTTTTCTTCCCTCACATCTCCCAATCAATGAATTAAGATCTCCGAGCACTTATTGTGTGTTAGGTAATATAATGAGCTCTGGGAATATTTAGCTCATTAACACAGAATGGTGTTCACACTCTGCGTTACCAGGTGCTCACAGGGTCATGGGAGAGATTGATTCGCAGGTATGCAGAGAACTACCAGCCCTCACTGGTTGTTGGGACAGAGACAAGAGAAGACGTCTGGAGTAGGAAGCGTCAGTGTACCCCTAGGAACATCAGGGAAGACTTCAAGGGTGAGAAATTTTTATTTAATTTGGGCTTAAAGGAGGAATGGATGTTTCTTAGAGAAGGTTTCCAGCAGAGATAAGAATGTGAAGGACTGAGTGTGCATACCTTTTGAGGGAAATAGAGATACTCAGTGACCAGTAGGCCCACGGAGACTCGTAGGCCGGCAGTATAGGGTAAGGATCCAACTTTCTTATTTCGAATGTGAATGTCCAGTTTTCCCAACACCATTTGTTGAAGAGACTCATTTCCCAATTGTGCAGACTTAGCACCCATGTTAAAAAATCATTTGATTACATATGCTAGGGTTTATTTCTGGGCTTTCTAGTTTATTCCATTACTCTGTGTATATACAGTGCCGATACAACACTGTTTTGATGTCCATAGCTGTGTAATAAATTTTGAAATAGGAAGTGTCTGACCTCCAACTTTGTTCCTTTTTGAGAGTGTTCTATCCATTCTGGGTCCCTTGAAGTTCTAAATGAATTTAAGATACATCGTTCTATTTCTGCAAAAATAAAATAAAAAACGAAACCCATCATTTGGGTTTTTGTATCATTTTGATACAAATTATATTGAATCTGTAGATCTCTTTCAGTAGTTTTCACATCTGAACAATATTAAATTTCCAGTTCATGAATATTGAATGTCTTTCCATTTGTTAGCATCTTCTTAGAGATCTAAGTAACATTTTGTAGCTTTCAGTGTACAAGTCTTTTATCTCCTTGGTTATGTTTATTCCAAGTATTTTATTCTTTTAGATGTTATTACATGGAATTATTTTCCTTATTTCCTTTTAGAATTGTTTTCTGTTAGTGTATGGAAATGAAGATGATTTTTGTGTATTGATTCTGTGTCCTGCAGTTGTGTTTTCTTCTTTCAGAACTATTTGCTAAAATTTGTTTATTCTACAAGTTAGGATGTGTGTGCATAATCTTTAAAGATTTCTGTAAGATAAGATCATGTTGTCTGAGAACAGATTATTTTACTACTTTCTTTCCAATTTGAATGCCTTTTATATTTTTCTTCCTTAATTGCTCTGGCTTGAACTTCCAGTATTTTGTTGAATAAAAGTAGTGAAAATGGACAACCTTGTTTTGTTCTTAATCTTAGATAAAATGCTTTCATTCTTTCACTGTCGAGTTTGATATTAGCTAGGACCTTTCATATATGGATTTTATGATGCTGAGGCAGTTTTCTTCATGAAAGGGTTGAATTTTGTCAAATGCTTTTTCTGTATCAGTTGTAATGATCATGTGCTTTTCCCCCTTCATCCTGTATTACATTGATTACTTTTCATATTGGAATCATCCTTACATTCCAGGAAGAAATACTATTTGATTGTGACATATAATTATTTTAATAACTGGTGAATTCTGTTTGCTAGTGTTTTGTTGAGGACTTTTACATTGCTACTCATCAGGAATATGAGTCTGTAGTCTTGTAGTGAATTTGTCTTGCTTTGATAGCAAGGCAATGCTTCCCACTTTAAATGAGTTGGAAATGTTTCCTCTTCTTCAGTTTTCTGGAACAGTTTGAGGGGGATGGTGTTCATCATTTAAATGTCTGATAGAATTCACCAGTGAGGTAATTTGGTCCTTAGCTTTTCTTTTGGAGAGGGTTTTGACTATTGATTCAATCTCTTTACTAGTTACCAGTTTGCTTATATTTTTCTATTTCCTCATTAGGCTGTGTGTTTCTAGATTTTTGTCCATTTCACCTAGGTTATTCAATTTATTTATGTACAGTTGTTTTTAGTACACTCTCACAATCCTTTATATTTTTTATAAAATTGGTAGATATGTCTAATCCTTCATTTCTAATTTTAGTTATTTGAGTCTTTCTTTTTCTTAGTCAACTAAGATAACAATTTATCAGTTTTGTTAATTTTTTAAAATGAACCAACTCTTGGTTTCACTTTTCTCTATTGCTTTTTATTCTTTATTTTGCTTCTCTCTGCTCTAGTCCTTATTATTTCCTTCCTTCTGCTAACCTTGGGTTTAGTTTGTTTTCCTTGTAGTTCCTTAATATAATTTTAGGTGGTTGATTTGGAAATTTTTTTTTTCTTTTTTAATTTGCTTACAGCTATAAATATTTCCTTTAAGACCGTCTTTTTCCTGATCACATAAGTTTTGGCATGTTGTGTTTTCATTTTGTTGAGAATTAAGCATTTGAAACAGTCACCACTCCCTGTCTTTAGGGACTAACTCAATGCCAAGACCTTTGCCAATCAGCCTGGTATGAAGATGTGAGGTATTCTCAGACTGTGCATTCATCTTTCCTGATTCTGTGCATGGGTTTTTTTCTCCTGTATATATGGGTGTTTTTTAAAAACTACGATTTTTTTTTTAGGCGAAAAGTTTAGTGAATTTTTTTTTATAGTTTATTTTATTTTATTTTTTATTAGTTGGAGGCTAATTACTTTACAATATTGTAGTGGTTTTTGTCATACATTGACTTGAATTAGCCATGGATTTACATGTATTCCCCATCCCAATCCCCCCTCCCACCTCCCTCCCACCCATCCCTCTGGGTCTTCCCAGTGCACCAGCCCTGAGCACTTGTCTCATGCATCCAACCTGGGCTGGTGATCTGTTTCACCCTAGATAATATACATGTTTCGATGCTGTTCTCTTGAAATATCCCACCCTCGCCTTCTTCCACAGAGTCCAAAAGTCTGTTCTGTACATCTGTGTCTCTTTTTCTGTTTTGCATATAGGGTTATCATTACCATCTTTCTAAGTTCCATATATATGTGTTAGTATGCTGTAATGTTCTTTATCTTTCTGGCTTACTTCACTCTGTATAATGGGCTCCAGTTTCATCCATCTCATTAGAACTGATTCAAATGAATTCTTTTTAACGGCTGAGTAATATTCCATGGTGTATATGTACCACAGCTTCCTTATCCATTCATCTGCTGATGGGCATCTAGGTTGCTTCCATGTCCTGGCTATTATAAACAGTGCTGCGATGAACATTGGGGTGCACATGTCTCTTTCAGATCTGGTTTCCTCAGTGTGTATGCCCAGAAGTGGGATTGCTGGGTCATATGGCAGTTCTAATTCCAGTTTTTTAAGAAATCTCCACACTGTTTCCATAGTGGCTGTACTATTTATTGCTTGTAGACTTTTGGAGAGCAGCCATCCTGACTGGCGTGTAATGGTACCTCATTGTGGTTTTGATTTGCATTTCTCTGATAATGAGTGATGTTGAGCATCTTTTCATGTGTTTGTTAGCCTAAAAAATATGATTTTTTAGTGCCTTTTTAGATTTACAACAAAATTGAATGGGAGGCACAGAGATTTCCCATATGTCACCTGTCCTCACCCATGCATATCTTTTCCCATTTTCAAAATCACTCATTAGAATTACAGATTTTATTTATTTTTAAAAAATATTTATTTATTTTTAATTGAATCACAATATTGGTTTGATTTCTGTCATATATCAACTTGAATTAACCTTAGGTGTACGTATATCCCCTCCCTCTCAAATCCCCTCCCACCTCTTGCTCATTCCCACCCCTCTAGGTTATTACAGAGCCCCAGGTTAAGTCCCTGAGTCATGTAGCAAATTCCCATCGGCTGTCTATTTACACATGTTAGTGTATATGCATCCACGCTACTCTTCTCCATTTATCTCACCCTCTCCCTATACTCTCCCACCCTTATCCATGTCTCTTCTCTATATCTGCATCTCAATTGCTGCTCTACAAACAGATTTGCAGAATGACAAATTTTAAAATGAAGGGTGAAAAAAAAATAAAATGAAGGATGATCCTACATTGACACAATGTAATTACTCAGAGTCTACCTTAGGTTTTATTCTTGGTGTTGGACAGTCTGTGGATCTGGATAAATGTATAGTGACGTTTATCCATGATGGTAATATATTTTATTTTTGCTGCTCTGAGAATCCTCTGTGCTCTGCCTATTTTTGCCTCCATTCCACAGCCTCCCTGTCAACCACTGATGTTTTTAGGGTCTCCGTAGTTTTACCTTTTTCACTATTTATTTACTTGAAATCATATAGTACACAGCTTTTTACAACTAGGCTTCTTTCATTTAGTAATATGCATTTGCAGTTTCTCCATGTGTTTGCATGGTTTGATAGTTTCTTTTTAGTGCTGGATGAAATTCCATTGTCTGGATGTACAACAGTTTATTTACCTATTCTCCTCTTGAAGGACATCTTGGTTGCTTCCAGTTATTGGAACATCCACATGCAGGTTTTGGGGTGGATATGTTTTCAATTCCTTTGGATAAATATCAAGGGGTGAAATTTCTGGGTAATATGGTAAGAATATGTTTAATTTTTATAAGAAACTGTCAAACTGCCTTTACATGACTTGTAATGCCTTTACATTTTTAAAATGTTTGAATTTCCCTAAGACACCTTTGCTTCTTCTTGGAGTCTTAGACCTTCTGCTATATTACTTTGCTTATAATCTCTTGTCCTCTGCCATCTGTGAGTTTGCAGTCCTCTCCATCTCTTTGCACTAAGGTGCCTGCTATAGCTTTCAGTAGCCTTCAACTTGATATCCAAACTATGCTTCTGTTTCTCTCCGAGATTTATATTAGGTAAGATAGAAACCTGTCTTTCAGGAACTCTCAGAATATTGCAAACAAGTTCTACTTTTTAAATTCTGTCCCAAGAGAGGAGAGAGGGATTGAGGTGATGGCCTTCTGAATGCACTGCACTGTGAAGGGGAGAGGATGGGACAAAGAGTTAGCAAAATACCACAAAATTTTCTATGTTAAGTGTATAACTTTTGAGTCTTTCCTTGATTGCTGTAGATATTTGACTCATTTCTAGAGATCCAACAAAACTATTTCTTATCAGTCTATATTTGTCTACTTGGTTCTGCAGGGGAGTGATAGCTTGGAGCTTTCTAGTCTGCCATCTTGCTTGACATCACTTTCTTTAGAGACGTCATGTAATATGAAAAGAAACTTTAGGACTGAATCCCAATGAACCCTAGTTTTAAAGAGAAATCAAGAAAGAATCCATGAAGATGAGACAAAAGGCAAACAGGAAACTAGAAGTGAATGGTAGCCTAGAAACCAAGAGGGTTTTGAATTTGGTTAATAATGTTAAAGTCTATGAAGATGTCAAATAAGATAATAACTAAGACAAGATAATTGAACTTTGAATGATAGAATGATGGTGTAGAAGCAGTATTGCATGTGGCAACAGAGTTCACCTGAACAGAGAAACTGTATGGAATAATAACTCTGGGTTTCAAAACAGTGAAAATTAAATGATAGTTCACCAAAGAACTTAGCAAAGGGCTGAAACATTCAGGCTTTATGAAATCATACTTGAAGAGTTGAACAGAAGGAAAATATTCCTGCAAAATGTTATCTTCTAGCTGGTTTTCCTCATTTCTTAAAATGTGTATCTTCTAGCCATGTTTCTGTCACCTTTTATTTACTGTTGCAGTTTCAAGTGATGCTTTTATGGCTAAGAAATTGAAGGCCAGAATCTCCCCTTTTTTCATCATATGAATTCTATTTAACTAGCTTTGTTTTTTAAACTTCCTGTTATATTCAATCTTCCATCTTAAGGATATTAGAGATTTCTGCCTTGAAAATACATTTTCATGTTTTTATCTAAATCCAAATTTGTAAACTCATGTTTACATACTTTATCAGTCAGATTTAAAAGAATCAAGCACAGAAATGGTTCTAAGAAGATCAAGACGTTGGGTCTGACTATAGAAGGAGCCAGTAAATGTCCTGATCCAAAACCAGAGAGTGCACTTACCTTATAACCCAGGCCTATCACCCCCTCAATATGGTTTTGGCCATTAAAGAATAAAGGACAGAATATGTAAATGCCGGGGTCCAGCCCCAGCAGGATCCAGGGGAACCCTCAGGATGAACGGCGTCGGCGAATGAGAGAGTGAGACAAAGCTCGGGGGCTAAGTCTGAAGTTTATTTCTGCACAGCCCCTTTATACTCTTAACAACATCTTTTTTGGGGGAAGTGCATATTGCTTACACACAGGTCATCTCAAACTATTACAGCAACTTGACCTTCAACAGAAACTGGATGTCACCCACATATTTTTTCGTTCACAAGAGTCTTTTTTATCATTTGGCCTTCAGGCCTGCTAACATTTTATGGCTTGCACCTGGTGTGACTTAAGCAACTTCAGTAGCTGACCCTGTTTTTCTTATAATTAATCTATTTTCTTTTTAATAAGCATCATCTCTATGGGAACTAGATAGGATTACATTTTTACAGAACAGAAATGCGAAGGACTGCAGAAACAGCAGATATGGCACAAAACAGGCTCTTAGTCTAAAAGTTAACCACCTGCAAGAAGTCGCCAGCTAATCTCTATCTAAAGTATTTTCTATTAGGCACATTTGTGGCTATCGTATTTGTGGAGCTTTTCTCACCCCGCGGAGGGACCTATGCTTAATAGTTTCTTTTGTTAGCGTACTGTGCTTAGGATGTTTAGAACAATCAAGGGCATTTTTTGCAGTGAGAGCACATATTTATCAAACAAGCCAGAATGCCAGCAAAATGTTTGAATGGAAGCATTTCTTTCATCTCTGGCCCCTTCATAGGGTACCAGCATCCAGAAGATTTATTAATTAGGGTTTTAAGTTGGTCCTCATTCAGTGAAAGAGGAGCAGGAGAGCTCTCGGCAGGCAACACAAGAATCTGCAACAGGGCAAACAAGAACAACAGCAGAAAAGCGGGGAGGATACAGGGTGGGGTAGAGGCCGAGGCCAACCTGGAGGGTCCCTTATCCTAGACGGCCTTGCCTGTCAGGTTTTTTCCTCATGACCTCTTCATGGATGGGGTCCCAGACAGCCTTGCCTGCCCGGTATTTTCTTCATGACCTTGTCACGGGTGGGACCCCCCATAATGGCTCCCGGCATGTAAAAACTCGTGGGCATGCTCATTCCTAGTTGGAAAGATAATTCAGATATGTGCAATATTTAACTCAAAGAGGATCAATATATTCTTTCACTTACTTATTCACTAGCTCTTCCCATGCACATTTACTGAACATCCCTACCATGCAAGACACTGTAGATAATCTAAACACTGTCCAAGCCCCTCAGGGGCTTGCAGTTTAATATAGATACATAAATCCTGTTATGGAAAAAGGTACAACACCCCAGGTAGGTAAAAGGAAGAAGTGAGCAACACTGCAATTACAAGCTGACAACAGATTCAAGAGTTTCTTGGAAGTCATGCCAGATGCTCGTTCCATTATAGGAGAGTTGATCATGGTCATCCCTCTTGGTGAAAATCTACTCTGTGTTTACTTCTTTAACAAGGATGTGGTTTTGTGGCAGCATTCACATTACAACATGGTTTGATATACATCAGGAAACAGATGTACAGTGTAATCAGTCAATGTCTACAGGGTGTCTAGTAAGATCCTTTTTAATTATAAATCATAGGAAGAGTGTACAGTTTAGACAAGACCAATGTGAGTCATGCTGTTTATACAACAAACTTTAGGCAACATGATGAGCACAGGCACTGCTCTGCTTCCTTTTCTTGGCAATCAGTATCTCAAAGGCTAGAGAGGCTAGCCATGGGCATTACTGCCAGTCATGAGACCACCAGATCTTAGCTTGTAAAACAAAAATTTTATTGGTGTCATCGGGCTGAGGGGAAAAATGATTAAGCAAAATGCAAAGTGGACATTTCAGCATAGATTTAGCCCTAGTGATAGCTGATTCTGATTCGTGGAGGTAGAATGGGATGAACATGGTACTTACAAAATCAAGCCTTAGGATCAGAGTCTGGTCTGGGTGTTACTCTGTGATGGTCTAATGTTAGTAGAACTATTCATCTACCCATCCACTAATCCATCCAATGTTTGTTAAGCATTGTCTGTGACCCTGACCTTGTGTAGCTTTTGGATGTAAAGAGATTTAAAAAATCACCTCTAGAGTCCTACATTCCAATGGAGAAGATGTATAAGTAAGCAGATGGTTATACTGTGGGGGTGGGAAGAGCTAAAATGTGAATAAATATGATGAGGTTTGGGAACAAATGGAAGAGGCACTTAACTAAGGAGAAAAGGTCAAGGGATGATTTCTGTAGGAAGTTGTGGTTGGTTAAATTTTAGAGGATGCTAAGAATTGGCTAACTCAAGATTTAAGAAAGGGAAACACTGAAGGGTGACTTTTTGTCTAATACTGACCTCTCTGATATTGGTACTGCTGGTAACCAGATTCCTGTCACAAGCTGAGACCTGTAATAGCCTATTTTGGGTTAAAAGCTTCCCCTGAGCAAGAAACCAGAACATACTGAGATGTTTTCTCAAGTACAAAGAAAAAGAACTCTAACTTGTAATAACTAGACCTTGACAGCAGAACAGCACTCCTCATATAACCCTTAGGCAGTTTCTCTCTCAGCTGTAGAAACTTGCAGTGTATCAAAAGGAAGTCTAGTTAGAGCTTACACATCTGTTCTAAACAAGCCCTCTTCTCACACTTGAATAACCATTATGTCCAGTTTGGAGCACAGGTAATAATATTGTATATTATTAGTATAAATAGCAGTCATTTATAATGGCAGAAATAGGAAACTAATACATATTCCAACCATTAACAGGTAACTCAAAGGGATTATAGCCCAACAAAGTAATACCAGATTTCCACTAATGACCTGGTCAGTTTCCCCTCCTCCCAACTCCACATGTGTCCTCACTAATGACCTGGTCAGTTTCCCCTCCTCCCAACTCCACATGTGTCCTCACTAATGACCTGGTCCGTTTCCCCTCCTCCCAACTCCACATGTGTCCTCACTAATGACCTGGTCCGTTTCCCCTCCTCCCAACCCCACACGTGTCCTCTCTGTCTTCATGCTGAACTGGTGGCCAAGGCCCAGGGTGTGAGATGGAGAGAAATCAGGCGACATTTGTACCACCGCTCCTCCAGTTGACACCGCTTGCATGTATAGGTGTGGGGGGGTAGGGAGTGGTGGGTAAGTGGGTGAGACTGCAAAAAAGGGCAAATTTCAGCAATATCTATTGGAAATATAAATCTTTCTTTGTAAATTGTTGGGTTTGGACTGTCAATCTTATTTGTTTCACAGATACAGAAAAAAAGAGTAGGAATAAAATCTACATGTTAACAGTGGTTATGTTTAGCTTATGTGTAATTTTAACTATTGTATTTTTCTGGATTTCCAAATATTTCTACTGTTATATCCTGTTATTTTAAAGAAAGTATATTTATTAAGGGATTTCAATTATTGTTCCTTCTAAGAGTTTGTACATTTTGTAAAGTCTACATTTTTTGCCATTTAAAAAAATTTCCAAAGTATCTACTGAAAAACTTTCATGTTTGAAAATCCGAGTAAAATTAGCGTTCATGTTTTTTATAACACTAAACTTTGTACATATAAATTACTATAGTGATGTTATTGTGGTATTTATTTGTGATCCTTAAAAAAAATTTTTTTAATTAATTTTTTGGGCCGAGCTGTTCTTCATTCCTGCACGGGTTTTTCTAAGTTGCAGCGAGTACGGTCTACTTTTTAGTTCCTGTTCGTGGGCTTCTCATTATGGTGGCATCTCTTGTTGTGGATCATAGGCTGTAGGGCATTCAGGCTTCAGTATTTGTGGCATTTGGGCTCAGAAGTTGAAGTTCCAAGCCCTAGAACAAGTTTCCACATCAGTGGCAAATGCACTTATTTTGCTCCACAGAATGTGGGATCTTCCCAGATCAGGCATGGAACTGGTGTCTCCTGGATTGGCAGACAGATTTTTTAAATACTGAGCCACCAGGGAAGTCCTATTTTGACTCTTGATTTTAATTTGTCCTTGATTGCCAAAAAAAGTGTAACTGTCAGTGAAATTAGTGTTTTTCTAAGTATGACAAGGTGTAAGAATCAAGGCTCATAAAGTCTTCTCCAGAAATTATCTGTCTCTTGGCCTGCTCTGTCAGAATTCCAGATCACAAAAGGCCTCAATCCTGATGTCCACCCAGATTCCTTTTAGGAGTTGTTGAAGGTGAGCAGCTGCAGTGGCCATAATTTAATCTTTGTAGAGGTACATGGCAAGTGCCTATTTTCAGGTAGCATAGATCCTTCAGGGTCATATATTTGACTATGGTTTAGAGGCTTTTCATGACCATTTAGTTGTTTGGTGCTAGGAATGCTCATTCTTGGGTTTGGGGAAGATTTTCATTGACAGGCTAATTAAATGGGCTGTTCCTGACCCTTTCCATGAAGGAATATCCAAAATTCTCTGGACTCCTTGTCTTTATTAAACTCTTGTGGCCCAGAAAGTATTCCATCTTGTTGCTTCTTCCCATATCTACAGTTACACCAGTATCATCATTGATCTGATATGGAATTACATATCATGTAAAGATCAGTAAGAGAATTATTGAAATTAGGGGTCAAAGCAGGAATAAGAAGCAAGTTCTGTTGCATAACCATTTTGTTTGTGGACAATAGAGGGTCAGTGAATGGGTGTTCTTGTCCAATGGAATGAGGCCATCTGCATTCAGTTCTTAATAGAAGTTGTTGAGGAGTGACAATTTTAATGTTATTAGACTAAGGAAATCCTCCTTGTTAGAATAATAAGCATGCATCCTAATGTAGACTTGACACTGTCAGGCGACTTGTACCCCAGAACTCAGGTATCTATGCTTATTGAAGTAGGTTTTAACCATTAATGGGGTATTGGTTATTACACAAGTGTTTTCTCTCTTTATTAATATATGGTTATAACAATTTCATTGTCTAAAATAGGAGTTACAAGACAAGATCTTTAGAGATAAGGTTGTTGTCACCAGCTGCTAAGACCCATTGTTTGAGAATGGCTGTTAGCATGTCAAATCTAACAGAAGTCAGAAAACTAAATTTCTTTTCTGACAAGAAGGACATGTCAGATCATACCCCTGTTGTCACTGAAGTTATTCCCTTGGATTTCTGAACCACAGCTGCTCTTTTGTGACTCTTTCCTTAAGAAAATTTTATTAATGTTTTTGGCTGAGCTGTTCTTCATTCCTGCACTGGTTTTTCTCTAGTTGCAGTGAGTGGGGGCTACTTTCCAGTTCCAGTGTGAGATTCCCATTGTGGTGACTTCTTTTGGTGTATAGCACAGATTGTAGGACATTCAGGCCTCAGTATTTGTGGCATTTTGGCTCAGAAATTGAAGCTCTGAGCCCTAGAACACAGGTTCCACACAACAGTTGTGGTGAACGGTTTACTTTACTCCAGGGAATGTGGGATCTTCAGAGACAGGCAAAGAACTCATATCTCCTGCATTGATAGGCTGATTCTTTTACAACTGAGCCACAAGGGAAGGCCTATTTTGATTTTTTAAAAAAAATTTTCCCCTTCATAACCAAAGGAAGTGTCACTGTCAAGGAAATTAGTGTTTCTCTAGGTGTGAGAAGGTGCAAGAATCAGGGCTCCTAAAGTCTTTTCCAGAGATCATCTATCTCTTGGCCTGTTCAGTCAGAATTCAAGATCACAGAATGCCTCACTTGTGATGTCCAGCCACTACTCGTTTCAGGGGTTGTTGAAGGTAAAAGCTGCAGTGGCCATGACTTAATCTTCGTAGAGGTACATGGCAAATACCAATTTTCAGTTGGCACAGTCACTTCAGGATCATATATGGACTATGGTTTGGAAGATTTTCATGATCATTTTTTACCTTGGTGCTGGGAATGCTCATTTCAGGACTTGGGGAAGATTTTCAATGACAGATAACTCAATGGGCTGTTCCTGGACATTTCCATAAAACAGTATTGAAAATTCTCTGGACTCCCTGTCTTTATTAAACTCTTGTGTTCCAGAGAAGTATTCCATCTTGTTGCATCTTCCCATATATAGAGTTACAGTGTTCTCATCGTTGATCACATGCAGAACTACATAACTTGTACTGATCAGGAAGAGAATTATTGTAGTTAGGGGTCAAAGCAGGAATAAGAGGCAAGTAACACTGCAATACAATTTTGACTGTAGACAATAAAGGGTCAGTGCATGGGTGTTCCTATCATATGGAATGAAGCCATCTGGACTCAGTTATTAATAGAAGTTGCTGAGTGATGTCTTGAATATTAATAGACCAGGGAGATCATACTTGTTAGCAAAATAAGCATGTATCCTAATGTAGAGTGGACAGTGTCAGGCATTTGTACCCCAGTACTCAGAAGTCTAGTGTTATTCAAGTAGGTTTAACCATTAATGGGGCTATTGCCCAAGGGATTTTTCGGTTCCTTAATATATGGTTATAGAAATTTCACAGTCTAAACATACAAAAGTTTCAAGAGGAGATCTTTAAAAATAAGGTTGTTATCACCAGGTGCTAGCAACCATTGTGTTGAGAATGGCTGTTGTCATCTCAAATCTTCCAGAGCTCAGAAAGCTGAAATTCTTCACAATACAAGAGTTTGTCAGAATCACACCCCTATTCTCACGTAGTTATTTCCTTGGCTGTCTGATCCACAGCGATTCTATTATGGCTCTTTCCTAAGAAAATATTATTAATTTTTTTTGGGTGGGCTGATCTGTTCTTCATTCCTGCACTGGTTTTTCTCTAGTTATAGTCAGTGGAGGCTACTTTCTAGTTCCAGTGTGTGGGTTTCATAGTAGTGGCTTCTCTTGTTGTGGAGCACAAGCTGTAGTGTGTTGAGGCCTTAGTATTTGTGGCATTTGGGGTCAGACATTGAAGCTCCGAGCCTTAGGGCACAGGCTCAACATTTATGGTGAATGGGCTTATTTTGCTCCAGGAAATGTGAGATCTTCCCAGATCAGGCAATGACTCCTATCTCCTAAATTGACAGACAGATTCTTTTACAACTGAATCACCAGGGAAGTTCTCTTTTGTCTTTTGATTGTAATTTCCTCCTTCATAGCCAAATAAATGTCACTGTCAATGAAATTAGCGTTTCTCTAGCTATGAGAAGATGCAGGAATCAGGACTCAAAGTCTTCTCCAGAAATTATCTATCTCTTGGCCTGCTCTGTCTGAATTCCACATCACAGAGTGGCTCACTCCTGATGTCCACCCAGAACTCCTTTCAGGGGGTGTTGAAAGTGAGCAGTTCCAGTGGCCATGATTTAATCTTTATGTAGAGGCATGTGGCAAGTGCCAATTTTCAGCTGGCACAGCCCCTTCAGGGTCATATATTTGACTATGATTTGGAGGATTTTAATGACCATTTTAGTCATTTCATGCTGGGAATGCTCACTCCAGGGTTTGGGGGATAGTTTCATTGACAGGTCACTCCATGGTCTGTTCCAGAACCTTTCCATAAACAGTATCCAGAATCCTCCAGACTGCCTGTCTATATTGAACTCTTGCGGTTCAGGGAAGTATTCTTCCTTGTTGCTTGTTACCCTATCTAGAGTTACACCATTATCATCATTTATCACATACAGAATGACATATCTTGTAACCATCAGTAAGAGATTTATTGTAACTAGGGGTCAGAGCAGGAATGAGAAGCAAGTTATGTTGTGTGACAATTTTGATTGTGGTCAGTGTGTGGGTTTTAGGCCATCTGGACTCAATTATCAATAGAAGTAGTTGAGGATTGACAAGTTGAATATTATGAGACTAGGGAGATAATACTTGTTAGTAAAATAAGCATGTATTTAAATATACATGCTTGAAACTATCCAGTGACTTGTACCTTGGTACTCAGAAGTCTAACTTTATCCAAGTAGATTTTAACAATTTTGTTAAAGTGTTTTCGTTTTTATTAACATATGGTTATAGCAATTTTATTGTCCCAACATATAATAGATCCAAGTGGAGACCTTTAAAAATAAAGCTGATGTTACTAGTTGCCTACAGCCATTGTGTTGAGAATGCCTGTTAGCATATCAAATCTGACAGAGCTCAGAAATCTGAAATTCTTAACAACACAAGGACTTGTAGAGCTCACACCCCTATTGTCACCTAGATAATTCCTTGGATGTCTGAACCTGAGCTACTCTACTATGACTCTTAGAAAACTTTATTAACTTTTTGTGCTATGCTGTTCTTTATTCCTGCATGGGTTTTTCCACTAGTTGCAGCAGGTGGGGGCTAATTTCTAGTTCCAGTGCATGGACTTCTCCTTGTGGTAGCTTCTCTTGATGTGGAGTACAGGCCATAGGGCATTCAGGCTTCAGTATTTGTGGCATTTGGCCTCAGAAGTTGAAGCTTTGAGCCCTAGATCATAGGCTCCACAGTTGTGGTGAACACGCTTAGTTTGCTCCGTGGAATGTGGGATCATCCCTGACCAAGCATGGAACTGGTGTCTCCTGGATTGGCAGACAGATACTTTAAATACTGAGCTGCCAGTAAAGGCATATTTTGGCTCTTAATATGAATTAACCCTTCATTGCCAAAAAAAGTGTTACTGTCAATGAAAACATTCATAGTGTTTCTCCAGGAATGAGAAGATGAAAGATTCAGGGCTCATAAAGACTTCTCTAGGAATTGTCTATGTCTTGACCTGCTCTGTCAGGATTCCAGATCAGAGTGCCTCAATCTGATGCCCAATCAGAACTCCTTTCAGGGGGTGTTGAAGGTGAGTAGTTGCAGCGGCCAGAATTTAATCTTTGTAGAGGCACATGACAAGTGCCAATTTTCAGTCACCACAGCCCCTTTTGGGGCATATGTTTGACTACAATTTGGAGGCTTTTCATGACCGTTCAGTTGTTCGGTGCTGGGAATGCTCATTCTTGGGTTTGGGGAAGATTTTCATTGACAGATCACTCAATGGGCTGTTCCTGGACCTTTCCATAAAAGAGTATCCAAAATACTCTGGATGACCTGTCTTTATTAAACTCTTCTTGTCCAGGGAAATATGCCATCTTATTGCTCCTTCCCATAGCTAGAGTCACACTGTTATCGTCATCTATCACATACAGAACTATATAAGTTGCAATGATCAGCAAGAGAATTATTGTGACCTGGAGTCAAAGAAGGAATAAGAAGCAAGTTACATTGCATAATAGTTTTGATTGTGGACAGTAGAGGGTCAGTGCTCGTTGTTCCTGTCCAAAGGAATTAGGCCATCTGGAGTCCATTCTTAATAGAGTTTGTTGAGGACTGACAACTTGAATATTAATAGACCAGGGAAATCCTCCTTGTTAGAAAACTAAGCGTGCATCCTAATGTAGACTTGATACTGTCAGGTGACTTGTACCTTGGTACTCAGGTGTCTAGGCTTACCAAAGTAGATTTTCACCATGAAAGGGGTACTTGTCATTACACAAGTATTTTCTGCCTTTATTAATATTTCAGTTCAGTCCCTCAGTCACGTTCGACTCTTTGCAACCCCATGAACCGCAGCACACCAGGCCTCCCTGTCCATCACCAACTGCCGGAGTCTACCCAAACCTATGTCCATTGAGTCAGTGATGCCATCCAACCATCTCATCCTCTGTCGTCCCCTTCTCCTCCTGCCTTCAATCTTTCCCAGCATCAGGGTCTTTTCAAATGAGTCAGATCTTTGACTCAGGTGGCCAAAGTATTGGAGTTTCAGCTTCAACATCAGTCCTTCCAAATCTGATGTGCTCTGGGTGTTCCAGAACACCCAGGACTGATTTCCTTTAGGATGGACTGGTTGGATCTCCTTGCAGTCCAAGGGACTCTCAAGAGTCTTCTCCAACACCACAGTTCAAAAGCATCAATTCTTTGGCACTCAGCTTTCTTCACAGTCCAACTCTCACATCCATACATGACTACTTGGAAAACCATAGCCTTGATGAGATGGACCTTTGTTGGCAAAGTAATGTCTCTGCTTTTTAATATGCTGTCTAGGTTGGTCATAACTTTCCTTCCAAGGAGTAAGTGTCTTTTAATTTCATGGCTGCAATCACCATCTGCAGTGATTTGGTTATAGCTATTTCAGGTTTCCCTGGTGGCTCAGCGGGAAAGAATCCACCTGCAATGCAGGAGATGTAGGAGACTCAGGTTTGATCCCTAGGTGGGGAAGATTCCTGGAAGGAGGGAATGACATACCACTCCAGCATTCTTGCCTGGAGAATTCCATGCACAGAGGAATCTGTTGGGCTACAGTCCATGGGGTCACAAATAGTCAGACATGACTGAATCGACTGAGCTTGCACGTATAGCAATTTCACTGTCTAAACATATAAGAGTTCCTAGAGGAGACCTTTAAAAATAAGGTTGTTGTCACCAGCCATTGTATTGAGATCATTCTCAAATTGTTATCATCTCAAGTTTGACAGAGCTCAGAAAGCTGAAATTCTTTACAATATAAGGACTTGTCAGAGATCACACTCCTGTTGTCACCTAGTTATATCCTTGAATGTCTGATCCACAGTGACTCTATTATGACTCTTTTCTAAGAAAATTTTATTAAATTTTCTGGGATGAGTGCTCTTTATTCCTGCACTGTTTTTTTTCCTCCAGTTACAGCCAGTGAGGGCTACTTCCTAGTTCCTATGCACCAGCTTAATTATGGTGGTTCCTCTTGTTGCTGAGCACAGGCTGTAGAGTGTTGAGGCCTCAGTATTTGTGGCATTTGGTGTCAGACGTTGACGCTCCAAGCTCTAGAGCACAGATTTCACAATTGTGGTGAATGGGCTTATTTTGCTCCAGGGAATGTGGGATCTTCCCAGATCAAGCAAGAACTCTTATCACACTGGCAAGTAGAATCTTTTGCTACTGAGCCAGCAGGGAAGACCTATTTGACTTTTGATTATAGTTTTCCCCTTCATAGCCAAAAGAAGTGTCACTGTCAAGGAAATCAGTGTTTCTCTAGCTATGAGAAAATGCAAGAATCAGGGCTCATAAAGTCTTCTCCAAAAATTACGTATCTCTTGCCTGCTGTATCAGAATTCCAGATCACAAAGTGACTCATCCTGATGTCCACCCAGAGCTCCTTTCAGGGGGTGTTGAAGCAGTTGCAGTGGCTATGACCTAATCTTTACAGAGGTACATGGAAAGTGCCAATGTTTAGGTGGCACAGACACTTCAGGGTCATATATTTGACTATGATTTGGAAGATTTTCATTACCATTTAGTCATTCAGTGCAGGGCATGCTCATTCCAGCGTTTGGGGAACATTTTCATTGACAGTTCACTCAATGGGCTGTTCTAGGACCTTTCCATAAACAGTAACCAGAAATCTCTGTACTACCTATCTTGATTGAACTCTCATGGTTTAGGGAAGTATTCATTCTTATCTCTTCTTCCTCTATCCAGAGTGACACCATTATCATCATTGATCACATACAGAATGACATAACCTGCAATGATCACTAAGAGAATGATTGTAGCCTGGGTAAAATGAAGAATGAGAAGCAAAAATGTTGCAAAATGATTTTGATTGTGGACCATAGATGGTCAGGGCATGGGTGTTCCTATCCAATGTAATGAAGCCATCTGGACTCAGTTATTAATAGAAGTAGTTGAGGATTGACAAGTTGAAAATCAATAGACCAGGAAGATCATACATTCAGTAAAATAAAATAAGCATGTATACTAATGTAGACTTGACGATCTCAAGTGACTTGTATACTGGTATTCAGAGTCTAGCTTAATCCAAGTAAGTTTCAATAATTTTGTGCTATTGATACTTACAGAAGTGTTTTCTCACTTTATTAACATATGGTTATGGCCATTTCATTGTCCAAACATATAACAGTTCCCAGAGGAGACTTTTAAAATCAGGTTGATGCCACTCGGTGCCTGAAGGCATTATGTTGAGAGTGCCTTCTAGGATCTCAAATCTGACATAGCTCAGAAAACTGCAATTCTTCACAATAAAAGGACTTGTCAGAGATCACATCCCTATTGTCACCTAGATATATCCTTTGATCTGCCCCTGAGCTACTCTACTATGAGACTTTTCTTCATTCCTACACAGGTTTGTCACTAGTTGCAGCAAATGGGGGCTAATTTCTAGTTCCAGTTCACGGACTTCTCATTGTGGTCATTTCTCTTGTTGCAGAGCACAGGCTGTAGGAAGTTCAGGCTTCAGGCTTTGTGGCATTTGGGCTCAGAAGGTGAAGCTTTGAGCCCTAGATCATAGGCTCCACAGTTATGGTGAACGCACTTAGTTTGCTCCGCAGAACGTAGACAGGTATGGAACTGGTGTCTCCTGGATTGGCAGACAGATTTTTAAAATATTGAGCGACCAGTGAAGACATATTTTGACTCTTAATTTTGGGGAATATTTTCACAGACAGGTCACTCAATAGGCTGTCCCTGGACCTTTCCTTAAACAATTTCCTAAATTCTCTGTACTACCTGTGTTTGTTGAACTCTTGTGGTTCGGGGAGGTATTCTTTCTTGTTGATTCTTGCCCTATCTAGACTTGTACCGTTATCATCATTGATCACATACAGAACTACATAACTTACTATGATCTGTCAGAGAATTATTGTGTTCGGGGTCAAAGCAGGAATAAGAAGCACGCTACGTTGTATAACATTTTTGCTTGTGGACAATACTGGATCAGTGCCTAGATGTTCCTGTCAGTTGAATTGCCATCTGGACTCATTTATTAATAGAAATAGTTAAGAGGTGACATTTGAGTATTAATGGATGGGTGGGGGTGGGGCGGTCATACTTTGTATACAAAGAAGCATGTATCCTAATCTATACTTGACAGTTTCAGGGAACTTGTACTGCAGTATTCAGAAGTCTAGGTTTATGCAAGTAGGTTTTAACAATTTGGTGCTATTGATAATTACAGAAGTGTTTTCTCACTTTATTAACATAAGGTTATGGGCATTTCATTGTCCAAACATATAACAGTTCCAAAAGGAGACCTTTGAAAATGAGGTTGATGCCACTCGGTGCCTTCAGTCATTGTGTTGAGAGTGCCTTTTAGGATCTCACATATGACACAGCTCAGAAAACTGCAATTCTTCTCAATACAAGGACTTGTCAGAGATCACATCCCTATTGTCACCTAGATATTTCCTTTGATCTGCCCCTGAGCTACTCTACTATGAGTCTTTTCTTCATTCCTACACAGGTTTGTCACTAGTTGCAGCAAGTGGGAGCTAATTTCTAGTTCCTGTTCACAGACTTCTCACCTTCTTGGTGGTCATTTCTCTTGTTGCAGAACACAGGCTATAGGAATTTAGGCTTCAGGCTTTGTGGCATTTGGGCTCAGAAGGTGAAGCTTTGAGCCCTAGATCATAGACTCCACTGTTATGGTGAACGCACTTAGTTTGCTCTGCAGAACGTGGGATCATTCCTGACCAGGTATGGAACTGGTGTCTCCTGGACTGGCAGACAGATTTTTAAAATATTGAAGCCACCAGTGGAGACATATTTTGACTCTTAATATGAATTTTCCTTCATTGCCAAAAAAAGTGTCACTGTGAATGAAATAAATGTTTCTCTAGGTATGAGAAGATGGAAGATTCAGGGCTCATAAAGAGTTCTCTGGGAATTGTCTATGTCTTGGCCTGCTCTCTCAAAATTCCAGATCATAGAGTGCCTCTGTCCTGAATCCATCCAGAGCCTCTTTTAGGGGGTTGTTGAAGGTGGGAAGTGCCCTGGCCATGATTTAATCTTTGGGGAATATTTTCATGGGCAGATCACTCAATAGGCTGTCCCTGGACCTTTCCATAAACAGTTTCCTAAATTCTCTGTACTACCTGTCTTTCTTGAACTGTTGTGGTTCGGGGAGGTATTCTTTCCTGTTGATTCTTGCCCTATCTAGACTTGTACCGTTATCGTCATTGATCACATACAGAACCACATAACGTACTATGATCGGTCTTATTTTGAGTCGGGGTCCAAGAAGGAATAAGAAGCACGCTATGTTGCATAACATTTTTGCTTGTGGACAATAAAGGGTCAGTGCCTAGGTGCACCTGTCCAGTGGAATAGGGCACCAGGACTCAGTTATTAATAGAAATAGTCGAGAAGTGACATCTTGAATATTAATGGACTGGGTTGGGGTGGGGCGGTCATACTTGTTAGACAAAGAAGAATGTATCCTAATCTATACTTGACAGTTTCAGGGAACTTGTACTGCGGTACTCAGAAGTCTAGGTTTATGCAAGTAGGTTTTTACAATTTGGTGCTCTTGATAATTACAGAAGTGTTTTCTCAGTTTATTAATATATGGTTATGGGCATTTCATTGTCCAAACATATAACAGTTCCAGAAGGAGACCTTTGAAAATGAGGTTGATGCCACTTGGTGCCCGCAGTCATTGTGTTGAGAGTGCCTTTAGGATCTCACATATGACACAGCTCAGAAAACTGCAATTCTTCTCAATACAAGGACTTGTCAGAGATCACATCCCTATTGTCACCTAGATATTTCCTTTGATGTCTGCCCTTGAGCTACTCTACTATGAGTCTTTTCTTCATTCCTACACAGGTTTGTCACTAGCTGCAGTAAGTGGGGGCTAATTTCTAGTTCCAGTTCACGGACTTCTCATTGTGGTCATTTCTCTTGTTGTAGAGCACAGGCTGTAGGAAGTTCAGGCTTTAGGCTTTGTGGCATTTGGGCTCAGAAGGTGAAGCTTTGAGCCCTAGATCATAGGCTCCACAGTTACGGTGGAACGCACTTAATTTGCTCCGCGGAACGTGGGATCATTCCTGACCAGGTATGGAACTGGTGTCTCCTGGATTGGCAGACAGATTTTTAAAATATTGAGCGACCAGTGAAGACATATTTTGTCTCTTAATATGAATTTTCCCTCCATTGCCAAAAAAAGTGTCACTGTGAATGAAATAAATGTTTCTCTAGGTATGAGAAGATGGAAGATTCAGGGCTCATAAAGAGTTCTCTGGGAATTGTCTGTGTCTTGGCCTGCTCTGTCAAAATTCAGATCACAGAGTGCCTCCATCCTGACATCCATCCAGAGCCTCCTTTAGGGGGTTGTTGCAGGTGGGAAGTGCCCTGCCATGATTTAATCTTTGGGGAATATTTTCACAGACAGGTCACTTATTAGGCTGTCCCTGGACCTTTCCATAAAAAATTTCCAAATTCTTTGTGCTACCTGTCTTTGTTGAACTCTTGTGGTTCAGGGAGATATGCTTTCTTGTTGATTCTTGCCCTATCTAGACTTGTACCATTATTGTCATTGATCACATAGAGAACTACATAACTTAGTATGATCGGTTAGAGAATTATTGTGACTCAGGCTTAAAGTGGGAATAAGAGACAAGGTACGTTGCATAACATTTTTGATATTGGATAATAAATGTTCAGTGCTTAGGTGTTCCTGTCCAGTGGAATAGGCCATCTGGACTCAGTTATTAATAGACAAAGTAAGATGTGACATTTTGAATATTAATAGACCAAGTGGGTCATACTTGTTATAAAAATAAGCATGTATTCTAATCTACACTTGAGAGTTTTAGGAAACTTGTATTCCAGAACTCAGAAATCTAGGTTTGTCCAAGTAGGTTTGAACAATTTGGTGCTATTGATAATTATAGAAGTGTTTCATGTCTTTATTGACATATGGTTATAACAATTTTATGGTCTAAACATATAAGATTTTCAAGAGGAGACCTTTAAACTAAGATTGTTGTTACCAGGTGCTAGCAGCCATTGTGTTGAGAATGAATATTATCATCTCAAATCTGACAGTGCTCAGAAAACTAATTCTTCACAATACAAGAGCTTGTCAGAGATGACACCTCTCTTATGACCTAGATATTTCCTTGGATATCTGATCCGCAGCTACTCTATTAAGACTCTTTTAAAGAAGTTTTTATTAATGTTTTTGGGCCGAGCTGTTCTTCATTCCCGCACAGGTTTTTATCTAGTTGCATGAGGAGGGGGCTGCTTTCTATTTCCAATGTGTGGACTTCCTTGTGATGGCTTCTCTTGTTGCTGAGCAGAGGCTGTAAGGTGTTGAGGCCTTGGTATTTATGGCATTTGGGGTTAGACTCTCAAGTTCTGAGCATTAAAGCACATGCTCCATATTTATGGCAAACAGGCTTATTTTGCTCCAGGGGATATGGGATCTTTGGAGATCAGGCAAAAAATTCATATTTCCTACATTGGCAGGTGGAAACTTTTACTACTGAGCCAGCAGGGAAGACCTATTTTGATTTTTGATTATAATTTTCCCCTTCATAGCCCAAAGAAGTGTTACTGTCAAGTAAATCAGTTTCTCTAACTATCGGAAAATGCAAGAATCAGAGCTCAGAAAGTCATCTGCAGAAATTATCTGTGTCTTGGTCTGCTCTGTTAGAATTCCAGATAACAGCATGAGTCACTCCTGATGTCCACCCAGAACTCCTTTCAGGGGTTGTTGAAGGTAAGCTGCTGAAGGTAAGCTGCTGAAGTGACCATGATTTAATCTTTGTAGAGGTACAAGACAAGTGCCAATTTTCAGTCAGCACAGCCACTTCAGGGTCGTGTATTTGACTATGGTTTGGAGGATTTTCATGACCATTTGGTCATTCTGTTCTGGGAATGCTCATTCCAGAGTCTGGGGAATGTTTTCATTGACAGATCACTCAATGGACTGTTCCTGGACCTTTCCATAAAACAGTATCCAAAATTATCTGGACTGCTTGTCTTAAGTAAGCTTTTGCTGTCCAGTGAAGTATTTCATGTTGTTTTTTTTCCCCATATATAGAGTTACACTGTTACCTTCATTGATCTCATACAGAACTACACAAAATGCAAATATCAATAAGGGGATTACTGTTATTAAGGGGTCAAAGCAGGAATAAGAAGCAAGTGACATTGCATAACATTTTGATTGTGGATAATAGAAGGTCAGTGCATGGGTGTTCCTATCCAATGAAATAAGGCCATCTGGATTCAGTTACTAATAGAATTTGTTGCTGCAGTATCAACCTGAATACTAAAAGCCAAGGGTAATCATCCTTATTAGAAAAATAAGCTTGTATCTTAATGTCAACATGTCACTGCCAGGCAACTTGTACCCCGAAACACAGCTGTCTAGGCTTATCTAAGTTTGTGTTCCCCATATTGTGGCTATAGGTCATTACACAAATGTTTTCTCTGTTTATTAACATAAATTTTAATTTTATTGTCTAGTCTATAAGAGTTAGAAGAGGAGAGCTTTAAAAATAAGGTTGTAGTCACCAGATGCTAGCAGCCATTATTTTTCTTTAATTTATTTTTTATTGAAGGATAATTTCTTTACAGAATTTTGCTGTTTTCTGTCAAACCTCAACATAAATCAGCCACAAGTATACATATAGCCCCTCTTGAAGCTCCCTCCCATTTGCCTCCCCATGCCACCCCTCTAGGTTGATATAGAGCCCCTGTTTGTGTTTTCTGAGCCGTACAGCAAATACCCGTTGGCTATCTATTTTACATATGCTAATGTAAGTTTCCATGTTACTCTTTCCATACATCTCACCCTCTCCTCCCCTCTCCCCATGTCCATAAGTCTTTTCTCTATGTCTGTTTCTCCATTGTTGCCCTATAAGTAAATTCTTCAGTACCATTTTTCTAGATTGTGTATATATGTGTTATGTGTTAGAATACAGTATTTATCTTTCTCCTTCTGACTCACTTCACTCTGTATAATAGGTTCTAGGTTCATTCACCTCATTAGAACTGACTCAAATGCATTCATTTTTATGGCTGAGTAATATTCCATTATGTATATATATCACAACTTCTTTATCCATTCATCTGTCTATGGACATCTAGGTTGCTTCCATGTTCTAGCTACTGTAAATAGTGCTGCAGTGAGCAATGGTATACATGGGTCTCTTTCAATTTTGGTTTTCTCAGGGTATATGCCTAGGAGTGGGATTGCTGGGTCATATGGTGGTTTTATTCCTAGTTTTTTAAGGAATCTCTGTAGCGTCTTCCATAGTGGCTGTATCAATTTACATTCCCACTAACAGTGCAAGAGGGTTCCCTTTTCTCCACACCCTCTGCACAATTTATTGTTTGTAGAATTTTTGATGATGGCCATTTTGACCAGTGTGAAGTGATATCTCATTGTAGTTTTGATTTGCATTTCTCTAATAATGAGTGATGTTGAGCTATTTTTCATGTGTTTGTTAGCCATCAGTAGGTCTTCTGTGGAGAAATGTCTACATAGGTCTTTTTCCCAATTTTTGATTGGGTTGTTTGTTTTTCTGGTATTGACTTGTATGAGCTGCTTGTATATTTTGTCAGTTGTTTCATTTGCTATTATTTTCTCCCATTGTGAGGGCTGTCTTTTCACCTTGCTTATAGTTTCCTTTGCTGTGCAAAAGCTTTTAAGTTTAACCAGGTCCCACTTGTTTACTTTTGTTTTTATTTCCATTACTCTAGGAGGTGGGTCATGGAGGATCTTGCTTTCATATATGTCATGGAGTGTTCTGCCTATGTTTTCCTCTAAGAGTTTTATAGTTTCTGGTCTTACATTTAGGTCTTTAATCCATTTTGAGTTTATCTTCGTATATGGTGTTAGGAAGTGTTCTAATTTCATACTTTTACATGTGGCTGTCCAGTTTTCCCAGCTCCATTTATTGAAGAGGTTGTCTTTGCCCCATTGTATATTCTTGCCCCCTTTGTCAAAAATAAGGTACCTATAGGTGCAAGGGTTTATTTCTGGGCTTTCTATCTTGTTCCATTGGTCTATATTTCTGTTGTTGTGCCAGTACCATACTGTCTTGATGACTGTAGCTTTGTAGTATAATCTGAAGTCAGGAAGGTTGACTCCCCCAACTCCATTCTTCTCTCTCAAGGCTGATTTGATTATTCAGGGTCTTTTGTGTTTCCATATAAGTTGTAAAACTTTTTGTTCTAGTTCTGTGGAAAATGCCATTGGTAATTTGATAGGGATTACATTAAATCTGTAGATTGCATTTGGTAGTATAGTCATTTTCACAATATTGATTCTTCTTACCCTGGAACATGGACTATCTATCCATCTGCTTATGTCATCTTTGATTTCTTTCATTAGTGTCTTATAATTTTCTGTGTACAGTTCTTTTGTCTCCTTAGGTAAGTTTATTCCTAGATATTTATTTTTTTCTGTTGCAATGGTGAATGGGATTGATTCCTTAATTGCTCTTTCTGATTTTTCATTGTTAGTATATAGAAATGCAAGTGATTTCTTTGTATTGACTTTGTATCCTGCAACTTTGCTAAATTCACTGATTAGCTCTAGTAACTTTCTGATACTCTCTTTAGAGTTTTCTACGTACAGTATCCTGTCATCTGCAAAGAGTGAGAGCTTTAATTCTTCTTTTCCCATCTGGAATCCTCTTATTTCTTTTTCTTCTCTGATTTCTGTAGCTAGGACTTGCAGAACTATGTTGAATAACGGTGGTGAAAGTGGACACCCTTGTCATGTTCCTTATTTTAGGGGGAATGCTTTTAGTTTTTCACCATTGAGAATAATGTTTGCTGTGGGCTTATCATATATGGCCTTTACTATGTTGAGGTAGGTTCCTTATATGCCGATTTTTGAAGAGTTTTAATCATAAATAGGTGCTGAATTTTGTAAAGTCTTTTTCTGCATCTATTGGGATGATCATATGGTTTTTATCTTTCAATTTGTTAATATGGTATGTCACATTGTTTGTTTTCCATATATTGAAGAATCCTTGCATCCCTGGAATGAGCCCAACTTGATCAAGGTGTATGAGCTTTTTGATATGTTGCTGAATTCTGTTTGCTGAAATTTTGTTGAGGATTTTTGCATCTATGTTCATCAGTGATATTGGCCTACAGTTTTCTTTTTGTGTGTTTTCTTTGTTTGGTTTTGGTATCAGGGTGATGGTGGCCTTGTAGAATGTGTTTGGAAGTGTTCCTTCCTCTGCAATTTTTTGAAAGAGTTTTAGAAGGATAGGCATTAGCTCTTCACTACATGTTTGATAGAATTCTCCTGTGAAGCCATCTGGTCCTGGGCTTTTGTTTTCTGGGAGATTTTTGATCACAGTTTCAATTTCAGTGCTTGTAATTGGGTTGTTCATAATTTCTGTTTTTCTTCCTGTTCAGTCTTGGAAGATTCAACTTTTCTAAGAATTTGTCCATTTCTTCCAGGTTATCCATTTTATAACTATATGGTTGTTCATAATAGTCTCTTATAATCATTTGTATTTCTGCATTGTCTGTTGTAACCTCTCCTTTTTCATTTCTAATTTTGTTGATTTGATTCTTCTCTCTTTTTTTCTTGAGTCTGGCTAAGGGTTTGTCAATTTTGTTTATCTTCCCAAAGAACCAGCTTTTAGCTTTGTTAATATTTACTATTGTTTCTTTTTCATTTATTTCTGCTCTGATCTTTATGATTTCTTTCCTTCTACTAATTTTTTTTTGTTCTTCTTTTTGTGGTTGTTTTAGGTGTAAAGTAAGGTTGTCTATTCGATTTTTCTTGTTTCTTGATATACACATATATACAACCCTATATTGTATTGCTTTCATTACAGTTATAGGATTGTATTGCTATAAACTTCCCTCTTAGAACTGCTTTTGCTGCCTCCCATAGCTTTTGAGTTGTCATGTTTTCATTGTCATTTGTTTCTAGAAATTTTTTGATTTTCCTTTTGATTTCTTCAGTAACCTGTTGGTTATTTAGAAATGTGTTGTTTAATCTCCACATGTTTGTGTTTCCTACAATGTTTTTCTTGTAATTGATATCTAGTCTCATAGCGTTGTGGTCAGAGAAGGTGCTTGATATGATTTCAATTTTCTTAAATGTACTGAGGTTTGATTTGTGACCCAAGATGTGGTCTATCCTGGAGAATGTTCCATGTGCACTTGAGAAGAAGGTGTATTCTTCTGCATTTGGATGGAATGTCCTAAAGATATCAATGAGATCCATCTCATCTAATGTATCATTAAAGAGTTGTGCTTCCTTATTAATTTTCTGTTTTGATGATCTGTCCAACGGTGTGAGTGGGGTGTTAAAGTCTCCTACTATTATTGTGTTATTGTCAATTTTTCCTTTTATGTCTGTTAGTGTTTATCTTATGTATTGAGGTGCTCCTATGTTGGGTGCATAGATATTTACAATTGTTATGTCTTCCTCTTGGATTGATCCCTTGATTATTATGCAGTGTCCTTCCTTATCTCTTGTAGTCTTTATTTTAAGGTCTATTTTGTCTGATATAAGGATTGCTACTCCAGCTTTTGTTTCCCATTTGCATGGAATATATTTTCCCATCCTCTCACTTTCAGTCTATATGTGTCTTGAGATTTGAAGTGGGTTCCTTGTAGACAGTATATATATGGGTCTCGTTTTTGTATCCATTCAGCCAGTCTGTGTCTTTTGGTTTGGTTACATTTGAAGTAATTATTGAGACATCAGTTCCTATTGCCGTTTTCTAATTGTTTGGGATTGATTTTGTAGATCCTTTTTCTTTTGTTGTATTTCTTGACTATGTGAGTCTGTTTAACATTTGCTGAAAAGCTGGTTTGGTGGTACTGAATTCTCTCAACTTTTGCTTGTCTGAAAAGATTTTTATTTCTCCATCAATTTTGAATGAGATCCTTGCCAGGTACAGTAATCTTGGTTGTAGATTTTTCCCTTTCAGTACTTTAAATATATCCTGCCATTCTCTTCTGGTCTGCAGAGTTTCTGCTGAAAGATCAGCTGTTAAGCATATGGGGTTTCCCTTGTATGTTACTTGTTGCTTCTCCCTTGCTTTTAATATTCTTTCTTTGTGTTTAGTCTTTGTTAGTTTGATTAGTTTGGTGTGTTACTCCTTGGGTTTATCCTATATCCTTGGGTTTATCAAGTCCAAGTGCCTCTTGGACTTGATTGGCTATTTCCCTTTCCGTGTTGGGGAAATTTTTAACTATAATCTCTTCAAAAGTTTTCTCATACCTTTTCTTTTTCTCTTCTTCTTCTGGGACCCCTGTAATTCGAATGTTTGTGCATTTGAAATGGTCCCAGAAGTCTCTGACACTGTCCTCAGCTCTTTTCATTCTTTTTACTTTATTCTGCTCTTCAGAAATTATTTCCACCATTTTATCTTCCAGCTCACTGATTGATTCTTCTGCTTCAGATATTCTGCTGTTGATTCCTTCTAGAGTATTTTTAATTTCAGTAATTGTGTTGTTTGTCTCTGAATGTTTATTCTTTAATTCTTCTGGGTCTTTGTTAATTGATTCTTGCATCTTCTCCATTTTGCTTTCAAGGTTTTTGATCATCTTTACTATCATTATTCTGATTTCTTTTTTGGGTAGTTTTCCTATTTCCTCTTCATTTATTTGGACTTCTGTGTTTCTAGTTTGTTCCTTCATTTGTGTAGTATTTTTCTGCCTTTGATTTTTTTTTAAGTTATTGTGTTTGGGGTCTTGTTTTCCCAGGCTTCAAGGAAACTTGAATTGTTTTCTTGAAGAAGGTTGAATTCTTCATTCCTTTTGGCTTCTGCCCTCCTCAGGTTGGTCCAGTGGTTGGTGTGAACTTCGTATAGGGTGAGATTTGTGCTGGGTTATGTTTGTTTGTTTTTCCTCTGATGGGCAAGACTAAGTGAGGTCTTACTCTTGTCTGCTGATGATTGGGTTTGTAGTTTTGTTTTGTTTTTGTTGTTTAGATGAGGTGTCCTGCACACGGTGCTACTGGTGGTTGGGTGATGCTGGGTCTTGTATTCCAGTGGTTTCCTTTGTGTGAGTTCTCACTACTTGATACTCCCTAGGGTTAGTTCTCTGGTAGTCTAGGGTCTTGAAGTCAGTGCTCCCACTCCAAAGGCTCAGTTTTTGATCTCTGGTCAGGAATGAAGATCCCACAAGTGTTTTGTTCTGGCATTAAGGGAGAGTAAAACAAATATCCAAAAACAAGAAACCAAAGATGAACCCCAAACAAATGGCAGTTACAAAATCAGGCAAGTAATAATTAAAATAATGGAATGTACACATATTCATATACATCCATGAGCAAAGTGAAAACAGTCCAACAAAAATAAAGTGGAGTAGATTGATCCAGCGAACAATGGAATTCAAAAGTTATTTTTACCAGTTAAGAACAAAACTAACTTAAGCACAAACTGTAAACTAAAGCTAAAGCAAGGTGCCAGGTGGGGAATAAAGCAAAGAAAATGAAACTAACAAATATGTTGAGAGGAAAGGAAAGAAAGAAATGAAAGAATGATATGCAAAGTTAAGTAGAGGTAGATGAAGAAGATTTTATATAAAATAAAGATTAATTTCAAGGGGAAAAGAGCAGTAGGAAAGGCAAATGAAGGAATAAATGTAGAAAAAATATAACAGGTTTTAAAAAATTAAAATTATAAACAAAAGAGAAAAAAAACAAAAACAGAAGAAGAAAGAAAAAAGGGAAAAGGAAGGAAAACTCCACAGAATTGCAAAAGCCCAATGTAGAGTCAGTGGTTTATAACAACAATAGAAAGTGTGACTGAATATACACATATACATATACACCCATAAGCAAAATCAAAACAGTCCAACAAAAATTAAGTACAATAGATTGACCCAGCAAAGAAAGGAAACTACAAAGTATATCTACCAGAACAAAACTAATTATAGCTCAAACTGGAAAACAAAATGAAAGCAAGTTTCCAATTGAGGAATAAAGCAATGAAAAGAAAACTAACAAATATGTTGAGAGGAAAGAAAAGAAAGAATAGATATGCGAAGTTAAATAGAGGTAGATAAAGAAGATTTATGTACATTAAAGATTAACTGCAAGGGGAAAAGAACAGTAGGAAAAGCAAACAAAGGAATAAATGTAGAAAAATAATGATATGTTTAAAAAATTAAAAACTAAAATTAAAAAAAGAGAAAAGAAAAAAAGTGGAGAGCTCCACAGAACTGCAAAAGCCCAACATAGAGCCAGAGGTTTATGACAACAATAAAAAATGTGACTGAAGAAAAAGAACAACAACAAAAAAAAGCTGAAAATGTTAATTGGATTTCTTAGTGCCAATAACATCAGCAACTACTACAGAGGGGGAAAAAAATGGAAAAAAAGAGAAAAAAATCCAAAAGAATCTACAGAACAAGTAAAAAAAAAATAAATAAATGTTTTTCTTGAGTCTCTGCAGTCAGAGTCCTTTCCTGCACTGGGAATCACAGTCCACCTTACCTCCCTAGGATGCTTTCCAAAACTGTACTGATCTCTGGACCTGCTGTGGGGGCTGCTCAGATTCTAATCTGGTCCTACTCCTCTGTGTTCTTGCCTCCAGTGTCCACAGCTATCAGAGCTTTTGTGGGAGCTCTCAAAGTCCTCTTATATATTCCATAGATACAGAGTCTGCCTAGTTGATCATGTGGATTTAATCTTCAGCTTGTACAGCTTGTGGGAAGGTTTTGGGTCTTCTTCCTTAGCCACAGTGCCCCTGGGTTTCAATTGTGGTTTTATTTCCACCTCTACATGTAGGTTGTCCACTGGGGTTTAGCTCCCGAGGCTGCCCTAGAGGGCTTGGGTTTGCCCCTGTGAGGGTCAGGTGTGGCAGTGGTGCAATGCTTGGATCACAGGGGTTCTGGCAGCACCAGGTACTCATGGGGGTTGGCGGCTAGGGTAGCAGGGAATAGACTGTTCTAGAAGGGTATGAAAGTTATGACCAACCTAGATAGCATATTTAAAAGCACAGACATTACTTTGCCAACAAAGGTCCATCTAGTCAAGGCTATGATTTTTCCAGTGGTCATGTATGGATGTGAGAGTTGGACGGTGAAGAAAGTTGAGCGCCGAAGAATTGATGCTTTTGAACTGTGGTGTTGGAGAAGACTCTTGAGAGTCCCTTGGACTGCAAGGAGATCCAACCAGTCCATCCTAAAGGAGATCAGTCCTGGGTGTTCATTGAAAGGACTGTGGTTGAAGCTGAAACTCCAATACTTTGGCCACCTCATGTGAAGAGTTGACTCATTGGAAAAGACCCTGATGCTGGGAGGGATTGGGGGCAGGAGGAGAAGGGGACGACAGAGGATGAGATGGCTGGATGGCATCACCAACTCGATGGACATGGGTTTGGGTAGACTCCAGGAGTTGGTGATGGACAGAGAGGCCTGGTGTGCTGAGATTCACGGGGTCGCAAAGTTGGACACGACTGAGCGACTGAACCGAAGTCAACTGAGAAGGGTATGGCAACCAGTGTTGGTCAATACAGTCCAGTATTCTTGCCTGGAGAACTCCCTCTCTGACAGAGAAGCCTTGCAGGCCACAGTCTACAGGGTGGCAAAGATTCAGATAGAACCGAAGCGACCCTGTGCACATAAACACAAATATATATATATATATTTTTTGCCTATGGCAGCTCTGCCCCAGTGAAAGTTGAGCGTGAAGTTGATGCAGCTGCTTGGCTTGTGGGGACCCTGGTAGCATCAAGTGTGCAGGGACACAGACTGCCTCCTCGGCAGGACTTATGGCCCTGTCAGAGTCTTTTTTTGAGCCTCTCGTAGCTGGCAATTAGAAGGCCTCTTTGGCTAGTCTTTCTCCATAGCTCCGCCCATTCAGACACTTAGAGGGATCCCTTGCCTGGGGTCCTCCTCTGTTGTTCAGTGCGACAGGCACATAGAAGGGCCCCCGACTGGGGTCCTACTCTGTACATCAGCGCACCAGGCACTTAAAGGAGCACCCTGGGTGGGGTTCTACTCTGTAGTTCAACGTGTCAGGGGTTTGATGGGCCAGCCTGTCTATTGTTCAGCTGCCCATGCTGGCATGTGGAGAGAGAGAGGCTATGGTGATGGCTCCACCCCCTATGCATGACTCAGCAGTATTGACTTGCTTCCATGGCTGCCTGGCTTTCCTCCACAGGCATTTCCCACCACGATCTCCTCCCTCATATCCCCTCGATTAGTCTCTCCGCAGTCAACAGCAGCCCTCGCACTGGGATTGCTCCACAATCCCTAAACTCCAGCTCCCAGTCACTGCCCCTTCCAGGAGACCCGTGTTCTTGCCTGCCTATGTATGGCTGTGATAAGGACCATCTGATTCTCATTCCATTTAGGCTGCCACCAATCAGCTGTTTCACTATCAGCCTTAAATGTTTCTTCTGGCTCAGACAATTGCTTAGCTGTGGGGATTGAAACCTGCTTTAGTTCCCTCACCCACCGAGGGTAGGTCCAGTCCTACTAATACTCTTGTTTATCCCCCTAGTTCCTTCATCCTACCGAGTTTTGCGTGGTTCTATATGCTCTTTTCCACTGGTCAGGTCCTTCTGTCCACTCTCAGCTGGTGTTCTGCTTGCACTTCTGTGTCTGAAGGTGTATTGCTGATGTATCAGTGGAGAGAGATGTACTCCACGTCCACCTACTCCTCTGCCATCTTGTTCTCTTCCATGGCCATTGTTTTGAGAATGGCTTTTGCCATCCCAAATCTATAGAACTCAGAAAACTGAAGTTCTTTTTTTTTTTTAATTAATTTATTTTAATTGGGGGATAATTACTTTACAATATTGTGATAGTTTTTGCCATACATTGACATGAATCAGCCACTGGTGCAATGTGTCCCCCCATTGTGAATCCCCCTTGCACTACCCTTCCCACCCCATCTCTCTGGGTTCTCCCAGAGCACTGGCTTTGAGTGCCCTGCTTCATGCATTGAACTTGCACTGGTCATCTACTTTACATATGGTACTATACATGTTTCAATGCTATTCTCTCGAATAATCCCACCCTTGCCTTCTCCCACAGAATTCAAAAGTCTTCTTTTCATCTGTGTCTCTTTTGCAGCCTTGCATATAAGATCATCATTACCTTCTTTCTAAATTCCATATATATGTATTAATATACAGTATTTGTGTTTTTCTTTCTGACTTGCTTCACTTTGTATAATAGGCTCAAGTTTCATCCACCTCATTATGACTGACTCAAATGTATTCCTTTCTATAGCTGAGTAATATTCTATTGTGTATATGTACCACAACTTATCCATCTGTCTGCCAATGGACATCTAGGTTGCTTCCATATCCTAGCTATTGTAAACAGTGCTGCAATGAACATTGGGGTACATGTATCTCTTTCAATTCTGGTGTATTGAAAGATCTCCTGGGGTGTATGCCCAGTAGTGGGGTTGCTGGGTCATATGGCAGTTCTATTCTCAGTTTTTTAAGGAATCTTCATACTGTTCTCCATAGTGGCTGTACCAGTTGCATTCCCACCAACAGTGTAAGAGAGTTTCCTTTTCTCCACATCCTCTCCAGCATTTATTGTTTGTAGACTTTTTGATGATGGCCATTCTGATGGTGTGAGATGATACCTCATTGTGGTTCTGATTTGCATTTCTGTAATAATGAGTGACGTTGAGCATCTTTTCATGTGTTTATTAGCCATCTGTATGTCTTCTTTGGACAAATACCTGTTTAATTCTTTTGCCCACTTTGTGATTGGGTTGTTCAGTTTTCTAGTATTGAGCTGCATGAGTTGTTTGTATATTTTTGAGATTAATTCTTTATCAGTTGCTTCATTTGCTATTATTTTCTCCCATTCTGAAGGCTGCCTTTTCACTTTGTTTATAGTCTCCCTCATTGTGCAAAAGCTTTTCAGTTTAATTAGGTCCCATTTGTTTATTTTTGTTTTTATTTCCATTTCTCTGGGAAGTGAGTCATAGAGTATCTTGCTGTGATTTATGTCAGAGAGTGTTCTGGCCATAGTTACCTCTAAGAGTTTTATAGCTTCTGTTCTTACATTTGGATCTTTAATCCATTTTGAGTTTATTTTGTGTATGGTATTAGAAAGTGTTCTAGTTTCATTCTTTAGAAGTGGTTAACCAGTTTTCCCAACACCACTTGTTAAAAAACTGAAGTTCTTAACAATATTAGGACTTGTCAGAGATCAGTTCAGTTCAGTTCAGTCGCTCAGTCATGTCCAACTCTTTGCGACCCCATGAACTGCAGTACGCCAGGCCTCCTGTCCAACACCAACTCCTGGAGTCTACCCAAACCCATGTCCATCGAGTTGGTGATGCCTACCAGCCATCTCATCCTCTGTTGTCCCCTTCTCCTCCTGCCCCCAATCCCTCCCAGCATCAGGGTCTTTTCCAATGAGTCAACTCTTCACATGAGGTGGCCAAAGTATTGGAGTTTCAGCTTCAACCACAGTCCTTTCAATGAACACCCAGGACTGCTCTCCTTCAGGATGGACTGGTTGGATCTCCTTGCAGGGACTCTCAGGAGTCTTCTCCAACACCACAGTTCAAAAGCATCAATTCTTTGGTGCTCAGCTTCCTTTATAGTCCAAATCTCACATCTATACATGACCATTGGAAAAACCATAGCTTTGACTAGACGGACGTTTGTTGACAAAGTAATGTCTCTGCTTTTAAATATGCTGTCTAGTTTGGTCATAACTTTCCTTCCAGGTAGTAAGCATCTTTTAATTTCACGGCTGCAATCACCATCTGCAGTGATTTTGGAGTCCAGAAATATAAAGTCATCCACTGTTTCCACTGTTTCCCCATCTATTTGCCATGAGTGATGGGACCAGATGCCATGATCTTAGTTTTCTGAATGTTGAGCGTTAAGCCAACATTTTCACTCTCCTCTTTCACTTTCATCAAGAGGCTCTCTAGTTCTTATTCACTTTCTGCCATAAGTGTGGTGTCATCTGCATATCTGAGGTTATTGTTATTTCTCCCAGCAATCTTGACTCCAGCCTGTGCTTCCTCCAGCCCAGCTTTCTCATGATGTACTCTGCATATAAGTTAAATAAGCAGGGTGACAATATACAGCCTTGGTGTACTCCTTTTTGTATTTGGAACCAGTCTGTTGTTCCATGTCCGGTTCTAATTGTTGCTTCCTGACCTGCATACAGGTTTCTCAAGAGGCAGGTCAGGTGGTCTGGTATTCCCATCTCTTTTAGAATTTTCCACAGTTTATTGTGATCCACACAGTCAAAGGCTTTGGCATAGTCAATAAAGCAGAAATAGATGTTTCTCTGGAACTCTCTTGCTTTTTCGATGACCCAGCGGATATTGGCAATTTGATCTCAGGTTCCTCTGCCTTTTCTAAATCCAGCCTGAACATCTGGAAGTTCATGGTTCATGTATTGCTGAAGCCTGGCTTGGAGAATTTTAAGCATTACTTTACTAGTGTGTGAGATGAGTGCAATTGTGCAGTAGTTTGAGCATTCTTTGGCATTGCTTTTCTTGGGATTGGAATGAAAACTGATATTTTCCAGTCCTGTGGTCACTGCTGAGTTTTCCAAGTTTGTGGGCATATTGTGTGCAGCACTTTCACAGCATCATCTTTCAGGATTTGAAATAGCTCAACTGGAATTCCATCACCTCCACTAGCTTTGTTCATAGTGATGATTCCTAAGGCCACTTGACTTCACTTTCCAGGATGTCTGGCTCCAGGTGAGTGATCACACCATCGTGATTATCTGGGTCGTGAAGATCTTTTTTATATAGTTCTTCTGTGTATTCTTGCCACCT
This sequence comes from Cervus canadensis, assembly GCF_019320065.1. Taxonomy (NCBI): domain Eukaryota; kingdom Metazoa; phylum Chordata; class Mammalia; order Artiodactyla; family Cervidae; genus Cervus; species Cervus canadensis. Next base: position 38,855,121 of record NC_057398.1, read on the forward strand.
CTTCTTAATATCTTCTGCTTCTGTTAGGTCCATACCATTTCTGTCCCTTATTGAGCCCATCTTTGCATGAAATGTTCCCTTGGTATCTCTAATTTTCTTGCAGAGATTTCTAGTCTTTCCCATTCTATTTTTTCCCTCTATTTCTTTGCACTGATCGCTGAGGAAGGCTTTCTTATCTCTCCTTGCTATTCTTTGGGACTCTGTATTCAAATGGGTATATCTTTTCTTTTCTCCTTTGCTTTTCTCTTCCCTTCTTTTCACAGCTATTAGTAAGGCATCCTCAGACAGCCATTTTGCTTTTTTGCATTTCTTTTTCTTGGGGATGGTCTTGATTCCTGTCTCCTGTACAATGTCATGAACCTCCATCCATAGTTCATCAGGCACTCTGTCTGTCATGTCTAGTCCCTTAAATCTATTTCTCACTTCCACTGTATAGTCATAAGGGATTTGATTTAGGTCATACGTGAATGGTCTAGTGGTTTTCTCCACTTTCTTCAATTTCAGTCTGAATTTGGCAATAAGGAGTTCATGATCTGAGCCACAGTCAGCTCCCGGGCTTGTTTTTGCTGACTGTATAGAGCTTCTGCATCTTTGGCTGCAAAGAATATAATCAATCTGATTTTGGTGTCGACCATCTGGTGATGTCCATGTGTATAGTCTTCTCTTGTGTTGTTAGAAGAGGGTGTTTGCTATGACCAGTGTGTTCTCTTGACAGAACTCTATTAGCCTTTGCCCTGCTTCACTTTGTACTCCAAGGCCAAATTTGCCTGTTACTCCAAGTGTTTCTTGATTTCCTACTTTTACATTTCAGTCCCCTACAATGAGAAGGGCATCTTTTTTGGGTGTTAGTTCTAGAAGGTCTTGTAGGTCTTCATAGAACCATTCAACTTCAGCCTCTTCAGCATTACTGGTTGGGGCATAGACTTGGATTATGGTGATATTGAATTGCTTACCTTGGAAATGAACAGAGATCATTTTGTCGTTTTTGAGATTGCAGACAGAATAGGGGTGTGTCAGAGATCACACCCCTATTATCACCTAGTTATTTCCATAGATGTCCGAACCAAAGCTACTGTATTTTGACTCTTCTTTGAAAAAATTTTTATTAATTTATTTTGGTTGAGCTGCTCTTCATTCCTGCACATTTTTTCTCTATTTGCAGCAAGTGTGAACTGTTTTCTAGCTCCAAAATGTGGGATTCTCATTGTGGTGGTTCCTCTTGTTGTGGAACAGATGCTGTAGGGCGCTCAAGCTTCAGTATTTAAGGGACTTGGGTTCAGCAGTGGAAGCTCCAAGCCCTAGTACCCAGGCTCAACAGTTGTGGTGACCCTGCTTAGTTTGCTCCACGGAATGTGGGATCTTCCCAGATCAGGCATGGATCCTATGTCTCCTGCATTGGCAGGCAGATTCTTTAACCACTGGGCCATCTGGGAAGGCCTATTTTGACTCTTGAGTGTAATTTTCCCTTCATAGCCAAAAGAAGTGTTGCTTCAACAAAATTAGTGTTTCTCTATGTATGAGAAGAGGCGAGAATCAGGGCTCAGAAAGCCTTCTCCTGAGATTGCCTATCTCTTGGCCTGCTCTGTCAGAATTCTAGATCAGAGTTCTTCACTCCTTGGTATCCATCCTGAACTCCTCTCAGTGCGTGTTGAAGGTGAGCAACTGCATTGGCCATGATTTCATCTTTGTAGAGGTAGATGGCAGTTGCCATTTTTCAGTTGACAGAGCCCCTGCCGGGTCACTTATTTGCCTATGGTTTGAAGGCTTTTCATGACCATTTTGTCCTTCAGTTCTGGGAATGCTCATTCCCAGGTTTGGGGAAGAATTCCATTGACAGGTAACTCATGGGATGTTCTTGGACCTTACCATGAAACTGTATGCAAAATTCTCTGGACCATCCATCTTTATTAAACTCTAGAAGTCCAGAGAAGTATTCCATTTTGCTGCCTCTTCTCTACAATCACACTGGTACCATGATTGATCTCACACAGAACTACATATCATACTACAAAGATCAGTAAGAGAGTTACTGTAACTAGGGCTCAAAGCAGAATAAGAACAAAGTTACATTGGATAATAATTTTGATTATAGAGGGTCAGTGTGTGAGTGTTCCTGCCCAATGGAATGAGGCCATCTGAACTCAGTTATTGATAGAAGCAGTTGTCAAGTAACTAGTTGAATGTTAATAGACAAGGGAGATCAGCCTTGTTAGAAAAATAAGCATGTATCCTAATGTTGACTTGACACTCTCAGGAATCTCATACCCTGTACTAAATTGTCTTGGCTTATCCAAGTAGGTCTTAACTAGTAATGCGCCCATTTGTCATTATACAAGTGTTTTTTCTTTATTTACATATGGTTTTAGCAATTTCATCATCTAAATATATAATCCTTGGAAGAGGAGACCCTTAAAAATAAAGTTGTTTTCACCAGGCGCTAGCATCCATTGTTTTGTGAGTCGCTTCAGCATATCATATCTGACAGAGCTCAGAAAGCTGAAATTGTTAACAATACAAGGAGTAGTCAGAGCTCACATCCCTATTGTCAACCTAGGTTGACAGATGGATGTCAGAACCACAGCTACTCTATTATGACTCTTTTCTTAAATTTTATTAATTATTTTTTTGGCTGAACTCTTCATTTCTCCATGAGTTTTTCTCTAGTTGCAGCGAGTGGGGGTTACTTTCTAGTTCCAGTGCCCAGGCTTGTCATTGAGGTGGCTTCTTTTATTGTGGAGCACAGACTCTAGGGCATTCAGGCTTCAGTATTTGTGGCATTTGGCCTCAGAAGTTGAAGTTCCAAGCCATTGAGCACAGGCTCAACAGTTGTGGTGAATGGGCTTAGTTTGTTCCAGGGAATGTGGGTTCTTCCAGGATCAGACAAAGAACGAGTATCTCCTACATTGGCAAGTTGATTATTTTACTACTGAGCCACCAAGGAAGGCCTATTTTGACTCTTGATTGTAATTTTCCTATAGTAAAATCAAGTGTCAGTGTCAATGAAATTAGTGTTTTTCAAGGTGTGAGAAGATACAAGAATTAGGGGTCATAATGTCGTCTTGTCTACCTATCTGAAGGCATGCTCTGTCTGATTTTCAGGGCACAGAGAGCTTCATTCCCGACAGCCAGTCTGAACTAATTTCGGGCAATGTTGAAAGTGAGCAGCTGCACTGGTCATGATTAAATGTTTGTAGAGGTAAATAGCAAGTGCCAGTTTTTCAGCTGGCAGAGGCCCTTCAGGGTCATCAACTTGCCATAGATTTGGAGCTTCTTATGTCCATTTTTCCATCAGTGTGGGGAACGTTCATTGCCATAGATGTGACGAAGATTTTTGTTGACAGGCTGCACAGTGTGCTGTTACTAGATCTGGCCATAAAACAATATCCAAAATTCTCTGGACTACATGTCTTTATTAATATCTTGTAGTCCAGGGAAGTATTACATCTTGTTTCTTCTTCCCGTGTCTAGAGTTACACTGTGACTCTCATTGATCTCATATGGAACTACATATCACCCAAAGAGCAGTAAATGATTTATTATAACTGGGGTCAAAGCAGGAGTAAGAACCAACTTATGTTTGATATCTAGTTTTATTGTGGTCCAAACAGGGTCAGTACTTGTGTTATTCTGGGTAAAGGAAGGGAGCCTTTTGGCCTCAGTCAGAAGTAGTTGGCAAAGAGACAACCTGAATATTAATAGACAGGGTAGGTCTTAGTCCTTCTTACAAAACTACGCATGTATCCTAATATAGACTTAACACTTTCTGAAGATTTGTACCCAGAAACTCAGTTCTCTAGGCTTATCCAAGTAGTTTATAACCTTTAATTTGGCTATTGGTCACTACACAAGTGTTTTCTCTCTTTATTATCATATAATTTAAAGCAATTTCATTGTCTAAACTTATAACAGTTACAAGAAACCTTTAAACATAAGGTTGTAGTCACCAGGTGCTTGGAGCCTTTGTTTTGAGAATGGCTGTTGGCATCTCAAACTGACACATATTAGAGATTTCAATTTCTTTACAATACAAGGACTTTTCTGAAATCACACCCTACTGTCACCTAGTTATTTCCTTGGGTGTCTGAATCACGGCTACTCTATTTTCACTCTTGATTATAATTTTCCCCTTCATAGCCAAAACAAGTGTCACTGTCAATGATGTTAGGGTTTCTCTAGGTATGAGAAAATGCAAGAATCAGGGCTCATAAAGTCTTATCCTGAAAGTGTCTATGTACCTGAAGCCCTGCTCTATCAGATTTCCAGAGTACAGAGTGCCTCATTCTTGATGTCTAACCTGAATGCCTATCAGAATGTGTGGATAGTGTGCAGTTGCAGTGGCCATGATTTAATCTTTGTAGAGGTACATGGCAAGTGCTAATTTTCAGTTGGTGGGTGCCCTTCAGGGTCAGAACTTTGGCCATGGTTTCAGGGCTTTTCATGACCCTAATTTCCTTGGTGCTGGGAATGCTCATTCTCAGGTGTGGTGAAGATTTTTGTTGACAGGCCACTCAATGTGCTGTTACTGGACCTGGTCATAAAACACTATCCAAAATTCTCTGGACTATCTGTCTTTATTAAATTCTTGTACTTCAGGGAAGTATTCCATTTTTGCTTCTTCCCATATCTAGAGTTGCACCATTATCATCACTGATCTCATACAGAACTACATATCATGCAAAGATCAGTATGAGAATTATTGTAACTAGATGCTAAAGCAGGAGCAAGAACCAAGTTTGTTGGATAACAATTTTGATGTGACAATATAGGGTCAGTTGCTGAGTTATCCTGTTCAGTGGAATGAGTCCATCTTGACTCAGTTATTAATAGAAGTAGTTACTGTAGTGACAACCTGAATACAAATAGACAAGGGAGATCACCTTTGTTAGAAAAATAAGCATGTATCCTAATGTAGACTTGATACTCTTGGGTGACCTGTACCCCAATACTCAACTGTCTCGGCTTATCCATGTAGGCTTTACTCATTAACATGGCCATTGGTTGTTATACAAGGGTTTTCTCTCTTTATTAACGTATGGTTTTAGCAATTTCATTGTCTAAACATATAAGAGTTATAAGAAAAGTGAAAGTGAAAGTCACTCAGATGTGTCCGAGTCTTTGTGACTCCATGGATATATAGTCCATGGAATTCTCCAGGCCAGAATACTGGAGTGGGTAGCCCTTCCCTTCTCCAGGGAATCTTCCCAACCCATGGATCAAACCCAGGTCTCCCCCATTGCAGGCAGCTTCTTTACCAGTTGAGCGACAAGGAAAGCCCAAGAATACTGGAGTGGGTAGTCTATCCCTGCTCCAGCAGATCTTCCCAACCCAGAAATCGAACTGGTGTCTCCTGCATTGCAGGCGGATTCTTTACCAACTGAGTGGAGTTATAAGAGGAGACCTTTAAAAATAAGGTTCTTGTCACCAGGTGCTAGGAGCCATTGTTTTGAGAATGGCCTTTGGTATCCCACATCTGACAGAGGTCAGACAACTGAAGTTCTTAACAATACAAGGACTTGTCAGAGATCACACCTCTATTGGATATCTGAACCACAGCTACTCTATTTTGACTTTTTAAAAAAATTTATTTTGTCTTTGATGTTCTTCATTCCTGCATGGGTTTTTCTCTAGTTGCACTGAGTGGGGGCCACTTTCTAGCTCTAGGACACAGGCTCTTCATTGTGGTGGCTTCTCTTGTTGCAGAGCACAGGCTGTAGGGTGTTCAGGCCTCAGTATTTTTGGTTTTTAGGTTCAGTAGTTGAAGCTCCAAGCCCTAGAGCACAAGTTCAACAGTTGTGCTGAATGGGCTTATTTGGCTTATTTTGCCGTACGCTTCTGTATGAGATCTTCCTGACCCAGGGATCAAACCTGTGTCTCCAGCATCTCTGTCATGGCGGAGGGATTCTTTACCACTGAGCCACTAGGGAAGCCATAGGGGGTTAATCTTTGTGGAAGTAGAATGAGCTTTATCTACATGTGTGATAAACTTCATTGGTCATTTTGAAATAATACCTATTTACCTTACCAAAATAGAGAATTTTAACAACAAATATAAATCACTTAAAGGCAAAGAAATTTGCATAGTCTGTTATTAAAAGCAGCCTTCCAAAAAAAAAACTGTGTTCTCTTAACAAAGAGAACTAAATTTCCATCTGGTTTCAATAAACTTGGCCTGAAGGTTTATATAACTGTAATTGATCTTGTGGCTTCCCAAGTAGCACAGTGGTAAATAATCTGCATGGCAATGCAAGAGATGCAGCAGACTTAGGTTAGATCCCTGTGTTAGGAAGATCCCCTGGAGGAGGAAATGTCAACCCACTCCAGTATTCTTGCCTGGAAATTCAATGGACAGAGAAGCCTGGCAGTCTAAGGTCCATGGGGTTGCAGAGAGTCGGACACAACTAAGCATACACGCACACAGTTGGTTATATAGGCTCTTTGCTTGCGGAAACTTTAATAAGGAGTCTCAAATTGAACTTTTAAAAGACCTCTTAGGTCTGGGAAAACCACACCAAGGGCTTTTAATAGATTTTGCTTTCCAGATCTAGGTTAATTCCTCCCTTTTTAAGGTCCCCAAAGTACCTTGAAATTTTATGTACTTGTAAGTGAGATAACCTTCCTAATTTACCTGATAAGCTGTTGGGAACCTAAGCATTCCCCATCTCTAGAAAGAGCAGAGAGGAAAAGAGAAATGTTTCAATTTTGCTTACAAATATATAATTTGCCAAATTACTATATAGTTACTTTGAGGGGAAGGTTTCCATTACACTCGGAAAACACAAATTTAAATCAGTAATTTTTCAGATGTTGGTGTTTTTCAGTCATAGTCACTCTTTGTGATCCCATGGACTGCAGCACACCAGGCTTCCCTCTCCCTCACCATTTCCCAGAGTTTGCCCAAGTTCAAGTCCATTGAATTGGTGATGCCAATCTATCATCTCCTCCTCTGTCATCCGCTTCTCCTCCTGCCTTCAATCTTTCCCAGCATCAGGGTCTTTTCAAATGAGTCAGTTCTTCGCATCAGGTGGCCAAAGTATTGGAGTTTCAGCTTCAACATCAGTCCTTTCCAATGAATATTCAGGACTGATTTCCTTTAGGATGAACTGGTTGGATCTCCTTGCTGTCCAAGGGACTCTCAAGAGTCTTCTCCAACACCACAGTTCAAAAGCATCAATTCTTCAGTGCTCAGCTTTCTTTATAGTCCAACTCTCACATCCATACATGACCACTGGAAAGATCATATAGCCTTAACTATATGGACCTTTGTCAGCAAAGTGATGTCTTTGCTTTTTTAACACACTGTCTAGTTTTGTCATAGCTTTCCTGCCAAAAAGTGATCATCTTCTAATTTCATGACTGCAGTCACCATCTGCTGTGATCTTAGAGCCCAAGAAGAGGAAATATGTCATTGCTTCCACCTTTTCCCCTTCTATTTGCCATGAAGTGATGGGACTGGATGCTGTGATTTTAGTTTTCTTTATATTGAGTTTTAAATCAGCTTTTTCACTCTCCTCCTTTACCCTCATTAAGAGGTTCTTCAGTTTCTCTTTGCTTTCTGCCATTAGAGTGGTATCATCTGCATATCTGAGGTTGTTGATATTTTTCCCAGAAATCTTGCTCTTCCAGCCCAGCATTTTGCATTATGAGCTCTGCATTTAAAATAAACAGGGTGACAATAAAGAGCCTTGTACTCCTTTCTCAATCCTGAACCAGTCAGTTGTTCCATACTGTGTTCTAACTGTTGCTTCTTGACCTGCCTATGGGTTTCTCAGGAGACAGGTAAGATGGTCTGTTATTCCCATCTCTTTAAGAGTTTTCTACAGTTTGTTATGATCCACACAGTCAAAGGCTTTAGTGTAATCAATGAAACAGAGGTAGATGTTTTTCTGGAGTTCCCTTGCTTTCTCTGTGACTCAGCAAATGTTGGCAATTCTGGTTCCTCTGGCCTTCTCTAAACACAGCTTGAGCATCTGGAAGTTCTTGGTTCAAGTAATGCTGAAGCCTATCATGAAGGATTTTGTGTATAACCTTACTAGCATGGGAGATGAGTGCAATTGTCTGGTGGTTTGAATGTTCTTTAGTACTGCCCTTCTTGGGAATTGGAATGAAGATTGACCTTTTCCAGTCTTGTGGCCACTGCTTGGTTTTCCAAATTTGCTGATATATTGAGTGCAGCACTTCAATAGCATCATTTTTTAGGATTTTAAATAGCTCTGCTGGAATTCCGTCACTCTACTAACTTTATTGGCAGCTGTGCTTCCTAAGGCCCACTTGACTTCATACTCCAGAATGTTTGGTTCTAGGTGAGTGACCGCACCATCATGGTTATCTGGGTCATTAAGATCTTTTTTTGTACAGTTCTTCTGTATTCTTGCAGAAACCATAAAATGATAACCTTATTTATCAGTTCATTTAATCCTTTTGTTTATATCTTATGAAATCATCAGGTTTTCTACTAGAATTCTCTGATATCTTACCCAGTTCAGCATTACAATATGAAGGTCAGATACTTGTATTTATCTAAAAGCCCTTCTTTATATCTTCTTGAAGAGGAAGCATTTTTCAAAGGCATTAGAGTGAACCATGAGTGTTCTATAATGAAAAAAAGTTTAAGGCATGTTTAAAATCTGATTACAATGCAATTGACAAAGTAACTTGGTTATTGCTGTGACATAAAATAATACACTTGCAGATAATAACTAGAATTATGATCAACATTTTAGCAGGACATACCAGAATGTTAGGAGTTCCATATAATTTTTAGAGAATTTATTTTAGTAATAATATTTACCATATGACATAACCCAAGAAGATTTATTACTCATTTGATACTTCCCATGTAATTTACACAGTTTATTGTGATTCACACAAAGGCTTTAGTGTAGTCAATGAAGCAGAAGTAGATGTGTTTTTTGGACTTGCCTTGCTTTTTCTATGAACCAACAAATGTTGGCAATTTGATCTTTGGTTCCTCTGCTGTTTCTAAATCCAGCTTGTACATCTGGAAGTTCTTGGTTCATGTACTGCTGAAGCCTAACTTAAAGGATTTTGAGCATAATCTTGCTAGCATGTGAGTTGAGTGCAATTGTATGGTAGTCTCTAATATTCTTTGGCATTTAATTTCTTTGTGATTAGATTGAAAACTGACCTTTTCCAGTCCTGTTGTTATTGATGAGTTTTCCAAATTTCCTGGCATATTGAGTGCAGCACTTTCACCGCATCACCTTTTAGGATTTGAAATAGCTCAACTGGAATTCCATCACCTTCCCTAGTTTTGTTTGTGTTAATGCTCCCTGAGGCCCACTTAACTTCATATTGCAGGATACCTAACTCTAGGCGAGTGGTCATACCATTGTGGTTATCTGGGTCATTAAGACCATTTTATAGTTCTTCTGTGTATTCTTTCCATCTTTTCTGCTTCTGTTAGGCCTTTGCCATTTCTGTCCTTTATTGTGGCCATCTTTGCATGAAATATTCCCTTGGTATCTCCAATTTTCTTGAATAGATCTCTAGTCTTTCCCATTTTATCATTTTCTCTGTTTCTTTGCTTTGTTTTCCTTGCTGTTCTCTGGAACTCTGCATTCAGTTGGGTATATCTTTCCCTTTCTCTTTTGCCTTTCTCTTCTCTTCTTTTCTCAGCTATTTGTAAGGCCTCCTCAGACAACAACTTTGCCTTCTTGTATTTCTTTTTCTTGGGGATGCTTTTGGTCACCACCCCCTGTAAAATGTTATAAAACTCTGTCCATAGTTCTTCAGACACTCTGTCTACCAGATCTAATCCCTTGAATCTATTTGTCACCTCCATGTGTAAACATAAGGGTTTTGATTTAGGTTATACCTGAAAGACCTATTGGTTTTCCCTACTGTCTTCAATTTAAATCTGAATTTTACAATAAGGAGTTGATGATCTGAGCTATAGTCAGCTCCAGGTCTTGTTTTTGCTGACTGTATAGAGCATCTCCATCTTTGGCTGCAAAGAATATAATCAATCTGATTTTAATATTGACCATCTGGTGATGTACATGTGTCAAGTTGCCTCTTGCATTGTTGGAAGAGGGTGTTTGCTATGACCAGTGACTGCGAAGGTAGGGAAGCCTGGTGTGCTGCAGTTGATGGGGTCTCAAAGAGTCAGACATGACTTAGTGACTGAAGAACAATAACAACATGTAATTTAACCTGCCAATCTATTGAATTTAATACTTCCCTTTGTGATATTTCAGGGACCCTCTGAAGCATCCCAAAGTTAGCTAAATGTCAAAGAAGCTTCATTATGATTTGACTTGAGAAGTTTTATCATAAAAATAACTAAAAGGGTTTAGAACACTCAGTCAGATAGGATCACAGGTCACTATGAGACAGTTATCCACTGAGGTAAAGGTAACAATATAAGATTTAAAAGGCAAATACAGAGCAGATCACTTAAAAGCTAAAGAACTTAAAATCTGTTATCAAAGGCAGTTCAGTATTTTAAAAAATCTTGTCCTCTTAATGGAGATAAAAGCCCAAATTCAAGTTTTGTACCACCTTATTTTTCAAAATTTATTTTCTCAATTAAACTTATTCTAAACTTGCCTATCCTGGCCATGCACAAAACTCTTACAGTCCTTTTCTACAAACATTTTTATCACTTTCTGTACCATCACTTTATTTTACCATCTGAAAAATCACCCCACAAAAAACAGCCAACTGGAAGTCATTTACTACCTTTTCCCTTAATAATAGATCCCATTTCTCATGCTTTCTTCACTGAAAAGACACATCCTACTTTCCTTAAGCAATCATGAGCTGCCCTTTATTAGCACTCTATATAATAAATTAGTAAACATAAATCCAAATAAAAATTTTTTTAAAAAATGTACTTCTTACAGAAAATAGTGTAGCACCAACCACATTTATTAATGTGTTTTTGTTTCTTTGTAAAAGGAAGCCAGTGTCCAGTAATTAATGTTTCAGTATCTTATTTTATTTAGCAATGGTCTCATTTTGCAATAAACTTCCTTCATGTAACTTTATTTAGCACAGCTCTAAATTTTAAGTTGTCAAATACTTGAAGAGATTATTCTTAAGTAGATGTCCCTAGACATTTCTAAAACTTATTCCCGAAAAGTTCACATAAAGCTCTTATTTGTATTTTTTTTCCTTAAAATTTCTTCATATCAAGTTACTTTCCCTTGCTGACAAATTTGTAACAGATGAAACAAGATTTTATTTAGCATATATTAAACCTTGGCATAATAAGATGTGTTATAATTAAGGTTGGTGATTCTAAAGTATGTCTATACTAATTAGATTAACAAACTTACACAGTCATACCAGGCATTAATTTAATATTCAGTATTTCTCAGATCACATGAACCTGAAATTTATTTAGGTTAGTTTCTCTTGTATTTAGAATTTGTTGATTTGTAAGCACTTACATTTCTTTAAGCCAGTTAAACAGAGCTCCTTTACAAATTAACTGCTTGAACCTGCTCCTTTGTGTCTCAAGGAAGCCTGGGAGATTTCAACTTTTCTACAAACAGGAGGCAGGGGACACAAATGGGCCTTTACATTATACTAGGTGGTGTCAGCACTGAGTGCAGGAGGAACAGGGTTATACTTGGTTTCAACTTCAGATTCAAAAGTGTCCAAATTTTCTGCCATTTTCATTGTGTGTGAACATAGCAACTAAATAAGTACTTAAGAATTTTGGCTATTTTGTTATGTGGTTGGAAATGAATAGAACTATAGTGTGTGTGTGTGTGTGTGTGTGTGTGTATCTGTGTGTGATGGTGGGTGGATTGTGTACAGAAACACACATGAAACTGTGTAACAGAAAAAATAAGTCATAAAGTATGGAGTGGCAAAGACATGAAAGCTTACCAAGTATGTCACATTTTTATAGGGTTTTAGAGTTTGGAATGCACTTTACAATTTTTTTTAACAGATGAACTAATGCCCAAAGAGTTGTTTTTTTTTTCCCCCCCACATGTTCTATGTCACATATGGTAGTTAAGTGAAAAGAATCAAACCCAGAATCTGGAAGGCTGAGCTTTTTGTCTCACCAAGGTGCTCTCCAGAAGCTTTTTCCTACCTCAAAATGTTGCAGAGCAGCGTTGCAAAATGTTGCATAAGCTGCAAAGTTCTTGCCTCCCCCTGTCCACTAGCTTTAAGTCATTGTATGAGACTGAGGTAAACAAAGGCAGGCTGGACTTGGAAAGACAGGAACCATTTCTCCTTAGCTCATTCATTTCAGAAGTCCATGCCATGTTAGTTTTCTTGTCCCTCCATTCACTTGCAAACCACAAGCTTCATGTGTTCAAATAAATACAATTTTGATGATGAATTTTCATATTTCCCACTCTGAACCTAAAAAGTGTCATTCACCTTGGTTGACTTTAAATCAGTATGGTCAAGTCATTATTATGGGCTGATCAACTCCTACTTAAAAGACAGAAGGTGCTCAATCAAAGGCAGCTGTTCTTGATGCTGTGCTTGCTGTCAACATTGTTACTACCAGGAGAATATGCACATAAGTCTTTGTGTTTTCAGCATATTCATGAATGATTCTAATAATTGTTGAAATTATCTGTCACCTTTACCACAATTACTGTCCTATCTATCTTCTCTTTAAGCCTTCTGGGACTTCTATTTTCTACATCAAAACTCAACTATCCCATCCTTGGGTTCCCACAACTTGACTTGGCTCTAAATTTCTCTTTTAATTAATACTCTATCTGACTCTATTATTACTCTCATCCTTCAGTTAATACAAAGGATAAAATTAAAAATAAATGTATGCTATATATGTGTGTGTGTGTGTGTGTGTGTGTGTGTATTTGTATTGAAGTATAAAGGGCTTCTTTTTCTCTTTTTGCTAAGAAAAATTGCTTAAGGAAATTTTTGGCTGGAAATAGTGTGGAAATAGCAAGTGCTATTTTTATCCTAATTTAAAATTTGATTTCAACTCCAGCTCCATCTGGAAACCTGAGTCATTTTGAGACTAAGAAGGAATAAAATAAAGAATTTGAAATTGAAGACAAAGCAAAAAGTTGTGCCTGTTTGAAAAAGATAAGACGATTCAGTAAGAGCTTTTTCTTCAAAAGATATATTAGTAGATATCATATTCAGAGATGAAGCACATAAGAATCCTTAATGTTGTAAATTGTTTCTCACTGTAAAATCCTTCCACTACTAAAGCCAAGTTCAGGTACTTATTGATGCATCAAGACAGAATGAAAAAAAAAGGTTTTAGAATTAGATTTGTATTTATATTTTAGTAGTTTTGTGACTGTTTTGGTTTTGCTTGGTTTTGTTCTTTATAATTTTCTTTTTTTATGGTTTATATTAGAAATCAACACTCGAGCAGCTGGTTCATGACATAATCTAGGAATTCATGAGATGAGGGACCAGGAGAGGATGTAAGAGGCTGTGTACGTGTTGGGTGGAGAACATCCCTACTTTCAGCCAAAGAGATTTCCCTGAGGCTTGCTGGGTGATGAAAGACCTAAATAACTTAAGCCTTATCTTTCCAAATGCTTATAGCTAACTCTTCGGGGATGTTTACTCTTTATTTAACAAATGGAAACTGCTTGCTACCTCAGCTGGCACAATTTCATCAAGCAGCATTCCACAGCATTGTCTATGATTCAGGTTTTTTTCCATTGGTTTATCAGCCTGAGCTTTCCTCTTTATAGTGGGACATCCTACTGTATTCAGTCAGGGCTGGAGTCATCAAACCAGATAGACGAGTTTCTTGGCCTGAGCAACTCCAGATACCTTGGAAATTCTCACTTAGGAGATTGGGGAAGTTACATAAAGTCATTCCCTGACAAAGCAGTAAGTGAAACTTGTTTTGAAATTGAAACATGTTTTCCACAGAGACTCAAATGTTAGAAAACCAGCAATTATCAGACAATGAATTTTTTAAGATCAGAGGTCTTATCATATTCTTTCTGATTTCTCCATTGCCAAGTAAAGTGCCTGAAATGCTGTCAAACTACACAGACACACATGCACACAAAATATATATTTATACATTGTGCTATATAGCATACATAATATATATGTATACATCATGCTATATATAAATATAGCAAATTATCAGTATATAACATATTAGTAAATTAATACAAATTTACTTAGCTTAGGGGAATGGGATATTATGAGGTTTTTTTTCATCTGGTAATGTGTCTTTAGATGTATCAGCCTAGTCATTGCCTCCTTTATAAACTTGCCCTTAACCTGAGTGAGGTCAGGTGTTTGGTTCTTATCCTCCTACATACTTCTCCCCATGTTGCTTTGTATATTGTCTCTTTCTCTAGCTACCTGTGAAAACTAAACCAAACCAAAAAGCAGCAAGAAATTTGAAGATAAGGACTGGCCCTTTTCTATCAGTACTTAAGTTCTTAACATACTTGGTACATAGAAGGCAGTCAATAATGTTTTCTAAATGAGTGAGGAGGATAAATCCTTTTGCTGTATTTTGGATTCATTTCATATATAAAAGTCAAACCCTGCCTTTACTCATGTAGGTTCTCAGTGCCAAAACCAACAAACCGAGCCTTGAGCCAGAGAATCTAAATTGGATGGTGTAAGACCAGTATTAAGAGTGGGAAACCGGAAGAGGAAGTGTCTCACTGATTTCTGTATGAACACGTTACAGTTAGGTGTTGAGTGCAGTGAATGTGCTGATTGTTCTTCGCTGGTGGAGTGTGTATGTGGTAGCTTGTCAAATGAAGAAAATAAGTTGAATTGTTAAGGGGAAAATACCTCCCTACTCCCTCCTCTGCCAGAGCTGTCCAAGAAATCCAGGAGATTTGGTGATGCTTAGTCTCAGGAATATTAAGACCCTGATTAAGAATATTATTTCAATTAGTTTGATAGGTGAAATATAGTTCTCTGGTGATTCATTTGATACTGGGCAAGGTAGGCTTTAATACCAAATCCCTTTCATTATGGCTTCTGGGGTGGTGTTTAATGGTTTTAAATAGGAAGTATCATGCCATACCGCATAATGGAAAATTTATTTTGGTCTGGTTTCCAAGCAGAAAGTAATCCTTCCCATCAAAATGTGCTTAAGATGCTTCTCTCATGGCCAGAACACTGACACAATACTGGTTAGGCTAGAGAGAACTGCCCCCCGCCCCTCACACACACACACACACACACACACACACACACACGAGACAACAACAAACCACTCACCTAAAGGACTCAGGCTAGACAGGGACCTACTATCTGACACAGCCTTTCTCAAAGAATAGCGCTTAGGCAGGAAACCAGCACGGGAAGGCTTCCATGGAAACTGGTCAGTAGACTTGTTGCTTAAAGGCTGTACTTGAGTCAGTAAAACATAGACAAACAATGAAGAATTTGGTAAGGACTCCAAAAAAATGGACATGTAAAAGCAGCACAGAACAAGACAGTATGGGGTATAGAAGAGGGTCCCCAAGTCATGGAAGAAAAACATCGTTTTAATTCAAATTGTTTCCTAGGCCACACTGGTTAGAGTTGTTATTAGTTCCTTAGAGAGTATGATCTGGAGATTGATATGTATCTTGTAGAATTTATTGTACATATAATATGTAAATATGTATGTATATGTAAACATGTATTTCTATATGTACATATGTGTTTATTTATGTGTAGTGTTGTTGTTGTTGAGTTGCTCAGTTGTGTCCTACTCTTTGTGACCCCATGGATTGCAGCATGCCCGGCTCCCATGTCTTTCACCATCTCCCGAAGTTTGCTCAGATTGATGTCCACTGAGTCGATGATACCATCCAACCATCTCATTCTCTGCCACTCCTTTCTTCTTTTGCCTTCAATCTTTCCCAGCATCAAGGTCTTCTGTACAGAATTCTTTACAGAGTAGACATTTACCAGTCTTAACAGAGACTTGTTGCCTTCATAAAATTTCAAATTTAAAACCATATTTATGTATCATGTCTGTTTATTTTCTATCATATATCATCTATGTGGAGAAGGAAATGGCAACTCACTCCAGTATTCTTGCCTGGGAAATCCCATGGACAGAAGAGCCTGGTGGACAACAGTTCATGGGATTGCAAAAGAATAGGACACAATTTAGCAACTAAATAACAAGTCAGTCATCTATTTATGTAATATCTTCAAGTCAACTGAGCCTTATTTGTCACAACAGTGAATACTCTGAAATCCACAGTAGACAAAATCAGTTGTGCAGTTGTGAATTCTGGCACATGGAATATTTCTGACTAAATATGCTACACCATACATTACCACAAGCATAAAGCCATGGTAAATAGAGTATTGGCTTCCCTAGTGGCTCAAATGGTAAAAAATTCACCTGCAATGCGGGAGACCTGGGTTCAATCCCTGGTTGGGAAGATCCCCTGGAGGAGGACATGGCAACCCACCCCAGTATTCTTGCCTGGAGAATCCCCATAGACAGAGGAGGCTGGGCTCCAGTCCAGGGGGTAGGTGGGCTCCAGTCCACTGAAGGTGGGCTACAGTCCATGGGGTTGCAAAGAATCAGACATGAATGAGCAGCTAAGCATGGCTTGGTGTATAGAGGGCATGTGGTAGGGAGTGCAGACCTCAGCAATACAGGATTTTGGAGAAATCTGATGTCTATATGATACTCTCTCACAGATTTCAATATGCATCCCACTCAGTTTACACAGCAACTACTGGACAAATTTCAGCATCAAGAGTGGAAAAAAGTGTTTTGGAGTCCAACACCTGGGGATTCAATCCCTGTTCTACCAGTGTGGGCAAATGATTCATGCTCTCGAATGTCAGTTTCATTGTTTGTATATGTGGTGACGTTAACACAGGGCCGCTTGAAGTTCTAATGTAACTGTGCACAGAGAAGGCACATCCTAGATGCCCAATTCATTTTAGTGTGATTCAGCCAATGACTGAACCATAGCCAAGTTTCTATGTATCTAATTCATTCTGAATTAAAAAGAACCATGAATATAAAGTTGCTTAATCAACTGTAACTTGTATGCTGTTTCTATTCTGAAAAATATAGAAAAAATTTTTTACTTGTTTTTCTGAAATTCCTCATTTTTCAGCTCTTGAATCAGACTACCAGATCCATTCAAAAGTTTGGTCTTTTATCACTTGTTCACATTTTAAAATTTCTAACATTTATGTTATGCTTATACCTCAACTTTTACCACTCTCTTAAGAAAGAATTCCCTCCTTTCTCTGGTCAAACAATAATTTCCAACCTGTCTTCTCAACTATTTTAGCTCCTTTAGATCTTTGTTTGCTGACGCTCTGTCTTTTAGCATTTATTTGGGTTTCTGTCCCCCTATATGTACGGTTTAAATCCAGTTGGGCAGCAAATTACTTGACAGCTCTGCCTTTTTTTTTTAATACCTCTCAAAGCTCTTAGCACAGTAGTTGGCTGAGAGTAAATATTCAACATAGATCTGCTAATTGAACTTAATTAAAAAAATTCATTCCAAGTATCTGAGCCAGTGACAGGCCATAAATAAAGAAGCTTCATGTGTTCAGTGTTCATTTTCTTCTTGTAGGATCCTGAGGTGTCGATTCTGAGAGTTTGTAGCAAAAAGGTACCAATGCTGACTCATTAGAGTTTTGAAAGTCTTCCCTACTGCCACTTGTCCTAACCTGAAAGTTCTTCATTTTGGAAACTGTTTCGTGGAAAGAAGTCCTGGAATGTATTCTTTTATTTTTTCTTTTGGAAGGAACAAACTGGATTCTACTTTATTTCTGTCACTGTTTTGTTCTGTGACCTTGTGTATGTCTCTTTCTTTCTCGGGACCTCATTTTCTCCTCTGTGGAATTAGTTGACTGAACTACCCATACTGGGTAGTTCTTTCAAAGTTTAATTTCTTTATTTAAAAAACTGCATTGAAATATAGTTGATTTACAATGTTGTCTTGGTTTCAGCTATACAATAAAGTGATTCAATTACACACATATATACAGATATTTATATTCCATTGTTTTTACATTTTCTTCCATTATAGTTTATTACAAGGTATTGAGCATAGTTCCTAGTGCTTGGAATATATTCTTCTTGAGATAAGCATGTCATATTTTAAAGATATGTTCAGAAGGTTGAAATAGTCAGGACATTTGAGAGCCTAATCTTGGTTAAGGGCAGAAGGAGCTGGATTATATTTGAAACAGTTCCTCATTTAAGGAAATATTTACTGAATTGAGTAAGCAGAGGCAATTCCAACTAAAATTTGGAGAGGAATCAGGAGGAGGAACAAATCAGAGAAGCAGAAAGGAAATAGTCTGCCTTTTCAGTAGTCGATTTTAAATTCTGTGCCGATGTTTATGCCTTTCAGACATGATAAAGAGAAGAGTTGCATCAACTTCTTCTAGAGTCAGTTTATCATTCGTCTCTGAATCACAGCATCCAGGACAGAGCCACAAAACATTGCAGTATTGAAAAATTATTCCCATGTGACTCCATGACTCTTTTCTTCAGAGATATCTGGGCCAAGTTAAATTTGATAACTCAGTGGGAAATATTGCTGGAATTAGTGTGGTACTAAAAAAAAGGGTTACAAGACAGTTATCTCTAGGCCCAGGTCCCCACTCCACTGGCACCCAGTCATTAATGGTGTGATACATCTCTCAAAGTTTTTTTTCTTTTTAAATTTATTTAGTTTTTGGTTGTGCTGGGTCTTTGTTGCTAAACGCAGGCTTTCTTTAGTTGTGGTGACCAGGGTCTACTCTTTGTGGTACACAGTTTTCTCATTGCAGTGGTTTCTCTTGTTGTGGAGCTGGGCTCTGGGCACGCAGGCTTCAGTAGTTGCTGCTCCCAGGCTGTACGGTGTGGAGCACAGTAGCCACAGCACAGAGGCTTTAGCCACTCTGCAGCATGTGGAATCTTCCCAGACCAGGGATTAAACCCATGTACCCTGCACTGGCAGGTGGGTTCTTATCCACCGTATGTGTTAGTCGCTGAGTCGTGTCCTTCTCTTTGCAACTCCGTGGGCTGTAGGCTGCTAGGCTCCTCAATTCATGTGATTTTCCAAGCAAGAATACTGGAGTGGGTTGTCATTTCCTTCTCCCTTATCCACTGTACCGCCAGGGAAGTCCTCAAGTTCTCTTATCCTTAGCATCCTCTTTCAGAAATGAGGATGTTCAATAGGCTTTTCCCCTAATTCAAAACAAAACAAAACAAAACTTTGATTCTTATAAATTTTTTCTTCAAAATATTTTTTACCTACTTTTATTTGAAAGAACATCAGATGAATTACACCCTATGGTAAATATTTTAAAAATCATTCTTTTCTAGGATTTCATACTTGATTCAGTCTTGACAACATCTCTCAGAAGGGTGAAGAGAGAAACACTTATGGAACACTTCTTAGCCAAAACTTTACATCTCTTTCATTCTCAAAAAAACCTTATGAAGTGGAAATTTTCTCCATTTTACCATGAAGGAAATGAAGAATATGCTGATGGCCACTGAGCAGATAAGAGCTTCCTCTCTCAGGTCTGTCTGGTTTAAAAATGCTTGTTCTTTCTAGCACATAATTCTGACGTTATGTGTGTGTGAGGGGGGAGGTGAGGGGAGAAGGCAGGTATCCCATTTAATAGATGGAAAGACTGAGTACAGAGAACCAGGAGACTTCCTCAATTTTGCAATAAATCAGTATTTTTGATTCCAGGATGAAAGCTTCAGGTTTTTGGAATAGAGTGTAAGCTCAGACTGGAGGATAGGGTGCGAGAAAATATCTTTTTATGATAATTTGATTTCTATTTCATGCCAGCATTGAATTTTGTTTCAAAATGGTGAGGTATAAAAGAATTAAGCTTGAGGTATTGACATTTTAAAAATTAAATTCTAGGAATACACTTGGTGTTTTCTAGAGATTATCTTTGAATGAACACATTTTATGCTCTAGAAATCCATGAAACTATTTTTTCCAAACCATGCATCCCAGCCTCCCTAATCTACTGCCTCACACATATACATTTGGAGTATAATAGGGCTTAACCTTGAACTTTATTTTTTCCTTTCAAAAAGTAATTATCTGGAAATAATTTGTAATACTGCCCAGTTCCGTAGTTGTTCTTGCTTTAGGAAATAATATTTTCCCCTTTTAACTTCCCTCGTTTTCTTCTTTTAATCCTCTGTGTTTGTATTGGCTTTTAGCCCTGTGCATTGGGCCTAGTGCCAAGTGAGAGTCAGCACTTAGCCTGGAAGTATCATTTTCCAACACACCGCATCAGGAGGAAAACCCCGCCTCTTACACCCACTACTAATTAGCATACTATTCTACAAAACTGACTCGCTGCACCATGGGCTCATCACTTGTGAATTTCTGCTTTCCACAGCTCTCATTCCTGCAGAGAATGAGTTTGAGCCACATGGAGAATATGCCTGTAGGCCACTCAAGTCCTCAAGGAGCACAGAGACCGTCCTGGAAGCAGTGGCTCCTCTACTCGACAGTCACTGTTTTGCTATTACTTTGCTCCTTCAGTGCACTAATCTTTACTTTTCTTCCACTCAAGGTAAGGAGACAGCAGAATCTAAGGTTACAATTTATTGTACTCCTCTTTTCTTTTGTGAAGTCTAGTTGTTAGCATTGTCACTCAATATTGTTAGAGCTTTGAAGAAAGAGACATGTAAGGTAAGTAATAGATAGTACAGTCTATCTTTCAGAAATGCACTGAACTGGGAGTAAGAAGATGCGAATTCTGGGTTTAGGTCTCTCAATAACTAGCTGTATGCATTTGAAAGACATCTAATCTTTCTGGTTCTCAGTTTCTTCATCTGAAAAATGGTGGTAGGGAAATGGATTTGTTCATCATCATGTGCCTTCTAGCTATAAAATACAGTGATTAATAATTTATCTAAGGGTGGTATGGAACATAAAGGGAGTCAAGAGGGGGGCAATGACTTAGGTCTACATTGATCAGGGAAGGCTTCATGGAGGGAGGAGGAAGTCCTTTCTTTTTTGGGAAGCCCCTGATGCTTATCAGGAATTTCCCACTGAGCTCCACTCCAAATTTTGGGTCTAGTGAAGGGAATGGAGATTCATTAGATTCTTAGTAGAAGTTTTTTCTGACTGTTGTTTACACAGTGCTGATCAGAAAGAAAATAAATGCCTTATTTAATTTAGGATTTAGCCAATTCCTGGGTACATCTGAAACCAGTGACTGCAGAAAAATTTTTCTAAGGGACAGGTTGACCAGTTAAGATTTCAAAGACATGGTTCTACCACTAAAGATATTTGAAAGCAATTGAGAGAAAAAGAGACACAGATGTACAGAACAGACTTTGGGACTCTATGGGAGAAGGCGAGTGTGGGATGTTCTGAGAGAACAGCATTGAAATAAGTATACTATCAAGGGTGAAACAGATCACCTGCCCAGGTTGGATACATGAGACAAGTGCTCAGGGCTGGTGCACTGGGAAGACCCAGAGGGATGGGATGGAGAGGGAGGCGGGAGGGGGGATCAGGATGGGGAACACATGTAAATCCATGGCTGATTCATGTCAATGTATGGCAAAAACCACTACAATATTGTAAAGTAATTAGCCTCCAACTAATAAAAATAAATGGAAAAAAAAAAAGAAAACAATTGAGAAAAGACACAGGAGGAAACAGTACAGAGAAGATGCTGATGTTAACCTAGGGCAAGCAGAGCTTTGGCCAAGTTTTTATACAGTAGCCCATTAGTTTGTATTTTATAACTGTACACAGTGGTGTACGAGAGAGGAATTTGTGACCACATCTCCCACTGTTTCAAGGAATGTTCCAAGCAGACCTCTGAACTCTCTGGACAGTGAAGCTTTGAGCAGGAAGAAAAAAAAAATTGTTAGGAATTCTTTGTTTCAATTTCTGAAGAAAGGGAAGGGTGAGAATAGCAACAACTTAAATTTGGAAGTGCCTTTTCCTTCTCAAAACCACTGCACATCCTATTAGCCTGTTGACATTGAAAAACATAGGGTAGGTTTCCTTTGTCATCAGTTCCTGCATGTGACTGGGGACTCAGTGCCTGGGAGAGAAGAGAAGTGCCTTTCTCAGAGGCACACAGCTGCTCTTGCAAAGGGAAGGAAGAGGTCTCATACCCCCAGAGGCATTTAGGACACCTCTTGCCAACGTTGAACTTGATGGATTCCCTGTGTCTGAGCTCTTATTTCTGGGATTCCCTCTCCTAGACAACTTGCAGCTACCCAATGAAAGGTTCTGCCTCTAAATCAACAGCCCAGAGTTTGTTCCAAATTTGGGGAATTTTGAAAAATTTTCAGG
The DNA here is from genome assembly GCF_019320065.1 of Cervus canadensis. Lineage (NCBI taxonomy): Eukaryota > Metazoa > Chordata > Mammalia > Artiodactyla > Cervidae > Cervus > Cervus canadensis. The sequence continues at coordinate 38,877,341 of NC_057398.1, forward strand.
ATATTGTCCTGACAGGGTGCCATGGAGGCTTTGTTCCCATGGGAAAAGCCAATGACTGGCTGATGGTACAATATTAGCTCCCATATTCCACTTTCCTGCACTTCTCTTTCCCTATTGGCCACAGATTAGTATTTTTGGAAAAGAAGACCAAATGACTGTGGGTGATGAGTCATTATGAGGTAGCCACTTCCACCTCCTTATAATGCTCCATGACCTTGAAGTTTACATTGTTTTAGTCTCCACTCTGGTTATTGTATACAAAATCCCACTTTCCAGCCTCTCTAGGCACTAATTCAAAAAGTGTTAGACAGGAAGACTCAGATCTTTTTAGACCAACAGAAATTTCCATGGAAGAATTCTTTTTTTCTTTCTTCCCTTTTAGAAGACATCTCACTGAAAGAATCAGTTATGAGCCCAAGGAGATGGTTCCCCCCCAATATGAAAATAACTTCACAGAAATTATCTCTTAAGAAACCAAATGTTCACCAGTCCAGGTTTGATTCATGAGACAGGGTGCTCAGGGCTAGTGCACTGGGATGACCCTTAGGGATGGCATGGGGTGGGAGGTGGGAGGGGGGGGTTCAGGATGGGAAACACAAGTACACCCATGGCTGATTCATGTCAATGTATGGCAAAAACCACTACAATATTGTCAAGTAATTAGCCTCCAATTAAAATAAATAAATTAATTAAAAAAAATAAAAAATACCTTCACAGCAAAAAAAAAAAAAAACAAACCAAATGTTCAGGAGAGTCCACTGCTTCAGTGAAACAAAGGATACTTTCAAAAGGGGAAGTTTTGTGTGTACTTAAAAGCAGAGTTGATTCTATTTCCAAATGATGATTTGATTAGAGTTGGTTTGGAGAAATAGTTATTAAGTTTACTTATTAACCCAATTACATAAATCTGAGCTTAAATCAAAATGGGGTTACAAGAGCCAATGATCCTTCTAAGCAAAAATGAATTAACTAAACAGGACTCATATACTGCTTTATAAGTGGATATTTACTCCTTCCAAACATCACCAGGATTAGAAATACAAACTGCTCTGGAGCGGTAGGGGTGAGACTTTTGACTCAGATAGGCTGTTTGGATCTCAGCCTGGCCTTTTTTCAGCTGCGTGACCTTGGGCTAGTTACATAATCCTCCTACTTCTCATTTCCTCTTCTGCAAATGAACATGTTATCTCATAGAGTTGTAGTAAGAATTAAGAGACAGTACAATCCTGACCCATAATAGGCATTTAGTAGATAGTAGTGATTCATATTTATATCATTAATGACTTTACAGTGAAGATAAAGACTTAACAAAATGGATATTCCTTGCTTATCTATTCTACTGCCTCAACCAAAGAGTGTGTCTGACTGCCAAATAGAGGATTTTAGTGATTAGACAGATTTTCACTTGTGACAATAATGACATCACAATGGTGGTTTCTGTAGTTCTAAATGGACATTACAGCAGCCCACAATGCAGTATCCAAGATTTCTGTCTCTGGCAATTAAATTGTGTGTGGCCTTAGGTTTCTTCGCACACTCTTTATACATGAGAGTAGACAACACAGATGTTATCAATGGCACATTTTTGGGCATGATTTTATATTTAGATTGTTACTCAATTGCTTCATGTGTTGATATGTGTCTTTCTAGAAAGGTGGTAAACTTCTTAAGAAGCAATGATCATAGATGACATTAGTTTCTCTTGCTTATAATGCTAGTATAATGTATAGGTACATAAAGTTTTGTTTCATTCTTCATTATAATCAACATCATTATCAAAACACTAATACTTAATAAGCAGGACAAGACAGAATATCTGGGCAAAATCCTTTATGAGACTTAACTCATTTAAACCCATAAAACAACCTAAATGGACTAGGTACTACTATTTTCCCCATTTTATAAATGCGAAAATTGAAGTTAAGGGAGTTCTATCACATGGGTTAAACAAAATGATATTTCAGCATGTCTTCTAAGAAACTCTATCAACAAAATGTTATTGACTACAATCCCAATATGTATGCTAACTGCTAAGTCTTATACAAGTTCTAATATTATGTGTATATTAAAAAGATACACAATATAAATTTATAAGGATAAACCAAGAAATATGCTTAATGTGATTTATTCACAGTGCAAAACTGTTTTGCTTTTACCAAAATATTGTACTTGTATAATAGGCAATTATATAATATAAACATTTCTAAAACAATTGAAATAGTATTATAGTAATTTGATAAATGTTTCTTTTATTTTCTTAGTTTAACACTTTTTAATACAAGAAATTGAAACTTATAGTCTAAGTTAATTTACCTTGATTTATGGTCTTGACTGTCATAACTGAAAAATCACCTCATGAAGAAATATAGATCAAAATGGAAGACTGCATCTTTGAGCATGCGTACCATGTTATGACACTAAATTTTAAGTCCATCATTCAATAGTGCAAAGTTCCTTTTTAAATAACTTAATAGTCCCTCACTCCATTCATCATTTTTTCCCTTCTTTAGACAACTTAAATTCCATGATTCATAATTAAAATCCTTACCAAGGTGGCCTTTCCTTCTGAGTCTCCTTTGTGGGTTCTTTCTTATTCCCTGACCCCTACACACTGCAATATCCCAATACTCTTTCCTATCTATAATCACTGATTTGATGCTCTTATATAGACTCATATCTTAACTCACCATGCAGAAGCTGAAGACTCCTAAATTAATGTGTTTTTTTTTAAGAACTCCTTAAATTCCATCCTTATAGATCCAATTGACTTCTTGACACTCCTACCTGGGTATCTAATACTCATCACAAACCTGACATGTCCAAAAAATGAACTCATGATTCTTTTCCCCCAATTTACTCCTCCTAAATCTTGCTCATTTCAGTCATTAACAGTGTTATCTTTCTAATTGCTCAGGCCCAGATTTTGGTGTCATCTTTGTCTCGTTTTCTCATCCATGTCCATGTCAGGAACTCCTGTTCACTCAATTTCCAATCACTTACCACTATCTGCACAGCTAGTACCTTGGTCAGAGGCACCATGCTTTCTTGCCTGGATGCTTACACTGATCTCTTACCTTGTCTCACTGCTTTTTCTCTTGCCACTCTTTAGTGTATTCCTAGCATAGCAGCCAGAGAAATCCTATAAAAAAAATTGGCATCCTGTTTAAGTTCAAAAGTCTCTTAAGCAGTTTGCTGCAAGGAAACCAATGAACCATGCCTCCCCCCACCAATGTTTGTGGATATACCTTATCTTACTACTAAGTATCTTAAAGCCTTTAGTATTAAAATATCTGTATTTATAAAATCAACCACACTGATAGCTTCCTGTGGCATGTAATTTGTGTTGCAAGATTTTGAAACAGATCTTCTCAGGGTTATCTCAGTTACTATTGCGATGCATGATTATCACTCTGAAACATTAATATTTCTATAGCTTAATTTTTTATTTAAAATAAATATAAATGGGAATTGTTAGTTTCTTCTCACATGCCAGTGGATCATCTTATGCAGTCACTGGGGTGCAGAGACATATAGAAAATTTCTATAGCCCAAGAGGAGGAGCATCCAAGATCAAATAGTTGTCTTGTAGGTGGAGATTAGGTGGGTAGAAGGAGTTAACTTCTTCCTAGAAGACCCAAGCTGTGTAGTGAAGACCTAGCTGTGTAATGAAAGGTAGAGGAAGGAGCCACTCATCTGTAAAGGAAAGCAGAGAGATCCAAAACAGGGTGGAGGGAGGGATTTTTTATTTTTTAAATGTGGTTAGGGCAGAGAAGTCTGCTTCAGGAATCCGAGCCTCTAAATAATCAAGAAAACTGTGACACTGTCACCATCCTGACCAATTCCTCTTCTTCCCCTACAGACTGCCCAGGGACCCTGTGTAGCGAAGTTTGGTGAGTAATGAGTAACCTGTCTCACAGAGGGTGAGATGGTTGGATGGCATCACCGACTCAATGGACATGAGTTTGAGTAAATTCTGGGAGTTGGTGATGGACAGGGAGGCCTCGCGTGCTGCAGTCCATGGGGTTGCATAGAGTCAGATACGACTGAGTGACTGACTGAACTGAACTGTCTTATAGGCCTCCTTTTTACTTTTCTTACTATTTGCTGCAAAAGGCAAGCTCCAGTGCTAAGAAAGGATGCATTCTATTTTAGTTATCCTACAGCTACTGTTTTTAACTGCTAATCATGTATTGTAGTTGTCTAGGAGCTGAGGCTTCAGCTCTGTTTTTAATTGTTTTAATAAGCACAAGTTTCAGATTTCTACGACTTTTCCCTGGGACAGACTCAGAGACCTTCTCATATTTCCCATATTGCTAGTGTCCACTAGAGTGAGTGTAGGGTGCAATTTTTGTTTCCAAGTGTAAAGATGAGAAATGAGAGGGGAGTGGTCCCTTCTCTGCTCCTTTTACCTCTCCTCTTAGGTTCTGAGTCACTTTCCTTTATAGTGACCTGGTACTTGCTTAGAAGACACAGTAAAGTTTACAGTTGAGCCTTTGGGTAGTTTTTTTAGTATACATACAAAATTAAAAATGAACACATTTGGGGTTGTTTACTGGTTTAAGATCAAACACCCATTTTCCGCTGAGAGCAGACCACTTCTAGAGTCAACTTTAATTCCTGTTTTACTGCACAGCGCAGCCAGGCTCCCTTGACTTGTGAGGATAGGGAATCTCATTTTACTTGTCTCTGCCTTCTTGATTTGTTGTGTTTCTAGTAAATGGAGTGAAACTCCTCATGTTATGTTTGAAATACCCTCTTGTTGTGGTAAAAGTTGAGAAACTCAAATTTAAAGTTGAGGACCCCCATCACAGATTTAAATATGAAAACCAGTGATACTTCTTCCTGGTGACTTGCCTATTACCTATTACATGGTCAAGCAGGAAGAAAATTACTGGGCTCTGAATTTAGTAGAGAAACAGGGAGACTTTGCTTTCTGCTTTAATGATCTCTCCTTCATTCTCCTTCAAGCCTTATATCAGTTATTTATACATAAAGAAGAATTTAAGTCAATGTGTTATCTCTTTTAGTATATTTTTAATCAAGGTTTCTTTCTAATTATTTGACAAAGGCTTTGCCCCCATTACAAAAATTATAGAACGTTAGAGAACACACCAGATAAGTATTGCACATTCTGGGATTCTGAAATTACATCTTTGTGTAAAAACAATGAACATTAGGAAAATATGTAAATTCCATAAATACCGAAGTCTTGATCCTTTTCACATCCCCCGTGATAGCAATAACCTAGGGATACTTCTATTTAAACAGTCAAATAATTTCCATGTATTAACTCATTAATTTACCAGTAGCTATTTGGTGAGGATTTGGATAATGGTATCTCAAGTGAATCTTGAATGACACATACCCATAAGCTGAAGCGCCATTATTTAGACACAATACACCTAATTCAGCATATACTGGGTAATAGGAACTCCTTTTGGTGCTGAAGATACAGCTATGGACAAAATAAAGGAGTATTTGATTTCCCTGGTGGCTCAGGCGGTAAAGCATCTGCCTACATTGCAGGAGACCTGGGTTCAATCCCTGGTGGGGAAGATCCTCTGGAGAAGGAAATGGCAACCTACTCCAGTACTCTTGCCTGGAAAATCCCATGGGATGGGAGGAACCTGGTAGGCTACAGTCCATGGGGTCGCAAAGAGTTGGACACGACTGAGCAACCTCACTTTTCCTTTGTCCTCAAATATGTTATACTCAAGTAGGTATAAGACTGATAATACATGAACAACTTAATTTATAATAGGCTAGATGGTGACAACTTCTATGAAGAAAACTAAAACAAGATAGAGTGACAGGAGAGCACTATTTTAAACAGATTGATAAGCAGGCCTCATTGATAAAGTGATACATAGTATATAGTATTGATACAGAAAAACATGAATATGCATTCCTGGACTGCCAACTCTGGTCATCACCATCCTAGTGTGTCATTCCTTTCTTCTTCTTTTTACTTCACAAATATTGATTGACAAGTGATACAGTGCCACCTAAAACTTAACCCATTTCCCTATTTCAAACTTATTTTCTTAGAGCCCTCCAAGCAAGAGAGAAACTTAGGCAATTTCTTCAAAGATAGGGAGTGGGTTTGGAGAGAACTAGTATAGACCTTTCCTATAAATAGAAAAGAACTATAATCACGAATGATGAAATAATTAAATAACTATGCTTTGCTATTTTTTCTCCCACCCACCCCACTTCCCCCCACCACCCTGCCGCCGCCCTTATAAATATCTTGTAGGACCATTACCTTCAAAATGGCAAATGCCCTCTCCTGAGCCTTCTTGTGTGAATAAGACAGCTGACTGGAGGCTGAAGATACTTCAGAATGGTTTATATTTAATTTATGGCCAAGTGGCTCCCAATACAGCCTACAAGGGACGAGCTCCTTTTGAGGTGCAGCTGCGTAAGAATGAAGACCCCATACAAGCTCTAACCAACAACTCTACAATCCAGAATGTAGGAGGGGCTTACGAATTCCACGCTGGAGATGTAATAGACTTGATATTCAATGCTGAGCATCAGATTCTGAAAAATAAGACATACTGGGGGATCTTTCTACTTGCAAATTCCCAATTCATCTCCTAGAGACTTGATTCAGTCTCCTCGTCTTCTTCAGCACTTGCAGAGACATCAGTGCATAGGCTGGACAAGGAAGATTTTCAGTCTCTACAGTTCATCTGAGTATACAAATCAACAGAAACAGAACTCCTTGCATGTGAATTTTCTTTTCTCATGCCTATCTGAATGAGACTCAGAAGAAGGACAAAAGACATTTGGTAACCCTAGATGTTAGATCAGCAAAGACAGTTTTATTAGTTCATGAAATGAATATGGGTGGCTAGAGGACAGAATCTTCTCGAAGTGTCTTTGTCTAACCCTTGAATCTCTGGGTAGAAAAATGAAGTCTTGTCTTGTGTGCAGAAAAGATCCAGGGCAGTAGCCTGCCCTTGTTCTCATATTCTTGGACTGTGGATTGCTTGACTTCATTCTTCCCATATTCCTATCTTCTGAGACCCTCCTAATAAAAAGTAGTCAGACTTGGAGGGTGGCCACTGCTATGCCAGCAATACCCCACTTTACATCTGATGGCATGAGGGGACAGAGATACCTTTGGAGAACTATTGGAACAGAGACACAGGTGGCATTAGAATGGGATGCACTTTATTCGGGAATTTTTCTTAATTTAATCACACTCAGGATGCTTGGTGCTTTATAAAAACAGCTGGTCAAAAGGGTCATTCTGAACCTTTACATAGGGCTTCATGAGAACTTGTTTTTCTATGTGCCTAAACATGGCTGATGGTAAAGAAAGAGCAATCAGTACTAACCATAAGATTTAACTATAGAAATTGATATTACCAGTACTGTATTTTTTCATGTCATGATTCTGTATTTTTAGCTGGCTAGGCAGTTTGCAAAGTACTTTCATATATCACATGGCAACTCTAGAAAGTTAATGGGGCAGATATTTTGGCACAATTTTAACATTGAGAATATGGAGGCAGGTGGACCATAGGTAACTTGCTTCACGCCACAGAATGAATGATTAACAAGGGGCCTTGGGCTTCCCACTGTATCACACTATTTTAGCTTTAGGGTTGGTGTTTCTGCTCTCATGTTGGATGTCTATAAAGTTTAGCAGATTAGATCTTCAAGGGGTATATATTCCCTTGGCAGATAGAGGGAAGCTACACCAGTGCCTTCCTTTCTCAAACACTTCTTTTCCTTTCCTTACCTGGAATCGGGAGCATGGGCTGTTGTTCAGGACTGACTTCAACCAAACTCCCTTCCTCACTTTGTAAATCCTGTCTTGGTCAAATGTATTAAGTTCCAAAAATAATGAATAACATTCAACTCAGTGATGGTCTGCTAAAGTTTTGGACTCTACAAAATTAACTAGCTGCTTACGGGTTCTTGTTGAAAGGTATGTAATATGATTACATGATAACCCAGTTTAAGATATTTATTGATATTTGTAAAAAGCTACAGTATGTTAATAATATCACCATATAAAGCTAATTTAAAAATATTTGTATTGTCTGCTTAGGAGCAAACTAAGCCTGAGGCCAAGGTGCTTCTTAGTATTTTTTTTTTTAATGAAATCTGTTGAGTACTTGTTGGCCCAAAGACTTGGATGCCTGGTTCCTCTTGCATCTGTATATTTTCTCAGGAAATTAAAGTTATATGACATATATTTATGGAAACTTGCTGGTGTTAATCATTGTTGAGTTATAAGCAGTAGTGTGCTGGAGTGGGCCAGCACTAGCTCATAAGAAAGAAGTTGTTCAGTCATGTCCAACTCTTTGTGACCCTATGGACTGTAGCCCACCAGGCTCCTCTGTCCATGGGATTTTCCAGGCAAGAATACTGGAGTGGGCTGCCATTTCCTTCTCCAGGGGATCCTCCTGATCCAGGGATCTGACTCAGATGTCCCGCGTTGCAGGCAGACTCTTTACCATCTGAGCCAGTAGGGAATCCCTGTTCTTAAGAACTGATTGGTATATTTTCAAAACTTGCACATTCTGGCTATGAAATATAGTCATTTTTGAAATTGGCTATGGTGGGACTATTTATACCATGGGAATTGGCAATCAGGGCTTTTCTTTTTGGAAAGGCTATTCAACAGCACACCATTGCTTATAAAACTCTCCTTCTCAATAAAGCCTCTCGGTTCCTGACTTATTCTTGGAACAATCAGGGTAGGCAAGGGATAAAGTGAAATTGTCATACTGCTTAGCAAGAGCCCCACCCATTAGTTATTTCTCAGGGCAAGCAGAGGTCTCCACAGTTGCAACCAAAAGCTGCCAACAGATGACCTTTAAATTTCCCTAGTGTTGTAATTTCAGGCTTGCTTTTCAATGTATACTCTGTTTCCTTGTTTCTTCAAATAGTTGTTTAAATTTTATACCGATAATAAAGTATATGTTGGTAAGTAGACTATAACTGACATATCTGTGGGTTATCAGGCTAGTGTTTGTGGTCTAAAGAATATAAGTATACATCAAAGATATTGTTGCCCATATGAAACACTTATTTTTTTTTAAGTTTTCTACTTGAGATAGTTTGATTTACTGTATTACTTTCAGGTGAACAAGATAGTGACTCAAAATTTTTATAGATTATAGTCCACTGAAAGATATTATATTGGCTAAATCCCCTGTGCTGTACAGTGTATCCTGGTAGCTTATTTATTTTTTACATAGTAATTTGTACTGTTAATCTGGTACTTCTGTCTTGCCCTTCCTTCCCTCTTCTTACTGGTAACCACTAGTTTGTTCTCCATATTTGCAAGTCTATTCCTGTTTATTCATTTGCTTTTTTTAGATTTTATATATAAATGATAACATACAGTATTTGTCTTTCTGACTTATTTCACTAAGGATCATGGTCTATGTTATTTCAAATGGCATTATTTAATTCTTTTTGACATCTGAGTAATATTTCATTTTATATAACCCACAGCTTTATCCATTTATCCATTGATGGACATTTGAGTCACTTCCATGGCTTGGCTGTTGTTAATAATGCTGCTATGAACATTGAAATGATACATGTACTCCAAGTTAGTGTTTTTGATTCTTTGGATGTATACCTAGGAGAGGGATTGCTGGATCATACTATAGTTCTATGTTTAGGTTTTTGAGGAACCCCATACTGTTCACCATAGTGGCTGCACCAATTACATTCCCACCAACAGTGTAGGAAGGTTCTTTTTCTCCACATCCTTGCCAATGTTTGTTATCTGTGGTCTTTCGATGATAGCTATTTTTATCACTCCCTCTTTATAAATTTTATCATAATCTCTCCTCCTGACTCTGACATCATTTACATCCTTGATCTGCCTAAAGTGTCTAAGAGGAGTGGCACACGGAGCTTACCTTCATTCTTTTTATAAATTCTGCATATTTGCAGTGACAATTGTCTCAGTTTGATATTCAAGTACCAATCATATTACCATCCAGTTATACTCTTGTGTGTCTAAAAGGGATCTAGGAGACCTTTAGTAAAACACAGAAGTACAAAAAGGTCCCAAACATCATCACAAAGAGCAATAAAAACTGAATAAAAAGGCACATGATGAGGAAAATCACTGTTCAGAGAAGTTAGACTTAAGAAAACTGTTAGAAATGAACATAAAACATTTTAAAATTTCTTGATAGTCAAGAAAAATTAGAGAAACATGATGGAAATAGTTCAACCTTTTTAGAAAAAACAAACAAAAAACAGTGCTGGGCTCTAAGCAGGCTCTATCTACAGATCTAAAACAAATGCTCAAGATAGTAAAATGCAGACTCCCTTCCATTCATTTTACCTTAATCTGATTTCTGTTAGCAGTTAACAACTATAAGGAGTTCAACACACTTTGGATGAGCTATTACTCTGAAATACAGTAGTATTAGTGAATCCCATTACATTGCTTGGAGAAGCAGGCTTGAGGGTTTATGGGACCTGCTTCAAGGAATTCAGGAAGTATCGGACAATAGAAAAATGAAAATTCAACAAACAGGGCCCGTTAGATTAAACCAGCCTTCTCATTGCTTCAGTTGCACGTGGAAATCTCAGATTTCAGCATCCAGGGTTATTGTTTCTACCCAGCTTTGGTATTGTCCAGGGATATCGGACATGGCTTAGCAACTGAACAACCGCCACCGTGCGCAGGGGGTGGTGGGTGGTGGTGGAACAGAGATGTTGTTCACACGGGGCCTCAACACAGAGTCGGACTGTGGTGTACTGGTGAGTTTGTGTCTTAGAATGGAAATCTTCCCTACCTGCTTTTGGACTGTCCCTCTTATCCAATGGGCTGGTCTCTGAGAGGAATCCAGTGACTAGAGTCCATGGTCCGCCATGGTGCCTGGGCCATAGTTCTTACTGTCTGCTGAATGAACAAATGAATCACAAATTTGAATGTTGGTGTGAATTTAGCATTATCGTGTGTACTTTGGATGACAGACTCCAGTGGGCAAAGCCTTTAGGTTCCCTTTATTTACTGTCTCCCATTTCATCACCTACTATTCTTAAATGCTGTCCTTCGCTATCAACCTGTTCTTAGGAACATTGTTAAAGTAATTAAGGAAAAGAAAAGAACCTTGTTAATTAACTTGCACTAAGGGTAAAGGGTCAATAAGCTACCTGTCTTACATCACCAGAACTGAAAAAACTCCTATTTGGTTTAATGATTGCTGGGCAGATGCACCAAGAGCAGCTATCTTTACAATACTAAGACAAAACAATTTGTTCAGTGAGCAGTAGCAGAATTTTTCAAAGTGAGGTCTATAAACTTTACATCAGATTTATCCAGTAAGCTTAAAAAAATCCCTTGTCCCCATTCATATTCCACTGAATAAGTGTTTCTAGGAATGAGCCCTAGGAATCGAATTTTTAACTAGCTTTGATCCGTAGGTTTTTCTTATGTACATTATCATTTAAGAACCACTGCTTTATGACATACAACTTTGCATCTCAGCTGAATGTTTCTCCAAATATTTAAAGACAGTCAAAGCTTCTAAACAAATACAATTTAAAAAGTAAAACCAAAAAAAAACCCTAAGTTTGTTGTCCATGAGGCTTACCATAATCCATGTCTCACCACAAAATCACCTGAACTTCTATCCTCTGAATCTGAGAAAAGGTCAAGATCGTCACTTTTTATAACCTAGTGACAACTTTGCTAATTGAATGCTGGCAATCTATAGATATGAGCTTTGCCACAATCAATATTATTATCTACCTGTATGCTGTCAGCCTTCAAATATTTATCTCTAGCACAAGTTGTTCTCCTTTATTTCAGACTTGTAAATTCACTTGTCTACTTGACAGTTTCACATTGTGGGTATAATATCTCAAATTCAAGTTTACCAAAATGAATCTTTACCTTCAAAAAGAATCTTTACTTTCAAAGAGAATCTGACTTCTTTTCTGCTATGGCGCTTGTCTGTGGACCAAGATTATTTCACTAGCTTCACATATGTTTTTCAAAATCCCAGTTTTGCCATTTACCGATTACTTGGATCTTGGACAAATTACTGTCCTTTCTGAGACTCAGTTTCTTGTTTGTTTACTGTCATTTATCCAATGTATCATATATAGTTGGAGTTTAATATTTGCTGAATCAAAAATAAATTTACGTTTACAATATTAGTTAATATATGAAATGTTCGTGATACATAGTGATACTAGAAGGGTGGCTGCCATTGATTTTAAAAGCTAGATTTATTCCTAAAATTTTAACCTGTTTATCTAACATCTATCTTATTCTCTTTCCTCTCCTTTTTATCTCCCTAAGATAAAAGCATTTTATTCATTCCGTGCTATATCTCCAGCACCTAGCACCTAAAACTGTTCTTGGAACATTAAAAGAACTCAACAGATATTGAAATGAATGAACAAAAAAGATGGTACATAGCTCTTGGTTAGAATGATTAGCAAGATAAAAGATACATATGTTGCAAACAACCTCTCAAAATAGACTAATATCCATTCTCCTCCATTTTTAAAAACTTAAGTAAAATAAGCCATGCAAAATTCTAAGTACATATATAACAAGTGCTCCATGAATGTTGGCTACTATCACATATCACTATCATGAAAGTCATTTCATTATCCTATTTCCCTAAGAAACAATATCCTAGAGCATACTGGCTTCCTTTACCATCATAATGCTTTCACCACATTTTTTTTTTTTGTATTTGTTTCTCTTTTATTTTTTTCCATTTATTTTTATTAGTTGGAGGCTAATTAGTTTACAATATTGTAGTGGTTTTTGTCATACATTGACATGAATCAGCCATGGATTTACATGTATTCCCCATCCCAATCCCCCTTCCCACCTCCCTCTCCACCTGATCCCTCTGGGTCTTCCCGGTGCACCAGCCCCGAGCACTTGTCTCCTGCATCCAACCTGGGCTGGTGATCTGTTTCACTCTTGATAGTATACTTGTTTCGATGCTGTTCTCTCGAAACATCCCACCCTCGCCTTCTCCCACAGAGTCCAAAAGTCTGTTCTGTACATCTGTGTCTCTTTTTCTGTTTTGCATATAGGGTTATCATTACCATCTTTCTAAATTCCATATATATGCGTTAGTATGCTTTATTGGTCTTTATCTTTCTGGCTTACTTCACTCTGTATAATGGGCTCCAGTTTCATCCATCTCATTAGAACTGATTCAAATGAATTCTTTTTAATGGCTGAGTAATATTCCATGGTGTATATGTACCACAGCTTCCTTATCCATTCATCTGCTGATGGACATCTAGGTTGCTTCCATGTCCTGGCTATTATAAACAGTGCTGCAATTAACATTGGGGTGCACGTGTCTCTTTCAGATCTGGTTTCCTCGGTGTGTATGCCCAGCAGTGGTATTGCTGGGTCATATGGCAGTTCTATTTCCAGTTTTTTTAAGAAATCTCTACACTGTTCTCCATAGTGGTTGTACTAGTTTGCATTCCCACCAACAGTGTAAGAGGGTTCCCTTTTCTCCACACCCTCTCCAGCATTTATTGCTTGTAGACTTTTGGATAACAACGATCCTGACTGGCATGTAATGGTACCTCATTGTGTTCACCACATTCTTAAAGGTAAGCTTGTGCTTTGGCTTTTATTAAATATATGTATTAGAAAAAGTAATTTATATCTTCTCCAAAAACGACTTTTCAGTTCAGCCGTTCAGTCGTGTCTGACTCTTTGCGACCCCATGAACTGCAGCATGCCAGGCCTCCCTGTCCATCCCAAGACCTGGGGTTTACTCAAACTCATGTCCGTTCAGTTGGCATTGCAATCCAACCATCTCATCCTCTGTTGTCCCCTTCTCCTCCCACCTTAAATCTTTCTCAGTATCAGGGTCTTTTTAAATGAGTCAGTTTGCATCATGTGGCAAAAGTATTGGAGTTGCAACTTCAACATCAGACCTTCCAATGAATCTTCAGGACTGATTTCCTTTAAGAAATACTGGTTGGAATTCCTTGCAGTCCAAGGGACTTTCAAGAGTCTTCTCCAACACCACAGATTTCAAAAGCATCAATTCTTTGGCACTCAGCTTTCTTTATAGTCCAACTCTCACATCCATACATGACTACTGGAAAAACCATAGCTTTGATTAAACGGACCTTTGTTGGCAAAGTAATGTCTCTGCTTTTTAATATGCTGTCTAGGTTGGTCATAACTTTTCTTCCAAGGAGTAAGTGTCTTTTAATTTCATGGCTGCAGTCACCATCTGCAGTGACTTTGGAGCCCCACCCTCCCAAAAAAAAGTCTGCAACTGTTTCCCCATCTATTTGCCATGAAGTGATGGAACTGGATGCCATGATCTTAGTTTTCTGAATATTGGGTTTTAAGCCAACTTTTTCACTCTCCTCTTTCACTTTTATCAAGAGGCTCTTTAGTTCTTCTTCACTTTCTGCCATAAGTGTGGTGTCATCTGCCTATCACAGGTTATTGATATTTCTCCCGGCGATCTTGATTCCAGCTTGTGCTTCTTCCAGCCCAGTGTTTCTCATGATGTACTCTGCATATAAGTTAAATAAGCAGGGTGACAATATACAGCCTTGATGTGCTCCTTTTCCTATTTGGAACCAGTCTGTTGTTCCATGTCCAGTTCTAACTGTTGCTTCCTGACCTGCATATAGGTTTCTCAGGAGGCAGGTAAGGTGGTCTGGTATTCCCATCTCTTTCAGAATTTTCCACAGTTTGTTGTGATCCACACAGTCACAGGATTTTGCATAGTCAATAAAGCAGAAGTAGGTGTTTTTCTGAAACTCTCTTGCTTTTTTGATGATCCACCGGATGGTGGCAATTTGACTTCTGTTTCCTCTGTCTTTTCTAAATCCAGTTTGAACATCTGGAAGTCCATGGTTCATATACTGTTGAAGCCTGGCTTGGAGAATTTTGAGCATTACTTTTCTAGTGTGTGAGATGAGTGCAGTTGTGCAGTAGTTTGAGCATTCTTTGGCATTGCCTTTCTTTGGGATTGGAATGAAAACTGACCTTTTCCAGTCCTGTGCCACTGCTGCGTTTTCCAGATTTGCTGGCATATCGAGTGCAGCACATTCACAGCAGCATCTTTTAGGATTTGAAATAGTTCAACTGGAATTCATCATTTCACTAACTTTTTTTGTAGTGATGCTTCCTAAGGCCCACTTGACTCTGCATTTCAGGATATCTGGCTCTAGATGAGTGATCACACCATCGTGGTTACCTGGGCCATGAAGATCTTTTTTGTATGGTTCTTCTGTGTATTCTTGCCATCTCTTCTTAATATCTTCTGCTTCTGTTAGGTCCATACCATTTCTGTCCTTTATTGTGCTCATCTTTGCATGAAATGTTCCCTTGGTATCTCTAATTTTCTTGAAGAGATCTCTAGTCTTTCCCATTCTATTGTTTTCCTCTATTTCTTTGCATTGATCACTGAGGAAGGCTTTCTTATCTCTCCTTGCTATTCTTTGGAACTTTGCATTCAAATGGGTATATCTTTCCTTTTCTCCTTTGCCTTTTGCTTCTCTTCTTTTCTCTGCTATTTGTAAGGCCTCCTCAGACAAACATTTGCTGCAAACATTTGCCTCTTTGCATTTCTTTTCTTGGAGATGGTCTTTATCACTGCCTCCTGTATAATGTCATGAACCTCTGTCCATAGTTCATCAGGCACTCTATCAGATCTAATCCCTTGAATCTATTTGTCACTGCCACTGTATAATTGTAAGGGATTTGATTTTGTTCCTACCTGAATGGCCTAGTGATTTCCCCTATTTCCATCAATTTAAGTCTGAGTTTTGCAATAAGGAGTTCATGATCTGAGCCACAGTCAGCTCCTGGTCTTGTTTTTGCTGACTGTATAGAGCTTCTCCATCTTTGGCTGCAAAAAATATCAATCTGATTTTGCTGTTGACCATATGGTGAAGTCCATGTGTAGAGTCTTCTCTTGTGTTGTTGGAAGAGGGTGTTTGCTATGACCAGTGCATTCTCTTGACAAAACTCCATTAGCCTTTGCCCTGCTTCATTCTGTACTTCAAGGCCAAACTTGCCTGTTACTCAGGTATCTCTTGACTTCCTACTTTTGCATTCCAGTCCCCTATAATGAAAAGGACACTTTTTTTGTGTGTATTAGTTCTAGAAGGTCTTGTAGGTCTTCATAGAACCATTCAACTTCAGCTTCTCCAGCATTACTGGTCAGATTGTAGACTTGGATTTCTGTGATATTGAATGGTTTGCCTTGAAAATGAACAGAGATCATTTTGTCATTTTTGAGATTGCATCCAAGTACTGCATTTTGGACTCTTTTGTTGACTATCATGGCTAGTCCATTTCCTAAGGGATTCTTGCCCATAGTAGTATATATAATAGTCATCTGTGTTAAATTCACCCATTCCAGTCCATTTTAGTTCGCTGTTCATAAAATGTCAATGTTCACTCTTGCCGTCTCATGTTTGACTACTTCCAAATGGCCTTGATTCATGGACCTAACAATCCAGGTTCCTATGCAATATTGCTCTTTGTAGTATTAGACTATACTTCCATCACCAGTCACACCCACAACTGGGTGTTGTCTTTGCTTTGGCTCTGTCTCTTCATTCTTTCTTTCATCCCTTCCAGGGATATTGGGCACCTACCAACTTGGGGAGTTCATCTTTCAGTGTCCTATCTTTTTGCCTTTTCATATTCTTCATGGGGTTCTCAAGGCAAGAATACTGAAGTGGTTTGTCATTCCCTTCTCCAGTGGACCACATTTTGTCAGAATTCTCCACCATGACCCATCCATCTTGGGTGGCTCTACATGACATGGCTCATAGTTTGATTGAGTTAGACAAGCCTGTGATCTTAGATCTTCTCTATAAACATAGTCAAATGGAGAGTATACTTTATTTAAATACATCTTATTTAAATTACTAACATAATAATGACTCAATTTGTATTATATAAACATCTAATTATTCATTCACTAATTCACTCATTTATTCCACTAATATACGTCAAGGTTTTTTTAGGTACAAAATGCAGTCAGGTGCTACAATCAATGTGAAGATTTATAAGACATTGTGATTTAAGAAACTACACCTAATAAGGGATAGATGGATTCAAATCACAAATCTATAATTCTGAGGAGCTATAGAGCTAAAAGGTATCTTATACAAAGATAATCAACGCCCTGTCATTTACAAATGGGGAAACTGAGACACAGTGAAGTTAAGAAGATATTCAGGAATTAGAATCTAGATTATCCAAATCCTAGTCAAGTTTTTTTTCCCCACTAGGTCATCCAATACAATGAAACAAGTGCTATGAATAAGCATAAGGGAAAACACATTCTAGCCAAATGAGAGAAGGGGGAAATTTTTGAATTCTCATATGATTAAAGGGTAGAAGGTCTCTAAGCAGAGATGAAGTGTAAGTAAAGGCATGGTGTGTGGAAGAGAGCGTGCTTGAGCCCCTGCTCAGTGAAGGTGATAGATGGAGATATGAGATGGGAACTGACACGGAACACAAAGGGAATAAAATCACAAATAGCTATAGTGTTAGTTCAAGGAATCTTTGCTTTACTATTTACAGGCTTTTTGTTTTTTATTTTAGAAGTTTTTGGCTTGATGGGACCTTTTCAGAGATGGTAGCTCAGGTACCATAGTGAAGGATGGGTTGAGAGGCAGAGCAAGACCACCTACAAGGCTACCGAGATAGCCTAGGTGAGGAGTGGTCTGTAAGCGGCAGCGGCATCAGGTGGGGAGGAGCTCAGACAAAGAAGCAATAGTAATAAAATAGGGATCTTGAACAGGAAGACAGGGTTGTAAAGATGATTTTGGTGCGAACTGAAACAACTGTGTCAGTATATTAAACAGTTTTGTTTAGCAATAAATGGACAGAATTGTTATCATTAATATAATCAAATGTGTCTTGAAATTTTGGCAGTTTAAATAACAAAGTGTTTCAAGCTTTCCAGCTAAAATCTGGAGCAAGAGAAGGATGCTCAACTAAGAGAAGGATGTTCTTCTAGTAAACATAATATTGGAAGTCCTAACCACAGCACTCAGACAAGAAATGTATGCAAATTAGAAGGGAAGAGGTAAAATTGTTATTACATGCAGATAATAAGATACTGTATATGGAAAACACTAAAGGCTCTGCACAAAAAGTATAGAACTAAAAATAACAAATTCAGCAAGATAACAGGTCATAAGATTAGCACGCAGAAATCTTTGCATTTCTTTAAAGTAACAATGAGATATCAGGGAAAGTAAAACAAATCCCTTTTAAAATTATATTTAAAAATCTAGGAATAAACCTGACCAAGGAGGTAAAAGACATATACACTGAGAACTATAAAACACTGATAATTAAAGATGACTCAAAGATGACTTAATCAAAACTTAGTTGTGGACATGCCTAATGAGAACATCAATCAGTATCCCTGTCTGCATTTTCCCACCTTTTTTTTTTTTTTTTTTTACAAGGATGGCAAAATTCCTTGGTAAAATCTGTGTCCTAGATCTACAAAGGTTCTTTCCCTTGTCAGCAAAAAACATATGCCAAAACAGGAAATGTGTGGTGGTCCTAAGTAACATGTTATCAGTGAACCCACCCTGGTCCCCAAAATATCACCATTTCTTTTTCAATGTTGAGTCTTTTAAGCATTCTATTTTGGAATCTTTGGTGTGACTGAGTTTGGTCTAGTTTGCAGAATTATAAAACAGCTCCTAATATTGAGAACTTACCATCTGCCAGGTATTCTTTCAACCATTTTCCCTGTAGTGCTCACTACTATTTCTTTGAGTATATCCTCTTAGTCTCACATTTTATAGATGAGGAAACTGAAGAACAGAGATGCTTGATAACTTGGTTAAGGTCACACAATCTTAACCAAGGTAAGGAGTAAAGCCAGAATTCTCTTAGCAGTCTAAATTCACAGCTGTTCCTTCAAATAATCCACAACACTGTTTGTCATTGAATCTTTTCTCTTAAAACTGAAAAAATGCCTCAGTCTAAAAGGTATTCTTTCTGGGAATCTTCCTCTGGCCAGGCAAATATTGATTTTTTTGTTTATATTTCACCTGGGTTTTGTACTCACCTCTATTAATATAATTATTTTAACATGTTTTACATTTATTTTATTTTTACATAAATAAAAGTATATTTACTTTTACACTTTACATTTATTTGCATGCCTACTTTCTTACTGGACTGTGAACATCTCCATAGACGAGGTTATATCTCCTTAACTATGAAAGCCTCAACATTTGGTACAAATGTTCCATAAGAGGTCCTAAGAAACTCAGGTTTCTCCCATAAAATTCATCATGACACTTTTATCTCCCTAAAGTCAGGCTCTTATACTTTTCTTCTTAGTCTCCTTTAAAAAAAACAAAACCCCAAAGCACAGTCTTTTTCTTGTTTCAGATTTTTTTTTCTTTTCCCCATACACTTTAGCTCATTCCAGGCTACTGCTTTCCTGACTCTATTCTGGGAGGTTTGGACCACTGTTTTAAAATTGTCTTGAAAGAGAAAAAAGAGAATTCCCTGCTGGTTCAGTGGTTAGGATTAAGTGCTTTCACTGCCATGGGCCTGGGTTTGATCCCTTTTTGGGAACCTAAGCTCCCACAGGTCTCACGGCATGGTCAAAAAAATGTTAAACTGTCTTGGTTATGTGCCTCATCTCTCATCTTTTATTCGTACGCTGTTAAATCTGAGCCCATTGGAAAGACTATTTGTATAGGCACATATATCCATCTATATGCCCTTCTTTCTTTACTCATCTGATATGCTACTGCAGTGTCAAGAAAGTCTTTTTGATAGCTTCCTATCTTTCCCGATCCACTCCCTGTCCTTCTTCCAATTGTACTCCATTACATTCCATCTAACTTTGTTTCAAGATTTTTGAAATCTGCCTTCTCCAAAATATACAGTTTATGACCAGTGACTTCCTTCACTGGTGTGTGTGCTTAGACACTCAGTCATGTCTGACTCTTTGCAATCTCATGGACTGTTTCCCGCCAGCCTCCTCTGTGCATGGGGATTCTCCAGGCCGAGAATACTGGAGTAGGTTGCTCTGCCCTCTTCCAGGGGATCTTCCCAACTCAGGGATTGAACCCAGGTCTCCTGCATTCCAGGCAGATTCTTTACCATCTGAGTCACCAGGGAAGCCCCCTTCATTGGTAATTTACATAATTATATCACATGCATTTTCATATCTATAAATTTAGCATATGAAGGAACTGAAGTTGGAGGGACTTAATAAAATACTCAAGGTGAGATATCTTCTAAGCAGCAGGAAACTGCTGAAAATCAGGTCTATCTGATGCTAAATAGGCATGTACTCTTAATCCATTTTACACAGTATATGCTCATAAATTCTACATGAGGTGCCTCAGGCCTGAAGAGTCACACTAACATAAACCTGAGTGCAAGCTCACCCAAGGCCAGTCAGGCAGCAACCAGCAGAACTGAAATTAGAAATCAAGTTTCTGATTGCCTGTTTCGAGCTAGGTAGAGAGAGCATACTGACCTGGTATTTTACGTATTTTGAAGAATTAGAAAGAATTTGAAGAGTGTGGATATAGTACTACTAGATCCAAACGTTATCCTAGAAAAGGTTAGCCTTTCATCCTTCACTCTCTGTCATTATTCACATGGAGTGGGAATGATTGGGATATCCCATAAAAGGCTTTGCGGATGTGATACTACAGTTTTAGGCAGCTGGCATATCAGTGGTTCCTTTTCCAGAGTCATTGTTAATGCATCCTCCTCCTCATTTTTCCACTTCTGCTTTCATAATAAAAATAGAGGTTTATTAAAAAAATGAAAGTAAAGGAAACATTTGCCCAGCTCTTGTTCAGGAATTTTCACTGAAGGCTAAAAATGACTCATGATTTATTAGGAAATTAAATTTATTCTACTGACTCCTTTTAGCTCTATTACCTTTGTCTTAAATTCTCCTTCTTCAGCTCTCTACCCCTTCAGTAATAGTCACCTAGGCTTTGCTGATACTCGGTTCTCTTAACATCTATCTGCTGTCTCACTCAAGACTAAATCTACATGGATGGACCTAGAGATTATCATGCTATGTGAAATCAGACAAAGACAAGTATCATATAATATCTCTTATATGTGGAATCTGAAAAAAATGATACAAATGAACTTATTTACAAAACAGACTCACAGACTTTGAAAACAAACTAAGGTTACCAAACGGGAAAGTGGGTAGAGGAGTGATGAATTAGAAGTCTGGGATTAACATATACACACTGCTATATATAAAGAAGATGACTAATAAGAACCTGCTATACTGCACAGGGAAATATACTCATTAGTAGTGGTCTACATGGGAAAAGAATCTAGAAAAAAGAATGGATGTATGTTTATGTATATCTGATTCACTTGGCTATACACCTGAAAATAACATAGCACTGTAAATCAACTATACTCCAATAAAATTTTTTTAAAAAGATAACCCACAGGGACCTACTATGTAGCACAGGAAATGATACTCAATATCTTATAATAAACTATAATGAAAACATTATATATGTATATATACATTATTACCTATATGCTTATATGTATATACATATATATATATATAACTGAATTACTTTGCTATACTTTGAAATATTAATACCCTCAGATATGCATATGACACCACTCTAATGGCAGAAAATGAGGAGGAACTAAAGAGCCTCTTGATGAAAGTGAAAGAAGAGAGTGAAAAAGTTGGCTTAAAACTCAACATTCAAAAGATGAAGATTATGGCATCTGGTCCCATCATTTCATGGCAAATGGGGAAACAATGGACACAGTGACTGACTATCTTCTTGGGCTCCAAAATCACTGCAGATGCTGATTGCAGCCATGAAATTAAAAGATGCTTGCTCCTTGGAAGAAAAACTATGACCAACCTAGATAGCATATTAAAAACCAGAGACATTGCTTTGCCAACAAAGGTCCATCTAGTTAAAGCTATGGTTTTCTCAGTAGTCATGTATGGATGTGAGAATTGGACTATAAAGAAAGCTGAGTGCTGAAGAATTGATGATTTTGAACTGTGGTGTTGGAGAAGACTCTTGAGAGTCTCTTGGACTGCAAGGAGATCTAACCAGTCAATCCCAAAGGAAATCAGTCTTGAATATTCATTAGAAGGACTGATGCCGAAGCTGAAACTCCAATACTTTTGCCATCTGATGCAAAGAACTGACTCATTGGAAAAGACCTTGATGCTGGGAAAGATTGAAGGCAGGAGGAGAAGGGAACGACAGAGGATGAGATGGTTGGATGGCATCACTGACTCGATGGACATGAGTTTGAGCAAACTCTGGGAGTTTGTGATGGACAGGGAAGTCTGGCATGCTGCAGTCCATGGGGTCGCAAAGAGTTAGACATGACTGAATGACTGAACTGACTGAACTGACTTTGCTGTACATTTAAAACTAATACAACATTTTAAATCAGCTATACTTCAATAAAAAAATGTAAAAAACATAGTCTAATAGCTTTCTCATATGATGGTCCTTCCAATGTTTGAAGAGTATTAACAAGAACCACTAAGTCTTGTCTCCCTCAGTCAAACATCACGGTTGTTACGGATGATACAGATGCAAGAAGAGAGGTCTAGGAGTCAATGACCTGACTCTGCCACTTAGTAACCATACTACCTTGATCAAGGCACTTAATGCCACTCAATTTCAGCACTGCAATCTATTGAGACTGGTATAATAATATTTATCCCATAGGATGATTATGGGGATCAAAATCAGTATCATAGTGTGTGACAAAGACTTGCACATTGTAAATTTGTATGTAAATCTGATCATGGCTACCTATACTGATGCACAGTTGAGTTATCCTTACTCTGGAATATAGCACTTCAGAATTGGGGTTGATCTGTAAAAAATAAAAAGATATAATTTACTCTCAGTGAAAACACTTTTCTTAATCATGCCTAAAGTGTCATTATATGTTGTTATTAGCTATGCTGGCTCATCTTAAAGTTACAGTCAGTTAAAAAAAAACAGATCTTCAACTCTGCTTTTCTCATATGCACTCATGGTATTTAACCTAGATGCAGGAATTAATCTTTCTCAAAAAAGTTTAAGTATAGTTGATTCATAATATATATTATATAAGTTTCAGGTGTACAACATACTAATTAAATATTTTTACATATTACTCCACTTAGAGTTATTAGAAAATGTTGGCTATGTTCCTTGGGCTGTATAAAATATTCTTAAAGCTTATTTATCTTATACATTGTAGTTTGTACCTATTAATCCCCACTCTGAGGAATTAATCTCTGTACGAGTTAAATTTCACACTGTTGGTCTTGGCCCAGTGCTTGAGTATGTTGAGGACATTTAGAGTGTTGAATGAAGTTTCTGGATGAGGTCTACTACCCAGATTTGCAGTATCTATAAATAAACCAATTTTCTTTCCAGTATCTTTTTTTCTATGGCCAGCTAAAGTCCATTGCAGGACTAGAAGAATCTATACCTATAGATATAGGAGGTCCTGAAATACTTTGAGATGGCATCTTCCAGGGTATCTGACTCCATAATTCCTTGAACATTGTAACAATGAACATTGTAATATTATACATGAAAGTGAAAGTAAAGTTGCTCAGTCATGTCCAACTCGTTGCGACCCCATGGACTGTAGCCTACCAGGCTTCTCAGTTCATGGAGTTTTCTAGGCAAGAGCACTGGAGTGGGTTGCCATTTCCTTCTCCAGGAGTTCTTCCCCACCCAGGGATTGAACCTGGGTCTCCCGCATTGCAGGCAGACGCTTTACCGTCTGAGCCATGAGATGATGACCAAAACCATTCCCAAGAAAAAGAAATGTAAGAAGGCAAAGAGGTTGTCAGAGGAGCCTTACAAATAGCTGAGAAAAGAAGAGAAGAGAAATGCAAAGAAGAAAGGGAATGATATACCAAATTTAATGCAGAGTTTAGGAGATAAGCAAGGAGAAATAAGAAAGATTTCTTAAGTGAACATGCAGAGAAATAGAGGAAAACAATAGAATGGGAAAGACTATAGATCACTTCAAGAAAATCAAAGATACCAAAGGAATATTTCATGCAAAGATGGGCACCAAAAAGGACAGAAATGGCAAGGACTTAACAGAAGCAGAAGAGATAAAGAAGTGGTGGCAAGAATACACAGAAGAACTGGACAAAAAGATCTTAATAACCTGGATAACAATGATGGTGTGGCCATTCACCTAGAGCCAGACATCCCGGAGTGTGAGTTCAAGTGGGCCTTAGGAAGCATTACTATGAACAAAGATTTGGGAGGTAATGGAATTCCAGCTGAACTATTTCAAATCCTAAAAGATGCTGCTGTGAATGTGCTGCACTCAATATGCCAGCAAATTTGGAAAACTCAGCAGTGACCACAGGACTGGAAAAGGTCCATCTTCATTCCAATCCCAAAGGAAGACAATGCCAAAGAATGTTCAAATTATAGTACAGTTGCACTCATTTCACATGCTAGCAAGATATGCTCAAAATCATTCAAGGTAGTCTTCAGCAGTACATAAACAGAGAACTTCCAGATGTTCAGCTGGATATAAAAAGGCAGAGGAACCAGAGATCAAATCACCAACATCTGTTGGATTATGGGCTTCCCTTGCAGCTCAGTTGGTAAAGAATCTGCCTGCAATGCAGGAGACTTGGGTCTGATCCCTGGGTCAGGAAGATCCCCTGGAGAAGGAAGTGACAACCCATCCTAGTATTCTTGCCTGGAGAATCCCATGGACAGAGGAACCTAGCAGGCTATAGTCCACAGGGTCTCAAGAGTCCAACACAACTTAGCAACTAAACCACCACTAGTTGGATCATTAAAAAAGCAAGGGAATTAAAAAAAAATTCCGCTTCTGCTTTATTGACTATGCTAAAGCCTTTGACTGTGTGGATCACAACAAACTCTGAAAACTTCTTAAAGAGATGGGAATACCAGACCTTCTTACCTGCTTCGTGAGAAACCTGTATGCAGGGCAAGAAGCAACAGTTAGAATGGGACATGGAACTACAGACTTGTTCAAAATTGGGAAAGGAGTACAAGACAACTGTATATTGTCATCTTTCTTATTTAACTTACATGCAGAGTATATCATGTGAAATGCCAGGCTGGATGAATCACAATCTGGAATCAAGATTGCTGGGAGAAATATAAGCTTCAGATATGCAGATAATACTACCCTCATGAAAGAAAGTGAAGAGGGACTAAAGAGCCTCTTGATAAAGGTAAAAGAGGAGAGTGGAAACACTTGCTTAAAACTCAACATTCCAAAAGCTAAGATCATGGCATCTGGTCCCATCGTTTCATGGCAAATAGATAGGGAAAAAACAGAACAGTGACAGATTTACTTTTCTTGGGCTCCAAAATCACTTCTGACAGTGATTGCAGCCTTGAAGTTAAAAGATGCTTGCTTCTTGGAATAAAAGCTATAACAAACCTAGACAGTATATTAAAAAGCAAAGATATCACTTTGCCAACAAAGGTCCATATAGTTAAAGCTATGGATTTTACATTAGTCATGCATGGATGTGAGAGTTGGACCATAAAGAAAGTTGAGCACTGAAGAACTGATACTTTTCAAACTGTGGTGTTGGAGAAGACTCTTGAGAGTCCCTTGGACAGTAGAAGATCCAACCAGGCAATTCTAAAGGAAATAAATCCTGAATATTCACTGGAAGGACTGATGCTGAAGCTCCAATACTTTTGTGCCAGATGCGAAGAGGCAAGTCATTGGAAAAGACCCTGATGCTAGGGAGGATTGATTGAGGGCTAGAGGAGAAGGGGGCAACAGAGGATGAAATGGTTGGATGGCATCACCAATTCAATGGACATGAGTTTAACATCACTCTGGGAGATAGTGAAGGACAGGGAAGCCTGGCTTGCTACAGTTCATGGGATTGCAAAGAGTTAGACCCAACCTAGCGACTGAACAACGAATCTCTTGATATGGCTAAGAAAAGCCCCATCACCCCATTTTTGTTGGTGGCGTGGGAAAGGAATATTAAGTGGCTTCATTTTCTTGCCAGTGCTTGTAAGAAGCCTCTACTTTTTGATGAAAGGTTGATGATGTCCTAGTGGAAGATGATGATCTGACAACTTTCCATTTTGGTTGCTGTAGTGATGATGAAAATGATCTGACTCATCTCACTTCAAATTCTGGAGACCTTTCCATACCCATTTATTGCATATGAGCACTTCCTCTTTTCAGGAGAATGGAAAATTAGCCATTAGCCAAAATTTATTTTCGATGTTGTCTTTCCATATGTTAAGGATATGTGACTTAGCAATTCTTATATTATCTTAACATCATCTCAAAGATGCAAATAAGTGAATTGGGTCTGACAGGAAAGTGTCCCAGTACAGACAAACCAAGTGCTAAAAAGACAAAACTTTCCCGGGGTGTTATTATTAGGTTAAGTAGCCAGGGAAGGGCAAAGAGTAGGATTGCCTTTGTTACTTGGGCTGTAAAAGTATGCACACAGATCTTTTTTCTGAGCCTTCTTGCTTAGCTAAGCATTTCATTACTACTCTTCTTGTATATCTTACTTCCTTAATTTTTTAAAGTTAAGATATAATATACATATAACATTATATTCATTTCAGGCCTACAGCATAATGATTTGATATTTGTATATAGTACAAAATGATTACCATAAGAAGTCTACTTAACATAACTTTTTCTGTGATGAGAGCTTTGAAGGTCCACTCTGTTAGCAACTTTCAAATATGGAATACAATATTATTAATTATAGTCTCCCTGCTTTATATTACTACTTCCTTAATCTTTAATAAGTTCATGATATCTTTAAGTTCTACCTTTATATACAGTCTTTCCCCTATGTCTTCAAACATATTTAAAATTTTCTATCTTGAAAAAAACTTCCTTTGACCCTGCTATCAACTCTAGTAAGAGAGGAACAAACTTTTCAAAACCATATACATGCCCTTTGCCTCTATTTACTTGTCATTTAATCACACATAGAGCTTTTGTTACACCTCTACCATCAAACTGAAATGTTTCCATCATCTATAATATCTCAAATGATCTCTTACTCTTTGACTCCTTTGTAGGGCTATTGTGATTGGCTATATTCCTAAAATTATCCCTTCAAAATATTTTACTATCCTAGTTTTTCATGCTGCCCTAATTTTTGTCTTATCATTGCCCTTAAAATAAATTACAAGGTCTGATATGACTTTGGTCCTTTGTCTAACTCTCTAGCCTTATCTCTTTTCCATCTCACATTTTACACAATCATGCCAAATTTTTTTTTCCCCCTTGGTTCCTTGATAAGTGCAATTTGTCTTCACTTAACTCTGTTTCTTGGGACACGATATTCTGTCCCACAAGAGTACTCAACCCTACTTCCCTTTCATCAAGCTAACTCCTCATCCCTTATACATATGCTAAAAATGCAAGTTATTTAAGAGGTCTTTTGCAACTTTTAAAGTAGGGCTACCTGCTCTTTGATCTCAGAGATCCATATCACAGCACTTACATTATTTTATTGTTATTAAATCAACTGTCAGTCACTTTCATAAAGTTATAGGTTTTGTAAAGATTTGGTCTGTTTCTATGTACTCCCAGAGCTAGGCATATGTGGTTATTCACTAGTGGTTGTTGAATAAATAGATGCATAAGATGGATAAATGGATGAGTGGATATTCTCTGTAACCCTTACTGATTCCTCTTCTTCTTTCTTTCCTCTCATGTATGAAATTGAGGTAATCATATTTCCCATAACTATTTAACAATATTGTGAGGATTAAATAAAGTAATGTATGTAAAATAACTTACTCATACATTACAAACAGATATACTTGCTATTGTGCTTACCAGGTGGCTCCATGGTAGAGTCCCCCTGTGAAGGCAGGAGATGGAGAGAAGCCAAGAGTTTGATCCCTGGGTCAGGAAGATCCCCTGGAGGAGGAAATGGCAACCCACTCCGAAATTCTTGCCTGGAAAATTCCATAGACAGAGGAGTCTGGAGGGCTACAGCCCATGGGGTTGCAAAGAGTCATACATGACTGAGTATGCACACATACTTGCTATTATTATTTTCCCCTTATTAACAAGACAGTCTTTCATTATGGTGAAGAATGCCCTTAGAAATATTTATATTAGGACAGATGTTGTTTAAGGGTACAATTGCAACAAGTAGCAAACAAGCCTTAGACGTCTAATGCACAATATAGTGAATACTGACAACAATATTGTATTGTAAGCATTAAACTTGCTAGGCTTTCCTGGTGGCTCAGACAATAAAGAATCTGCCTGCAATGCAGGAGACCCAGACTCAATCCCTGAGTCAGGAAGACCCCCTGGAGAAGGAAATGGGTACCCACTTCAGTATTCTTGCCTGGACAGTTCCATGGACAGAGGAGCCTGGTTGGCTGCTACAGTCCACGGGGTCACAAAGAGTTAGACATGACTGAGAGACAAACACTTTCACTTTCTTTTCACTTTTAAACTTGCTAAGAGACTGCTGCTGCTGCTAAGTCACTTCAGTTGTGTCCGACTCTGTGCAACCCCATAGACGGCAGCCCACCAGGCTCTGCTGTCCCTGGGATTCTCCAGGCAAGAACACTGGAATGGGTTGCTATTTCCTTCTCCAGTGCTAAGAGACTAGAACTTAATAATTCCAATTACCAGAAAGAAATAATAAATATGTAACAACATAGAGGTCTTAATTGTTGCTACAATGTCAATTATAGTCGAGTATATAAATATATCAAGTTAGAATGTTATGTCAAATACAGTTCAATTTTAAAAAAATCTGGAAGATGGCAGAGGACTAGGACAGGGAGACCACTTTCTCCCCCACAAATTCCTTGAAAGAACATTTGAACGCTGAGCAAATTCCACAAAACAACTTCTGAATGCTGGCAGAGGACATCAGGCACCCAGAAGGGCAGCCCATTGTCTTCAAAAGGAGGTAGGACAAAATATAAAAGATAAAAAAAAGACAGACAAAAGATAAAAAAAAAAAAGAGAGAGAGAGAGACGAAAGAGGTAGGGATGGAGATCCGTTCGGAAGGGAGTCTTAAAAAAAAAAAAAAAGAAGTTTCCAAACACCAGGAAACACTCTCTCTGGCGGGTCTGTGGCAAGCCTTGGAATCTCAGAGGGCAAAATAAGCGGGAGGAAAAATAAACAAATAATTAAAATCCACAGATTATGTGCCTAACAGTAACTCCCAGCGGAGCAGCAGCCCAGACGCTGGCATCCCCCACTAGCAAGCGGGGGCTGGACAGGGAGGCGCGGGCTGCATTGCTTAGGGTAAGGACCGGGGCTGAATGCCCCAAGGGCAGTCTGGGGGAACTAGCTTGAGATAGCAACCCAGACTGTGGGATACTATCCCGCGAAAAGCCCTAACCTAAGACACCTCCAGGCCTGCTCACAGAACAAAGGACTGAGCAGAGCTAGCCAGCTGCAGACCGGCCCATCCCCCGCCCAAGACATGCAGGAGAGGGCAGCCAGAGCCAGAAGGGGCAATCCGGGCCCCAGAGAAGAATCCTCTACCAAACTGCAAGCAGGCTTCATTGCTAACCAAAACTTCTTGGGATTCTGGATGGTAGACATCCGCCAGGAGGGTCGCAGCCAGAGATCAGCTCCCCAGAAGAGACACACGGCACACCGGAGAAGGCACACCTGTTGTACACCCAGAAAACCAAGCAGCTGGGACGGGGGGAGGTGATAAGTCGCAGTCTTCTACTGGGGGCGACTGAGCTCACAAAGCAACTGGTCACCTGAGCTGCTCGGACCTGGGACGGGCACAAAACGCAGGCCCAACCGAGTCTGCGCATTTGTGGAGAACCCGAGAACATGAACAGCTTAGACCTGGGGAGTGCATGCAACCCAGGGCCCGCATCAGACAGTTCCCAGCAGAGCAACCTAGAGCCTGAGCAGTGTAGACCGGGAAAGCACACACGCCGTGAGCAGGGGCAAACCCAGTGTGGCTGAAACACTGCGAGTGCTCCCCACACATGCCAGTGATGTTTGTTTGCCGTGTTCCTCCCTCCCCACAGCACGGCTGAACAAGTGAGCCTAAAAAAAAGTGACCACCACCGCCCCCCTTGTGTCAGGGCGGAAATTAGACACTGAAGAGACCAGCAAACGGAAGAAGCTAAAAGAAACAGGGGGATCCGCTTTGGAAGTGACAGGTGCAACAGATTAAAACCCTGTAGTTAGCACCAGCTACATAGGAAGGGGCCTATAGACCTTGAGAAGTATAAGCTGGACCAAGAAACTATCTGAAAATGAACTGACTCCACCCTGTCTGCAACAGCTCCAGAGAAAGTCCTAGATACATTTTAACTATTATCATTTTTTAAATTAAAAATTTTTGTTTTTTATTTTTAAGTCCCCTATCACTCCTTTAATTTTCATTTGTAATACCTACTATTACCTTGCAAAAAAAAAGAGACCCTATTTTTAAAGCAAACTTCATATATATATATATACTATAATTTTTGTGACTTTTTTTTAATATTGTATTTTTGAGAATCTAACATCTACTCTAGATTTTTAATCTTTGCTTTTTAGTATTTGTTATCAACTTTGTACCTTTAAGAACCCAATCTGCAGTACCCATTTTTACTTGGGGTCGAGATCAGTGGCCTGATTGCTCTCTCCTCATTTTGACTCTCCTTTTTTTCTCCACGAGGTCGCTTCTATCTCCCCTCTCCCCCTTTTCTTCTCTACCCAACTCTGTGAATCTCTTTGTTTGTTCTGGGCTGTGGAGAACACTTAGGGAGCTGATTATTGGCTGGATCTGTCTCTCTCTTTTTGACTTCCCCTTTCATCCTCCTGGCCACATCTGTCTCCTTCCTCCCTCTTCTCTTCTCTGTGTAACTCCGTGAACATCTCTGAGGGGTCCAGACTGTGGAGAGCACATAGGGAAGTGATTACTGGCTAGCTTGCTCTCTCCCCTTTTGATTTCCCCTCTTCTCCTCCTGGTCACCTCTATCTCCCTCCTCCCTCTTTTCTTCTCCATGTAACTCTGTGTACCTCTCCCAGTGTCCCTCACTATGGAGAAACTTTTCATCATTAACCTAGATGTTTTATCATCAGTGCTGTATAGATGGAGAAATCTTGAGGCTACTATAAGAATAAGACTGAAAACTAGAGGCAGGAGGCTTAAGTCCAAATCCTGAGAACACAAGAGAACTTCTGAATCCAGGGAAACTTAATCAATAGGAGCTCATCAAATGCCTCCATACATAAACTGAAACCAAGTACCACCTAAGGGCCAACAAGTTCCAGAGCAAGACATACCACACAAATTCTCCAGCAACACAGGAACATAGTGCTGAGCTTCAAAATACAGGCTGCCCCAAATCACATCGAACCCATTGACATCTCAAAACTCATTACTGGACACTTCATTGCACTCCAGAGAGAAGAAATCCAGCTCCACCCACCAGAACACCGACACAAGCTTCCCTAACCAGGAAACCTTGACAAGCCACCACTCCAACCCCACCCACAGCGAGGAACCTCCACAATAAAGAGGAACCACAAACTGCCAGAATACAGAAAGGCCACCCCAAACACAGCAATATAAACAAGATGAAAAGGCAGAGAAATACCCAGCAGGTAAAGGAATGGGATAAATGCCCACCAAACCAAACAAAAGAGGAAAAGATAGGGAATATACCTGAAAAAGAACTCTGAATAATGATAGTGAAAATGATCCAAAATCTTGAAAACAAATTGGAGTTACAGATAAATAGCCTGAAGACAAGGATCAAGAAGATGCAAGAAAGGTTTAACAAGGACCTAAAAGAAATAAAAAAGAGTCAATATATAATGAATAATGCAATAAATGAGATGAAAAACACTCTGGAGGGAACCAACAGTACAATAATGGAGGCAGAAGATAGGATAAGTGAGGTAGAAGATAAAATTGTAGAAATAAAGGAAACAGAGAGGAAAAAAGAAAAAAGAACTAAAAGAAATGAGGATAAACTCAGAGACCTCTGGGACAGTGTTAAATGTCCCAACATTCTAATCATAGGAGTCCCAGAAAGAAGACAAAAATAAAGACCATGAGAAAATACTTGAGGAGATAATAGTTGAAAACTTCCCTACAATGGGGAAGGAAATAATCACCCAAGTCCAAGAAACCCAGAGAGTCCCAAACAGGATAAACCTAAGACGAAACATCCAAAGACACATATTAATCAAATTAACAGAGATCAAACACAAAGAACAAATATTAAAAGCAGCAAGGGAAAAACAACAAATAACACACAAGGGGATTCCCATAAGGATAACAGCTGATCTTTCAAAAGAAACACTTCAGGCCAGAAGGGAATGGCAGGACATACTTAAAGTGATGAAAGAAAATAAACTACAGCCCAGATTACTGTACTCAGCAAGGATCTCATTCAAATATGAAGGAGAAATCAAAAGCTTTACAGACAAGTAAAAGCTGAGAGAATTCAGCACCACAAAACCAGCTCTCCAACAAATGCTAAAAGATCTTCTCTAGACAGGAAACACAGAAAGGGTGTATAAAGTCGAACCCCAAACAATAAAGTAAATGGCAACAGGATCATACTTATCAATAATTACCTTAAATGTAAATGGGTTGAATGCCCCAACCAAAAGACAAAGACAGGCTGAATGGGTACAAAAACAAGACCCCTATATATGCTGTCTACAAGAGACCCACCTCGAAACAAGGGACACATACAGACTGAAAGTGAAGGGCTGGAAAAAGATATTCCATGCAAATAGAGACCAAAAGAAAGCAGGAGTAGCAATACTCATGTCAGATAAAATAGACTTTAAAACAAAGGCTGTGAAGAGAGACAAAGATGGACACTACATAATGGTCAAAGGATCAATCCAAGAAGAAGATATAATAATTATAAATATATATGCACCCAACATAGGAGCACCACAATATGTAAGACAAATGCTAACAAGTATGAAAGGGGAAATTAACAATAACACAATTATAGTGGGAGACTTTAATATCCTACTCACACCTATGGAAAGATCAACTAAACAGAAAATTAACAAGGAAACACAAACTATAAATGACACAATAGACTAGTTAGACCTAATTGATATCTACAGGACATTTCACCCCAAAACAATGAATTTCACCTTTTTCTCAAGCGCACATGGAACATTCTCCAGGATAGATCACATCCTGGGCCATAAATCTAGCCTTGGTAAATTCAAAAAAATTGAAATCATTCCAGTCATCTTTTCTGACCACAATGCAGTAAGATTAGATGTCAATTACAGGAGAAAAACTATTAAAAATTCCAACATATGGAGGTTGAACAACCACTGCTGGATAACCAACAAATCACAGAAGAAATAAAAAAAGAAATCAAAATATGCATAGAAACAAATGAAACTGAAAACACAACAACCCAAAACCTATGGGACACTGTAAAAACAGTGCTAAGGGAAAGGTTCATAGCAATACAGGCTTGCCTCAAGAAACAAGAAAAAAGTCAAATAAATAACCTAACTCTACACCTAAAGCAACTTGAAAAGGAAGACATGAAGAACCCCAGGGTTAGTAGAAGGAAAGAAATCTTAAAAATTAGGGCAGAATTAAATGCAAAAGAAGCAAAAGAGACCATAGCAAAAATCAACAAAACTAAAAACTGGTTCATTGAGAAGGTAAATAAAATTGACAAACCATTAGCCAGACTCATCAAGAAACAAAGGGAGAAAAATCAAATCAACAAAATTAGAAATGAAAATGGAGAGATCACAACAGACAACACAGAAATACAAAGGATCATAAGAGACTATTATCAGCAACTATATGCAAATAAAATGGACAACTTGGAAGAAATGGACAAATTCTTAGAAAAGTACAACTTTCCAAAACTGAACCAGGAAGAAATAGAAAATCTTAACAGAACCATCACAAGCATGGAAATTGAAACTGTAATCAGAAATCTTCCAGGAAACAAAAGCCCAGGACCAGACTGCTTCTCAGCTGAATTCTACCAAAAATTTAGAGAAGAACTAACACTTATCCTACTCAAACTCTTCCAGAAAATTACAGAGGAAGGTAAACTTCCAAACTCATTCTATGAGGCCACCATCACTCCAATACCAAACCTGACAAAGATGTCACAAAAAAAGAAAACTACAGGCCAATATCACTGATGAACATAGATGCAAAAATTCTTAACAAAATTCTAGCAAACAGAATCCAAAAACATATTCAAAAGATCATACATCATGACCAAGTGGGCTTTATCTCAGGGATGCAAGGATTCTTCAATATCTGCAAATCAATCAATATAATACACCACATTAACAAATTGAAAAATAAAAACCATATGATTATCTCAATAGATACAGAGAAAGCCTTTGACAAAATTCAACACCCTTTTATGATTAAAACTCTCCAGAAAGCAGGAATAGAAGGAACATACCTCAACATAATAAAAGCTATGTATGACAAACCCACAGCAAACATTATCTTCAATGGTGAAAAATTTAAAGCATTTCTGCTAAAGTCAGGAACAAGACAAGTGTGCCCACTCTCACTACTACTATTCAACATAGTTTTGGAAGTTTCGGCCACAGCAACCAGAGCAGGAAAAGAAATAAAAGGAATCCAGATAGGAAAAGAAGAAGTAAAACTCTCACTGTTTGCAGAGGACATGATCCTCTACATAGAAAACCCTAAAGACTCCACCAGAAAATTAATAGAGCTAATCAATGAATATAGTAAAGTTGCAGGATATAAAATCAACACACAGAAATACCTTGCATTCCTATACACCAGCAATGAGAAAACAGAAAGAGAAATTAAGGAAACAATTCCATTCACCATTGCAATGAAAAGAATAAAATACTTGGGAATATATCTACCTAAAGAAACAAAAGACCTATATATAGAAAATTATAAAACACTGTTGAAAAATCAAAGAGGACACAAATAGATGGAGAAATATACCATGTTCATGGATCAGAAGTATCAACATAGTGAAAATGAATATGCTACCCAAAGTAATCTATAGATTCAATGCACTCTCTATCAAGCTACCAACGGTATTTTTTCAGAGAACTAGGAGAAATAATTTCACAATTTGTATGAAAATACAAAAAACCCTGAATAGCCAAAGCAATCTTGAGAAAGAAGAATGGAACTGGAGCAATCAACCTGCCTGACCTCAGGCTCTACTACAAAGCCACAGTCATCAAGACAGTTTGGTACTGGCACAAAGACAGAAATATAGATCAATGGAACAGAATAGAAAGCCCAGAGATAAATCCACATACCTATGGACACCTTATCTTTGACAAAGAAGGCAAGGATATACAATGGAGAAAAGACAATCTCTTTAAAAAGTGGTGCTGGGGAAACTGGTCAACCACTTGTAAAAGAATGAAACTAGAAAACATTCTAACACTATACACAGAAATAAACTCAAAATGGATTAAAGATCTAAACGTAAGACCAGAAACTATAAAACTCCTAGAGGAAAACATAGGCAAAACACCCTCTGACATAAACCATAGCAGGATCCTCTATGACCCACCTCCCAGGCTATTGGAAATAAAAGCAAAAATAAACAAATGGGACCTATTAAAATTAAAAGCTTCTGCACAACAAAGGAAACTATAAGCAAGGTGAAAAGACAGCCTTCAGAATGGGAGAAAATAATAGAAAACAAAGCAACTGACAAAGAATTAATCTCAAAAATATACAAGTAAAAAAAGAAAAAGAAAAAATATACAAGCAACACTTGAAACTCAATTCCAGAAAAATAAATGACCCAGTCAAAAAGAGGGCCAAAGAACTACACAGACATTTCTCCAAAGAAGACATACAGATGGCTAACAAACACATGAAAAGATGCTCAACATCACTCATTATCAGAGAAATGCAAATCAAAACCACAATGAGGTACCATTTCATACCAGTCAGAATGGCTGCTATCCA
Source organism: Cervus canadensis (assembly GCF_019320065.1). Taxonomy (NCBI): domain Eukaryota; kingdom Metazoa; phylum Chordata; class Mammalia; order Artiodactyla; family Cervidae; genus Cervus; species Cervus canadensis. The sequence continues at coordinate 38,913,278 of NC_057398.1, forward strand.
AAAGTCTACAAGCAATAAATGCTGGAGAGGGTGTGGAGAAAAGGGAACCCTCTTACACTGTTGGTGGGAATGCAAACTAGTACAGTCACTATGGAGAACAGTGTGGAGATTCCTTAAAAAACTGGAAACAGACCTGCCATATGACATAGCAATCCCACTGCTGGGCATACACACTGAGGAAACCAGAATTGAAAGAGACATGTGTACCCCAATGTTCATCACAGCACTTTTCATAATAGCTAGGGCATGGAAGCAACCTAGATGCCCATCAGCAGACGAATGGATAAGGAAGCTGTGGTACATATACACAATGGAATATTAGTCAGCCATTAAAAAGAATACATTTGAATCAGTTCTAATGAGATGGATGAAACTGGAGCCCATTATACAGAGTGAAGTAAGCCAGAAAGAAAACACCAATATAGCACACTAACGCATATATATGGAATTTAGAAAGATGGTCATGATAACCCTGTATGCGAGACAGCGAAAGAGAGACAGATGTATAGAACAGTCTTTTGGACTCTGTGGGAGAGGGTGAGGGCAGGATGATATGGGAGAATGACATTGAAACATGTAAATTATCATATGTGAAACGGATTGCCAATCCAGGTTTGATGCATGATACAGGGTGCTCAGGGTTGGTGCACTGGGATGATCCAGAGAGATGGGATGGGGAGGGAGGTGGGAGAGGGGTTCAGGATGGGGAACACATGTACACCCATGGTGGATTCATGTCAATGTATGGCAAAACCAATACAATATTGTAAAGTAAAAAAAAAAAAGTACTGGAATTCTCAGGGACTTCTAAGATTGGACAAATGTATGTTATACTGGTTAGCCAAAGATTCAAGAAGATTTGAAAGAGAGTTAGGAAGTCACTGACAGCCTTGTGGAGGGGTCTCAGGATAATTTGAGATTTACATTTTGAAATCTTAATTCAAGTCACAGCAAAATTTTAACAAAATAATGCTCACCTAAGGTTATCCTATCCTGAAAGTAATTCCCTATTAAAACAACGTCATTCCACATACAATAGGATCATCTTTCCAAATTTTGTTTTTGATGCCACAAGGTCATCCAACTTCTCTATTAATTAGTTTATCATGGAAATATAGAAAGATAGACTTGAGAAGTTGCCAAATCAGGGAACATGTTTATTTCCTTGCACCCACCTTTTGTTTGAGGGGTGGGGTGGGGAACTCTTGCCATATCTTTAGCCCTTCTCTGATAGTAGAGTAGGAATGAATATTATTTTTCAGAGATTATTTTGGGGAAGGCCCAAATTCAAGAAGGAAGTCTAGATTTGCCTAAAGTCCTCCAGCCGGTGCAGTCTCAGAATCAGAGACAGAAATAAGATAACAATTTCTTAACACTCACTTCAAGAAGTTCATCTCGAAACTGTTTTCACAAGTTATATTGGACACAACACACTGCAAAACACTATCCAATTTCCAAATATTTGTACTGAACTTTGATCTGATCAGGTAGCATTTAAGAAACGAATCATCTATGGATGAAACTGGAGCCCATTATACAGAGTGAAGTAAGCCAGAAAGATAAAGAACATTACAACACACTAACACATATATATGGAATTTAGAAAGATGGTAACGATAACCCTATATGCAAAACAGAAAAAGAGACACAGAAATACAGAACAGACTTTTGAACTCTGTGGGAGAAGGTGAGGGTGGGATGTTTCAAAAGAACAGCATGTATACTATCTATGGTGAAACAGATCACCAGCCCAGGTGGGATGCATGAGACAAGTGCTCGGGCCTGGTGCACTGGGAAGACCCAGAGGAAACGGGTGGAGAGGGAGGTGGGAGGGGGGATCGGGATGGGGAATACGTGTAAATCTATGGCTGATTCATATGAATGTATGACAAAACCCACTGAAATGTTGTGAAGTAATTAGCCTCCAACTAATAAAAAATAAATAAATAAAATAAAAAAATAAAATAGTTAAAAAAAAGGAAAAAAAAAAAAGAAACGAATCATTTATATGAAGTCCTAGAAATTTTCTTTTTATACCATGGTCTGGTGTGGACTACTGATTTACTGAAAAGGAAGCAGTGAAGAAAGAGGAAATCAAAGCAAACTGCTGACTTGTCAGGGAGTGTGTCTGGGATCAACGATGTTTGTTTGAACTCAGTCAAGTTGGCAGCCCTGGGCCCCATGCACTGCTTCCTGTTACAACTCCACAGCACACAAGACGTTCAGCATCCATCCACATGAGGTCATGGAGGAGGGAGCTGTGTTGACCTTCCTGAGGTGGGTAAGAGTCTCTGTTTCAGGGTGGAGGCCCCAAATTCAGAGTTGAGAGAGAATGTGTCCAGAACTCCAGGTGACTGATATACCCTCTCGAGCTAGACGAGGAGAATAACTAATAATAACTAGTATCTACTGAACATTGAGTATACCAGCAGCTTTTTAAAATACTTTATGTGGATCAGTTCATTTAATCCATGCCAAATAAGGAAACTGAGATGTGGAGACGATAAGAAACTTGCTCAAGTTCATGCAAGAAATAAGTAGCAAAGGAAGGCAGCATGTTCAGGTGGTTGACTTTGAGGCTAAACTCTCCATCATTCTGTCATATTAGCTCACTCCTCAATGCAGATCGTAAGCTCCAGTTAAGGGACAGAATTCTTCCAAGACACTATGTTAGTGGGAAGAGAGTTATTGCTTAACTATTATGATGTATACCATATTTCATAACATAATTATAAAATGTCTTTCATAACTATATGAAATAAAAATCACAAATGAAGGTGTCATTTAATCAGATATATTGAGTACAACAAAACCAATCTCTAGGAAAAACTGAAAAAAATTGGGAAATGGGCTTAGCCTGAAGGAGCTTTGCATGCAGAAGGTATGTGTGTATGTGCGAGTGCACTCAGTTGTGTCTGACCCTTTTGTGACCCCCGGACTGTAGCCTGCCAGGCTTTTATGTCCATGGGATTCTCCAGGCAAAGAATACTGGAGTGGTTTGCTCTATCCTACTCCAGGGGAATTTTCCCGACTTGGACGTTGAACCCGTGTCCCTTGCATCTTCTGCACTGGCAGGCAGGTTCCTTACCACTGTGCCACCTGGGAGGCCCAATCAGAAGGTACTACAACTGATATCAAAGAGGCAGAAATATCTTTTGGAAACATGCCATTGAGAAGCATGTCTGTAATCACCAGGAAATGGAGTGCCCACATGATTTCTGATGCTGAGGCTTCCCCCAAGGGATTAACACCAGAGCTGTTGAAGAAGAACATCTTTTTTCTATTTTCTTGTTTTTTCTGAAGTTCTAGGACAACTTCCAAGCCTTTTGGGTCTCACTGACACAGTTGTCATGTGACACAGAAGATACATTCTAGTGAGGGAAATAAAATCAGATGGGAAACCTCTGCATAACTCCACTGTGTATAATTTGTTTTGTTACCTTTTCTTTGGCTGCATTAGGGAAAGTGGTAGTAAATTCTCCAAGCTGTTTTCTCTTAGAGAAACTATAAGACATTATATCTAAGAAATTTTCACTTAAGATAAGGATGTGAAACAGACCTGCAGAATAAGAGGCTCCATCTAAAACAATCCATCAGTCATTACCTTCATGTACTGAAGACAAGTTCAACACAATACAAGGACCAGGTGAAGGTCCCAAGAAAACTGTTGTATAAGCACAGTCACTGATCCTCAAGGATTTGCAGTTTGGTTAGAGACAGAAAGATCTATATGACACTCTAGAAGACTGAGGTAATAAAATGTAAAGTGGGAAATGTTATCTATGGGTGTTTAAAGAAAGGAGAGGTGACAGAGAGCTGGGTAACCAAGGAGGGCACTGATAAGGAAGTAGAGATGAGGGTGTGTGTGAGTGCACTCTGTGTGTGTGTGTGTGTGTGTGTGTGTGTGTGTGTGTGTGGTGGGGGATGGGAGTACTAAAGAGCATGAGGTTCAAGGCTCTGTTATGGTGTAAGAGCCAAAGCAGGCATCTGTATTCTTCAACTATAGGAATTTATTTTGCCATTGTGACTATATCATTCCACCTTTCTGCTCTTTTCTTTGTGGAATTGCCAGCTAGCTGACCTAAATACCCTGCCAGTGGATGCTGTGTCCTCTTAAACACTGGGCAAGTTTGGACAAGCTAATTTTTAGCTAGCCCCTGAGTTATTAAAAAGACTGAGGTCCAAAGAAAACTAAGGCATATTTGAAAGTTTGCCAGGAAAATAGATCTTAAAAATTCTCATCATAAGAAAAAACAATTGTAACTAGGTGTGATGATGGATGTTAATTAGACTTCTTGTGGTGATCACTTTTTAACATATACAAACATCAAATCACTATGCTGCATACCTTAAACTAATATGTTATATGTCAATTACACCTCAATAAACATTAATTTAAAAGTAGATACCTTTAATATTTGCTGATTATAAAAATGACAAAAGTTGTCTTTTAAATGAGTTAATTTTACAGTAGGTCCCCTACGTATGGACTTTCAAGTTGCAAGCTTTCAAAAATGTGAACATGCATTTGCATGTCCAATCACGTAAGCTAGTTCATCTGTCATGCCATTGTCATGTGCTTGCATCCTCTACAAGTGTACTTTTCTGTGTACTTTACAGTATTCTATAGAGCACAGTAGTGAAGTATCTCTGTTTCAAGCCCAGGATGTCTGGAAGCAAGTGTAAATGCAGTAGTGAAGTAGCTGGTACTACTGTAACTTTCAAGGCACTGTAGTGTAAAATTAAAAATGTTTTATTGTTTTTGTTTTTTTAATACATTATTTGTGTGAAAAGTATTATAAAGCTTATTACAGTACTGTATAAACAATTATGTTAGTTGAGTACTTAGGCTAACATTGTTGGACTTTTGAACAAATTGAACTTACAAATATGTGCTTGGAACAGAACTTATTCATATGTAGGGGACTTACTGTACACTATCATGGCTTTTTGAGAAGTATTTGTGATACATCTATATGTAGTGTACAGACAATGTTGGGTTGGCATAAGAATTCAGTGACCTCCCAGGAGAGATGATGGTGGTCCTGTACGAGATAAGGACCAGTACTTTAACATAGAAAACACAGAAACAATGATGCTCAGGAAAATTTCAAGAAATCAGTCTTAGTTTGTGTACTGGAAGGAAGGAAGGAACGAAGGAAGGAAGGAGGAATAGAAGGGAATGGCTCAGTAGGAGAAAGTTGTGTCAACACTGTGGGGTATTTTCTCAAGATTTACACAGTGGGCCTCTAGAGAAAGCCACAAATTTGTCAGCTTTATTCTGGCTACTTTTTAGGAACTTTGAAGAATTTTCTTTTAGGACAATATTGAAGTTTCTTAACTAATTTATGACACATATTTTCTTAAAAAACCCACATAGTGTCTTGCTCTTTTCCTCCTCTGGCTCCCCATCTGGCTTTAGAATGCTCATGGCTCTCTCTTCTCTATAGAAAGGGGTGTGTGTGTGTGTGTGTGTGTGTGTGTGTGTGTGTGTGTGTGTGTGTGTGTGTGTGTGTGTGTGTGTGTGTGTGTGTGTGTGTGTGTGTGTGTGTGTGTGATTTCAGCCTGGTGAGCACAAGAACTTCTGGAAAAATTACTAAATTCTAAATTTATAGGGAAGGAATGGTTTTCTAGGGATCAGAACGAGGTCTCTTGAACATGGCAAAATTGTGCAACCTGCTCAATTGGTGGTGGTTTAGTCGCTAAGTCATGTCTGACTCTTGTGACCACATGGACTATAACCTGCCAGGCTCCTCTGTCCATAGGATTCTCCAGGCAAGGATACTGGAGTGGGTTGCCATTTCCTTCTCCAGGAGATCTTCCCAACCCAGGAATTGAACCCAGACCTCCTGTATTGCAGGCAGATTCTTTATCAACTGAGCTACAAGGGAAGCCCAATTATGGTCATGAAGCCAGTAATGTGGTCTTTTGCACACTTTCCTAGAATCTGGGCCCTTCACAAAAAACATATAAAGCCTTTCCCTGGGTAGCATCACCATCTTCTACTTTCCTGATAAATACCTGAAACTCTGTATCCTAACCCCCTGTCTCCTCTCTGGCGAAATTGCCCTGTGTGATCATAAGACCTTGCTTATGGCTAGCTGCTACTTTGGAAAAGATCTTATGATTTAATGGGGCCCTCCAGTCTTTTTCAATTTAAAGGAAGCATTAACCTAAATTTAATGGCCCTGAGTTGGGTGGAGTGTGCATGAATACAAGTATTCACTCATGAGCTGGTTTGTCTTAGAAAAAATTTCAGGACAATGTCTAGAAACTCTTATGGGGTCTTTTCTCTTTTTCCAGTTGATAAACACTCCATAAGCATCAGGCAGGCTGTTGAACCCTGGGGTGAAAAGATGAAAGGGGCTCGTGTAGCACAATGTCTTGTCCTTGGGGAGATCACAGTTCAGTCAGAGAAATATACGTATAAACCCTGCTACTGACTCATATTAGGAATCAGAAGTAGGTGAGAAATTGTATTCTGGTTGGTGAGGGAAGAAAAAGGGCCTGTGTGCTTTTGCTTGAGAAAATATTGAGAAAGAATTCTCTCCTTTACCTCCTTCACTGGGAAGCATTGGAAGAGAACTAAAATGAGAGCCCAGAGGGCTGAATGCTAGTTTTGCTATCTTGAAGCAGAAAAGCAACTGGTGAAAGCTTCCCTAGAGAGCAGCCTCCTCTTGGGGCCTGAGGCCAGGATGGCAGATGCTGTGCAGTTAACACACATGGGTGTTTAAGAGTCTGAGCCATTGTTCCTGGTCTGCACCATGCTGGGTTTGCCACACCTGCCTTGGTGTGAACAGCTCTTCCTGATGATGGATGTTGGCACTGGTGTGGGGTGGGGATAAGAGAGACAAATACGGAAAAATGGGAGTTCCCTCAGCACAGCCCTAAGGATGAGAAGGAAAATGCAGTGCATAGCTCCCTCTGACTGCAGCTCCCTAAACTATACCTTCAGGTTTTTCAGTTGCCTCTTTCAAAACAGGTCCTGGGATTTACAAATGGACATAAGAAAGGATGGCTAGATTCCAAGGAGGGCCATTTAACTTTCTAAAACATTCTGCTCCTCTCCCTTCGTGTTTTTAGCTCCCACTGTTTGGAACATTGGTGCAATGGCTTCCCTGGTGGCTCAGACAATAAAGAATCTGCCTGCAACACAGGAGACCCAGGTTCTATCCCTGAGTCAGGAAGATTCCCTGAAGAAGGGAATGCAACCCACTCCAGTATTCTTGCCTGAAGAATCCCATGGACAGAGGAACCTGTCCATGGGGTTGCAAAGAGTCCTACACGACTGAGGGACTAATGTTAAGTTGGTGCAAAAGTAATTGCAGTTTTGCATTGTTGGGCTTTGCTGTTTGATATTAGAATACATTCTTAAATGTGCTTACAATGAAATGTGGTTAAAATGATGTTCTACATCATTTTAATGTGCACTTCTCATGTTATTTTTTTTGCTAATGACATTACTTGCTGTTTATTTTATATTTATTTTAGACTAGGGAAATACTGTTAGAAAAAAAAGCAAACTCATGTGATTTTCTTATTTGAGTTCAAAATGATTGTAAAGCAGCAGACAACTCACAACATCAACAACGCTGTCGGCAGGAACAGCTAAAGAACATGCAGTGCAGTGGTGGTTCAAGAAGGTTTACAAAGGAGATGGCAGCCTTGAAGATACGAGGTGCAGTGGCCGGCCAACAGAAGTTGACAACCAATTGAGAGGATCACCGAAACTGATATTGTTACAACTACATGAGAAATTGCCAAAGAACTCAACATCAACCATTCTGTGGTCATTTGGCATGTGAAGCAAATTGGAAATGTGAAGAAGCTCAATACGTGTGTGCCTCATGAGCTGACCAAAAATTTAAAAAAAATCATCATTTTGAAGGGTCATCTTTTCTTATTCTATGCAATAACAAACTATTTCTCAATCAGATTATGACATGTGACTAAAAGTGGATTTTATATGACAACCAGTGATAACCAGTGCAGTGGTTGGACAGAGGAGAAGCTGCAAAACACTTTCCAAAGTCAAATTTGCACCAAAGAAAGGTCATGGTCACTGAAGGTGGTCTGCTGCGTCTGATCCACTACAGCTTTCTGAATCCCAGTGAAAACCACTACATCTGAGAGGTATGCTCTGTAAATCAAGATGCACCAAAAACTTCAATGCCTGCAGCTATCACTGGTCTACAGAAAGAGCCCAATTCTTCTCCACAACACCTGACATATTCATTTTGAACCAATGCTTCAAAAAAGTTGAATGAATTGGGTTATGAAATTTTGCCTCATCTTCCATATTCACTTGACCTCTTACCAACCGACTACCACTTCTTGAAGCATCACAACAACATTTTGCAGGGAAAAACACTTCCACAACCAACAGGAGGAAGAAAATGCCCTCATCAAAAAGTCTACAAACAATAAATGCTAGAGAGGGTGTGGAGAAAAGGGAACCTTCTTACATTGCTGGTGGGAATGCAAACTGGTACAGTCATTGTGGAGAATGTGTGGAAATTCCTTAAAAAAGTGGGAAAACAAATGCTATGCAACCCAGCATACATCCTGAGGAAACCGGAATTGAAAGAGACACATGTACCCATAAGGTTTTTTTTTTTTTAATTTATTTTTTTATTGAAGGATAATTGCTTTACAGAATTTTGTTGTTTTCTGTCAAACTTCAATATGAATCATCCATAGGTATAAATATATCCCCTCCCTTTTGAACCTCCCTCCCATCTCCCTCCCAATCCCACCCCTCTAGGTTGATACAGAGCCCCTGTTTGAGTTTCCTGAGCCATACAGCAAATTTCTGTTGGCTATCTATTTTACATATGCCAATGTAAGTTTCCATATTACTCTTTCCATACATCTCACCCTCTCCTCCCCTCTCCACATGTTCATAAGTCTATTCTCTATGTCTGTTTCTCCATTGCTGCCCTGTAAATAAATCCTTCAGTACCATTTTTCTAGATTCTGTATATATGTGTTAGAATACAATATTTGTCTTTCTCTTTCTGACTCACTTCACTCTGTATAATAGGTTATAGGTTCATCCACTTCATTAGAACTGACTCAAATGCATTCCGTTTGACGGCTGAGTAATATTCCACTGTGCATATATACCACAACTTCTTCATCCATTCATCTGTCGATGGACATCAAGGTTGCTTCCATGTTCTAGCTATTGTAAATAGTGCTGCAATGAACAATGGGGCACATGTGTCTTTTTCAACCCTGGTTTCCTCAGGGTATATGCCTAGGGGTGGGATTGCTGGGTCATACGGTGGTTTTATTTCTAGTTTTTTAAGAAATCTCCATACTGTCTTCCATAGTGGCTGTATCAATTTATATTCCCACCAACAGTGCAAGAGTGTTCCCTTGTCTCCACACCCTCTCCAGCATTTATTGTTTATAAACTTTTTGATGATGGTCATTCTGACTGGGGTGAGGTGATATCTCATTGTAGTTTTGATTTGCAGTTCTCTAGTAATGAGTGATGTTGAGCATCTTTTCATGTGTTTGTTAGCCATCTGTATGCCTTCTTTGGAGAAATGTCCATTTAGATCTTTTTCCCACTCTTTGATTTGGTTGGTTGTTTTTCTGGTATTGAGCTGTATGAGCTGCTTGTATATATTGGAAATTAATCCTTTGTCAGTTGTTTCATTTGCTATTATTTTCTCCCATTGTGAGGGTTGTCTTTTAACCTTGCTTATAGTGTCCTTTGCTGTGCAAAAGCTTTTAAGGTTAACCAGGCTCCACTTGTTTACTTTTGTTTTTATTTCCATTACTCTAGGAGGTGGGTCATATAGGATCTTGCCTTGATTAATGTCATCGAGGGTTTTGCCTATGCTTTCCTACAAGAATTTTATAGTTTCTGGTCTTACATTTAGGTCTTTAATTCATTGTGAGTTTGTGTATGGTGTTAGGAAGTGTTCTAATTTCATTCTTTTACATGTGGCTGTCCAGTTTTCCCAGCACTATATATATATATGTATATATATACCTATATATATATTTTCCCCCCAGCACCATATATTGAAGAGGCTGTCTTTGCCCCATTGTATATTCTTGCCCCCTTTGTCAAAAATAATGTACCCATAGGTGCATGGGTTTATTTCTGGGCTTTCTATCTTGTTCCATTGATTTATATGTCTGTTTTTGTGCCAGTACCATACTGTCTTGATGACTGTAGCTTCATAGTATAACCTGAAGTCAGGAAGGTTGATTCCTCCAACTCCATGCTTCTATCTCAAAACTGCTTTGGCTATGTGGGGTCTTCTGTGTTTCCACATGAATTGTGAAATTTTTTGTTCTAGTTCTGTGAAAAAAGCCATTGGTAATTTGATAGGGATTACATTAAATCTGTAGGTTGCATTTGGTAGTATAGTCATTTTCACAATATTAATTCTTCCTACCCAGGAACATGGACTATCTCTCCATCTGTTTATGTCATCTTTGATTTCTTTCATTGGTGTCTTATAATTTTCTGTGTATAGTTCTTTTGTCTCCTTAGGTAAGTTTATTCCTAGATATTTATTTCTTTTTGTTGTAATGGTGAATGGGATTGATTCCTTAATTGCTCTTTCTGATTTTTCATTGTTAGTATATAGAAATGCAAGTGATTTCTGCATATTGATTTTGTATCCTGCAACTTTGCTAAATTCACTGATTAGCTGTAGTAACTTCCTGATATTCTCTTCAGGGTTTTCTATGTACAGTATCATGGTATCTGCAAACAGTGAGAGCTTTACTTCTTTTCCCATCTGGATTCCTTTTATTTCTTTTTCTTCTCTGATTGCTGTAGATAAGACTTCCAGAACTATGTTGAATAATAGTGATGAAAGTGGATACCCTTGTCTGGTTTCTGATCTTAGGGAGAATGCTTTCAGTTTTTCACCATTGAGAATAACGTTTGCTGTAGGCTTATCATATATGGCCTTTACTGTTTTAAGGTAGGTTCCTTCTATGCCCATTTTTTGAAGAGTTTTAATCATAAATGGGTGCTGAATTTTGTCAAAGTCTTTTTCTACACCTATTGACATGATCACATGGTTTTTATCTTTCAATTTGTTATTATGGTGCATCATATTGATTTATTTGCATATATTGAAGAATCTTTGCATTCCTGGAATAAACTCAACTTGTTCATGGTGTATGAACTTTTTGATGTGTTGCTGAATTCTCTTTGCTAAAATTTTGCTGAGGATTTTTGCATCTATGTTCATCAGTGACATTTGCCTATAGTTTTCTTTTTGTGTGTTGTCTTTGTCTGGTTTTGGTATCAGGGTGATGGTGGCCTCGTAGACTGTGTTTGGAAGTGTTCCTTCATCTGCAAATTTTTGAAAGAGTTTTAGAAGAATAGGCAATAGCTCTTCTCTAAATGTTTGATAGAATCCTGCTGTGAAGCCATCTGGTCTTGGGCTTCTGTTTTGGAGACATTTTTGATCACAGCTTCAATTTCAGTGCTTTTAATTAATTGGGTTGTTCATAATTTCTATTTCTTCCTGGTTCAGTCTTGGAAGGTTGAACTATTCTAAGAACCTGTCCATTTCTTCCAGGATATCCATTTTTTGCCATACAGTTGTACATAATGGTCTCTTATAATCCTTTTTATTTCTGCATTTTCTGTTGTAACCTCTCCTTTTTCATTTTTAATTTTTTTGATTTGACTCTTCTCTTTTTCTTGATGAGTCTGGATAAAGGTTTGTCAATATTGTTTATCTTCTCAAAGAACCAGCTTTTAGTTTTATTAATCTTTACTATTGGTTCTTTCATCTCTTTTTCATTTATTTCTGCTCGAATCTTTATGATTTCTTTCCTTAAACTAATTTTTTTTTTGTTGTTGTTGTTCTTTATCCAGTTGTTTTAGGTGTAAAGTAAGGTTGCCTATTTGATGTTTCTCTTGTTTCTTGAGGTAGGATTGTATTGCTATAAACTTCCCTCTTAGAACTGTTTTAGCTGCATCCCATAGGTGTTGAGTTGTCATGTTTTCATTGTCATTTGTTTCTAGAAATTTTTTGATTTTCCTTTTGATTTCTTCAGTAACCTGTTGTTTAAATTTAAATGTGTTGTTTAATCTCCATGTGTTTGTGTTTGCTACAGTTTTTTTTTTCTTGCAATTGATGTCTAGCCTCATAGTGTTGTGGTCAGAGAAAATACTTGATATGATTTCAATTTTCTAAAATGTACTGAGGTTTGATTTGTGACCCAAGATGTGGTCTATCCCAGAGAATGTTCCATGTGCACTTGAGAAGAAGGTGTATTCTTCTGCATTTGGATAGAATGTCCTGAAAATATCAATGAGATCCATCTCATCTAATGTATCATTTAAGAGTTGTGTTCCCTTATTAATTTTCTGTTTTGATGATCTGTCCATTGGTGTGAGTGGGGTGTTAAAGTCTCCTACTATTATTGTGTTATTGCCAATTTCTCCTTTTATGTCTGTTAGTGTTTGTCTTATATATTGAGGTGCTCCTATGTTGGGTGCATAGATATTTACAATTATTATGTCTTCCTCTTGGATTGATCCCTTGATCATTATGTAGTGTCCTTCCTTATCTCCTGTAATTTTCTTTATTTTAAGGTCTATTTTGTCTGATTTGAGGATTGCTACTCCAGCTTTCTTTTGCTTCTCATTTGCATGCAATACATTTTTCCATCCTGTCACTTTCAATCTATATGTGTCTTGAGGTCTGAAGTAAGTTTCTTGTAGACAGCATATATGTGGATCTTGTTTTTGCACCCATTCAGCCAGTCGGTGTCTTTTGGTTGGAGCATTTAAATCCATTTACATTGAAAGTAGTTATTGATATATACGTTCCTATTGCCAATTTCTTAATTGTTTGGGGTGGATTTTGTAGGTCTTTTTTCTTCTCTTGTATTTCTTGATTATATGAGTTTACAACATTTGTTGTAAACCTGGTGTGGTGGTACTGAATTCTCTCAACTTTTGCTTGTCTGAAAATCTTCTTATTTCTCCATCAATTTTGAATGAGATCCTTGCCAGGTACAGTAATCTTGGTTGTAGATTTTTCCCTTTCAGTACTTTAAATATATCCTGCCATTCCCTTCAGGCCTGCAGTTTCTGCTGAAAGATAAGCTGTTAAGCATATGGGGTTTCCCTTGTATGTTACTTGTTGCTTCTCCCTTGCTGCTTTTAATAGTCTTTCTTTGTGCTTAGTCTTTGTTAGTTTGATCAGTATGTGTCTTGGTGTGTTCCTCCTTGGTTTATCCTGTATAGATGTCTTTGTGTCTCTTGGACTTGATTGGCTATTTCCCTTTCCATGTTGGGGAAATTCTCAACTGTAATCTCTTCAAAAACTTTCTCATACCTTTTCTTTTTCTCTTCTTCTTCTGGGACCCCTATAATTCAAATGTTTGTGCATTTGATATGGTCCCAGAAGTCTCCGAGACTGTCCTCAGCTCTTTTCATTCTTTTTACTTTATTCTGCTCTTCAGAAATTATTTCCACCATTTCATCTTCCAGCTCACTGATTCTTCTGCTTCAGATATTCTGCTATTAATTCCTTCTAGAGTATTTTTGTCACTCTGCTTATTTAACTTATATGCAGAGTACATCATGAGAAATGCTGGGCTGAATGAAGCACAAGCTGGAATCAAGATTGCCAGGAGAAATATCAATAACCTCAGATATGCAGATGACACCACCCTTATGGCAGAAAGTGAAGAAGAACTAAAGAGCCTCTTGATGAAAGTGAAAGAGGAGAGTGAAAAAGTTGGCTTAAAGCTCAACATTCAGAAAACTAAGATCATGGCAACCGGTCCCATCACTTCATGGCAAATAGATGGGGAAACAGTGGAAACAGTTTAAATAAAGTGGCTGACTTTATTTTTCTGGGCTCCCAAATCACTGCAGATGGTGACTGCAGCCAGGAAATTAAAAGACACTTACTCCTTGGAAGGAAAGTTATGACCAACATAGATAGCATATTAAAAAGCAGAGACATTGCTTTGTCAACAAAGGTCCGTTTAGTCAAGGCTATCGTTTTTCCAGTAGTCATGTATGGATGTGAGAGTTGGACTATAAAGAAAGCTGAGCACTGAAGAATTGATGCTTTTGGAGACTGTTGGAGACTCTTGAGAGTCCCTTGGACTGCAAGGAGATCCAACCAGTCCATCCTAAAGGAGGTCAGTCCTGGGTGTTCTTTGGAAGGACTGATGTTGAAGCTGAAACTCCAATACTTTGGCCACCTGATGCGAAGAGCTGACTCATTGGAAAACAACCTGATGCTGGGAAAGATTGAGGGCAGGAGGAGAAGAGGACGACAGAGGATAAGATGGTTGGATGGCATCACCGATTCAATGGACATTGCTTTGGGTGGACTCTGGGAGTTGGTGATGGACAGGAAGGCCTGGCGTGCTGCGGTTCATGGGGTCGCAAAGAGTCGGACACGACTGAGTGAACTGAACTGATGGCAAAAACCATCACAATAATATAAAGTAATTATCCTAAATTAAAATAAATAAATTTAAAAAAGAAAATGCTTTCTAAGTCACAAAGCATAGATTTTAATGCTACAGGAATAAACAAACTTATTTCTCATTGGCAAAAAATGTGTTGACTGTAATGGTTCCTATCTTGATTAATAAAGATATATTTGAACCTAGTTATAATAATTTAAAATTCATAGCCTGAAGCTGCAGTTACTTTTTACCAACCTAAACACATTTCTGCCTCCCTTCTCTAAATGTTCTGATCTTCCATGGCTCAGCTGAATTCCTATTCCTTCCTGTTCTTCCTCTTCACATAATTCACATAATTACAGTTAACTTTGAACTCCCTTGCTTTGGGACTCCCATTTTGGAGGTTTGCATTGTCATTTAGATACCTTATGACTTTTTAATTGCTTTGCGTGTGCTTACTTTGTCTTTCAACTGCACAGAAAGGGACTAATTATGGAACTCTTTTATGTGCACAATAGGGGGCTTACCTGGTGGCTCAGATGGTAAAGAATCTGCTGCAATGCTGGAGACCCAGGTTCCATCCCGGGTTGGGAAGATCCCCTGGAGAAGGAAATGGCAACCCACTCTGGTATTCTTGCCTGGAGACTTCCATGGACAGAGGAGCCTAGTGGGTACAGTCCCTGTGGACAGAAAGAATCAGAGATGGCTGAGCAACTAACTTATTCACACTTACAGAAGGTACATAGTGCTCAGCCCATCATTGGGCCCTCGAGATAGAGCCTTGCTTGATTGACTCTGTGGCAGCTTGCCGCATCAGACAACTAGAACGGGTGGAGTAGTGAAGACTCAAGACCGAGGGAAAATGCAGAGATAACGAGGATGATGATGAGAGTATCAATTCCTAGGCAGGTGGATAAGAAATCTGGGGCCCCTGAGGAGGAGAAAGGGATCTGAAGCTCTCAAGGAGGAGACAAGGGTCTGGAATTCTCAAGGAGAAGGAAAGGACAAATGTTTTTTTCTTATATTCCTTAGTAAGGATTATATAACAATAATGGGTCCTACTTGAGGACATGTTTCTCCTTCCTGAAAACCTTCTGACTAATCCTGCTATCTTAAAATGTATATTATGGGAGTGGGTCTAGTAAGATCTTTACAACCTTGAGACATTCTTTTGATTTATTGTAGTGACCAATTTAAAAGTATATAAGTCCCTTGCTAAGACTAGGGATTGGGGCACTCTCCATCCCCCTTCTGATGTTTATGTTGGAAGTTTTCTCTGTCCCTTTTTATACTTTAATAAAATTCTGCCACACAAAAGCTCTCGAGTGATCAAGCCTGGTCTTTGGTCCTGAAACTAAATTTTCTTCGGAGATCACGAGTCCAACACCGTTCACCATAAGCTATCAATGATACTGGTGATTGGGACTCCAGAAAGTGTCCTGGTAACTACAAGTGCATATCACAGCTTCCTTACAGGTTTCATGTTGAAGTTTCTATTTCTTGAGATTGCTAAGGAAAAAAAATGTTCATGCTCACAGGAATGAGCATAAGTGAGCTACGAAGTTCTCAGCCAGACATAGTCTGGATATCAAAACATGCTGTCGTGTTTAGCCCTTGGCTGGCTCATTTCATCCTCGCCTATAGCTCAGTTGGTAAAGAATCTGCCTGCAATGCAGGAGACCCTGGTTTAATTCCTGGGTCAGGAAGTTCTCCTGGAGCAGGGATAGGCTACCCACTCCAGGATTCTTGGGCTTCCCTGGTGGCTCAGCTGGTAAAGAATCTGCCTGCAATACAGGAGACCTGGGTTTGAGCCCTGGGTTGGGAAGATCCCCTGGAGAAGGGAAAGGCTACCCACTCTAGTATTCTGGCCTGGAGAATTGCATGGACTGTCTAGTCCATGGGGTTGCAAAGAATTGGACACGACTGAGTGACTTTAACTGGGAACTTTAATACTTCACGTGAAAGCACAAGCTCAGTCTGTTTCATTCACATGGATCTTGGTAAACCTTGCAAAAGAGTGGAGCATGTTTTCTATTCTTTCCCAGTCTATAACACATTTGTGACTTTACTGGAATGCTCTGGGCCCACTCAAGACAGGAAATGAGTTTAGTGTTGGTGCATGATAGTGCTATTTCTGAAAATGAGATGTTGTGTGACCAGAAACATGCAGACAGCCACCCAAGAAGGAGCTCACATCTGGAGAAGTAAGAGCTGCTGCCAGCATTTCTCTCTGATGTGATAAACCTGAGGATGTGGACATGTGGCAAAATATTTTCCCTTTAGTAAAAAATTAAACCATAAGCAACAGAAGGAAGGAAAAAATGCTATAAATCTCTCATTTCCTGATCACCCACAGGGAGTACAAAGGTAAAAATACTGCAAGCTACACTCTCTAGAGCTTGACATCAAGGCTGAGGGCTTCTCGAGACCTTGTGGCTTAGTATGGGGGTTCCTATCACAGGCCTTGCAAGCAGTGTCATTCAGCTGGACCAGAGAAAATAATAGGAGTCCTAGGCAAAAAAATTCTACGAAAAAAACTTTACTTCTGATGTTAATATTAATAACGATAATGATAAAAACAATAGAAACTAATTGAGCAACAGCTATGTGCTAGTAATCTGGCCTTGTTGCTTTATACATTCTAGTTCACATTATCTTCATGAAAGGTCCCTAAGGTAGTCACTAGCATTATCTCCATTCTACAGATAAGTAAACAGAGACATAGGCTTCCCTTGTGGCTCAGTGGTCAAGAATCTGCCAGTGCAGGAGCCAAGGGTTTGATCCCTGGGTTGAGAAGATCCTCTGGAGGAGGAAATGGCAACCCACTTCAGTATTCCTGCCTGGAAAATCCCATGGACAGAGAAACTTGGCGGGCTAGAGTCCATGGGATCACAAAGAGTTGGACACGACTCAAGCAACTGAGCATGCAGACACTCAAACAGAGGTACAGAGTGGACAAAAGACTTGTCTAAGGTTCGAGCATAATAAGTCAAGAAGGTAAACTCCAGTTTCTAGTCTCTATTCAAATAAGTGAAATATAAAGATAGTCCTACTAAAAAGATGTAAACATTTATGTTTTTAGTAATCATGTCTAATTCTGTGGTTGTGTGATTACACACACAATATCTCTAAGAAGGTATAAAGACACATAACTCTAAGTCCTAATCTAGTTCCCAACTTGAGCATATTTAGATTGAGGCAAAGGTAGCAATGGAAGATCCCCTGGAGAAGGGATAGGCTACCCACTCCAGTATTCTTGGGCTTCCCTGGTAGCTCAAGTAAAGAGCTACTTTACTTTCTTCCCTGCTAAAGAATCTGCCTGAAGGCATGAGACCTGGGTTCAATCCCTGGTTTGGGAAGGTTCCCCTGGAGGAGGGTACGGCAAACCACTTCAGCATTCTTGTCTGGTGAATCCCATGGATAGAGGAGCCTGGTGGACTACAGTCCATAGGTTAGCAAAGACTCAGACTTGACTGAGTGACTGACTGAGTACGCATGCAAAGATAGCTAATCATAACTCTAAACAATCTCTTTAACTTTTAAACTATTATTATTTGATCAGATTTAAAGCACTTAACCTGAATGAGAGACACGATGTACCCGAGGTGATAGTATAAACAGACACAAATACAGTAACTAGATGGTTCGAGAAGACGTGTCTTTTGGGTTTCTGAGATCATCTATGACATATCCTTTTACACAAGATATTGCCCATGTTAGAAGTATAGACCTCACAATAAAAGACTACATGTTTTTCATAAAATCTTGCTTGTTATGTCCTCTATGTAGTATAAAATGCAGCAAAATTCTACATATAAACTATAGTGTATCTGAGAATATGAGAAAGATTAAATTGGATCGACGTACTTCTGCTTAAAAAGTCTTGTCTTCTCAGCTCCTATGCTTCCTTGAAATTGCTCAGACTCCAATCACAGGTTGTTCAGCCACTCAGTCGTGTCCAACTCTTTGTGACACCCTGAGCTGCAGTACACTTCCTTGTCCTTCATTATCTCTCAGAGTTTTCTCAAACTCATGTCCATTTAGCTGGTGATGCCATCCAATTATTTCATCCTCTGTCATCCCCTTCTTCTCTCGCCTTCAATCTTTCCCAGCATCAGGGTCTTTTCAATGACTTAGTTCTTGGCATCAGGTGGCAAAAGTATTGAAGTTTCAGCTTCAGCATCAATCCTTCCAATGAATATTCAGGACCAATTTCCTTTAGGATATACTGGTTGGATCTCTTTGCTGTCCAAGGGACTCTCAAGACTCTTCTCCAACACCACAGTTCAAAAGCATCAATTCTTCAGCACTCAGCTTTATAGTCCAACTCTCACATACATACATGACTAAAGGAAAAACCATAGCCTTGACTAGATGGACTTTTGTTGGCAAAGTAACATCTCTGCTTTTTAATATGGTGTCTAGGTTAGTCATAACTTTTATTCCAAGGAGCAAACATCTTTTAATTTCATGGCTGCAGTCACCACCTGCAGTGATTTGAGAGCCCCCCAAAATAAAGTCTCTCACTGTATCCACTGTTTCCCCATCTATTTGCCATGAAGTGATGGGACCAGTTGCCATGATCTTAGTTTTCTGAATGTTGAGCTTTAAGCCAACTTTTTCACTCTCCTCTTTCATTTTCATCAAGAGGCTCTTTAGTTCCTCTTCACTTTCTGCGATAAGTGTGGTGTCATCTGCATATCTGAGGTTATTGATATTTCTCCTGGCAATCTTGATTCCAGGTTGTTCTTTATCCAGCCTGGCACTTCACATGATGTACTCTGCATAAAAGTTAAATAAGCAGGGTGACAATATACAGCCTTGATGTACTCCTTTCCCAATTTGGAATCAGTCTGTTGTTCCATGTCCAATTCTAACTGTTGCTTCTTGACCTGCATACAGATTTCTCAGGAAGCAGGTCTGGTCATCTGATATTCCCATCTCTTTAAGAATTTTCCTCAGTTTGTTTTGATCCACACAGTCAAAGCCTTTAGCATAGTCAATAAAGCAGAAGTAGATGTTTTTCTGGAACTCTCTTGCTTTTCCAACGATCTAATGGATGTTGGCAATTTGATTTCTGGTTCCTCTGCCTTTTCTAAATCCAGCTTGAACATCTGGAATTTCGTGATTCATGAACTGTTGAAGCCTGGCTTGGAAAATTTGGGTATTAATTTGCTAGCATGTGAGATGAGTGCAATTGCATGATAGTTTGAACATTCTTGGGCTTCCCTGGTGGCTCAGAGGGTAAAGTGTCTGCCTGCAATGTGGGAGACCTGGGTTCTATCCCTGGGTCGGGAAGATCCTCCGGAGAAGGAAATGGCAACCCACTCTGGTATTCTTGCCTGGAAAATCCCATGGACAGAGAAGCCTTGTAGGCTACAGTCCATGGGGTCTCAAAGAGTTGGACACAACTGAGCAACTTCAATTTTGAGCGTTCTTTGGCATTGCCTTTCTTTGGAGCTGGAATGAGAACTGACCTTTTCCAGTTGTGTGGACACTGATGAGTTTTCCAAATTTGCTGGCATATAGACTTCAGCACTTTCACAGCATCATCTTTTAGGATTTGAAATAGCTCAACTAGAACTCCATCACCTCCACTAGCTTTGTTCAAAATTATGCTTCCTAAGGCCCACTTGACTTCACATTCCAGGATGTCTGGCTCTAGGTGAGTGATCATGTCATTGTGATTATCTGGGTCGTGAAGATCTTTTTTGTATAGTTCTTCTGTGTATTCTCACCCTCTTAATACCTTCTGCTTCTGTTAGGTCCATACCATTTCTCCCCTTTATTGAGCCCATCTTTGCATGAAATATTCCCTCGGTATCTCTAATTTTCCTGAAGAGATCTTTATTCTTTCTCATTCTATCATTTTCCTCCATTTATTTGCATTGATCACTGAGGAAGGCTGTCTTATTTCCTTGTTATTCTTTGGAACTCTGCATTCAAATGGCTATATCTTTCTGTTTCTCCTTTGCCTTTAGCTTCTCTTCTTTTCTCAGCTATTTGTAAGTCCTCCTCAGACAACTATTTGCTTTTTCGCATTTCTTTTTCTTGGGGATGGTCATGATCACTGTCTCCTGTACAATGTCAGGAACCTCCATCTATAGTTCTTCAAGCACTCTATCAGATCTAATCCTTGAATCTATTTGTCCCTTCCACTGGATAATCATAAGGGATTTGATTTTGGTCATACATACCTGAACGTGGAGAAGGCATTGGCAACCCACTCCAGTACCTTTGCCTGGAAAATCCCATGGATGGAGGAGCCTGGTAGGCTGCAGTCCATGGGGTCGTGAAGAGTCTGACACGACTGAACGACTTCACTTTTGCCTGGAAAATCCCATGGATGGAGGAGCCTGGTAGGCTGCAGTCCACGGGGTCGCGAAGAGTCTGACACGACTGAACGACTTCACTTTCACGCATTGGAGAAGGAAATGGCAACCCACTCCAGTGTTCTTGCCTGGTGAATCCCAGGGACGGCGGAGCCTGGTGGGCTGCCATCTATGGGGTCGCACAGAGTCAGACACGACTGGAGCGACTTAGCAACAGCAGCAGCATGCCTTAATGGTCTAGTGGTTTTCCCTACTTTCTTCAATTTAAGTCTGAATTTTGCAATAAGGAGTTCATGATCTGAGCCACAATCAGCTCCTGGTCTTGTTTTTGCTGACTGTATAGAGCATCTCCATCTTTTGCTGCAAAAAATGTAATCAAGCTGATTTCTGTATTGAGCATCTGGTGATGTCCATGTGTAGGGTCTTCTCTTATGTTGTTAGAAGAGGGTGTTTGCTATGACCAGTATGTTCTCTTGGCAAAACTCTATTAGCCTTTGCCCTGCTTCATTCTGTACTCCAAGGCCAAATTTGCCTATTATTCCTGGTGTTTCTTGACTTCCTACTTTTGCATTCCAGTCCCCTATAATGAAAAGGACATCTATTTGGGTGTTACTTCCAGAAGGTCTTGTAGGTCTTCACAGGACTGTTCAACTTCAGCTTCTTCAGCATTACTGGTCGGG
The DNA here is from genome assembly GCF_019320065.1 of Cervus canadensis. Taxonomy (NCBI): domain Eukaryota; kingdom Metazoa; phylum Chordata; class Mammalia; order Artiodactyla; family Cervidae; genus Cervus; species Cervus canadensis. The sequence goes on from NC_057398.1 coordinate 38,934,717, forward strand.
TCATAGACTTGGATTACTGTGATATTGAATGGTTTGCCTTGGAAGTGAACAGAGATCATTCTGTCATTTTTGAGAATGCATTCAAGTACTGCATTTTGGACTCTTTTGTTGACTATGATGGCTACTCCATTTCTTCTAAGGGTTTCTTGCCCACAGTAGTTGATATAATGATCATCTGAGTTTAATTCACCCATTCCAGTCCATTTTAGTTCCTGATTCCTCAAATGTCGATATTGACTTTTGCTATCTCCTGTTTGACCACTTCCAATTTGTCTTGACTCATGGACCTAACATTCAAGGTTCGTAGGCAATATTGCTCTTTACAGCATTGGACTTTACTTCCATCACCAGTCACATCCACAACTGAGTGTTGTTTCTGCTTTGGCTCCATCTCTTCATTCTTTCTGGAGTTATTTCTCCACTGATCTCCAGTAGCATATTGGGCACATACCGACCTGGGGAGTTCATCTTTCAGTGTCCTATCTTTTTGCCTTTTCATACTGTTCATGGGTTTCTCAAGGCAAGAACACTGAAGTGGTTTGTCATTACCTTCTCCGGTGGACCACATTTTGTCAGAACTCTTCACCATGACCCATCCATCTTGGGTGGTCCTATACAGCATGCCTCATGGTTTCATTGTGTTAGACAAGGTTGTGGTCCATGTGATCAGATTGGTTAGTTATCTCTGATTGTGGTTTGCAGTCTGTCTGCTCTCTGATGGAGAAGGATAAGCGGCTTATGGAGGCTTCCTGATGGGAGAGACTGACTGAGGGGGAAACTGGGTCTTGCTCTGATGGGTGGAGCCAAGCTCAGTAAATCTTTAATTCAATTTTCTATTGAAGGGTGGTGCTCTACTCCCTCCCTGTTATTTGACCTGAGGCCAAACTATGGTGGAGATAATGAAGATAATGGCAACCTCCCAGTGCCCCCAACCTTGTAGCAGGCCACTGCTCACCCATGCCTCCGCTGGAGACTCCTGTACACTCACGGGCATGTCTGGGTCAGTCTCTTGTGGGATCATTGCTCCTTTATTCTGGGTTCTGGTGCACACAAGGTTCTGTTTGTGCCAGTCCTGTGTTGAGTTCTGGTGGCACTATGGTGGGGTTAATGGTGACCTCTTCCAAGAGGGCTTATGCCATACCAAGGTCCACTGCTCCCAGAGCCCCTGCACTGCAGCAGTCCACTGCTGACCCATACCTCTTCAGGAGATACTCAAACACAGTTCTGTCTCAGTCTCTGTGGAGTCTCTTGGCCCTGGTGCACACAAGGTATGTTTGAGCCCTCTGAGCATCTCTGGTGAATATGGGGTTTTATTACAAATGTGATTTTGCCCCTCCTACCATCTTGCTGGGGCTTCTCTTCCCTTGGACTGAGTCACCTTAGGCGAAACAATTAAGTCTGCAGAAAATTGGATTAAAGATTTACTGAGCATGGCCCTGTCCACCAGAGTGAGACCCAGTTTTCCCCACAGCCAGTCCTTCCTATTAGGAAGTTTACATAAGCCTCTTATCTACATCCATCAGAGGGCAGACAGAAGAAGCAAGAACTGTAATCCCATAATGTCCAGAAGGAAAACCACAATCATAGAAAGCTAATCAAAATGATCACAGCATTGTGTAACTCAGTGAAATTAGGAGCCATGCCACACAGGGCCACCCAAGACAGACGGATCATGGTGGAAAGTTCTGACAAAACATGGTCTGCTGGAGAAGGGAATGGCAAACCACTTCAGTCAGTATTCTTGCCAGTCACAGGAGACATCAAAATAGTCAAAAAAGGTATATTTTATAATCTTTATCTTACTGACCTAACCCAAGGTACTTCATGCCATTGACAATAGCTTGGCTTCTGGGACACCACTCTTTCATAATTCCTCCTCCATCTCTCCAACATCTCCTTTCCAGTTCCCATTACAAGTCTACCTCTTAGATGCTGTCGTTCTACAAAGTTTTGTCCTTGATTTTCTCTTCTCACTCCATACCATTTCCCAGAGTGATCCCTTCCACCTCAAAAGCTTCTGGCGTTCTCTGTACAGTGGTGACATACAAATCTGGATCTCCTGGTAAGACTTTAGTCAGAAGCGGTAGAACTATCTAACTGACTGCCACATCAGTGGCATCTAGACATCTAGATGTCTAGACAACTAGACATCTCCACATCAATGTGCCATAAAGTCTTCAACTTAAAATTTCCCTGAATGAACTTACTTCTTCCCACCCCCCGTATTTATCTCTTCTTGGATTCCCTCTTTTGGTTAACCAAAAAACCACTCAACCTAAAACACCAAGCAAGAATGTTAATCCTTTCCCCTGAATACCTCCTCTTCCCCCTCACACGTCTTACTCAGTTGACTACATTTTCAATCTTCCTCAAAATGGATTCTTTCCACTCAAGACCACTAGTATTGCCTTAATTCATGTCTTTCAGGTGTCTTATCTAGATTTTCATACTAGTTTTATAACTAGGTTCCCTGACCATCCTTAGTCTTACTCATTCTCTACATAGTCACCTGTGTACACTTTCTAAAACACACATCTAGTCACTGCTCCAGACTTTTCAAGGATCCTTTTCATTACCTGTATAATAAAGTCCAATGTGATGAACATGGTTTCATATTAGGACTGTCTTCATCATAAGTGATGGATATCAATTTAAAGTGGTTCAGGTAGAACCCAGGTAATGAGAGTGTACAGGAATTGATCAAAAGCTTCGGGCACACTACTCAAGTGATATCACTTGGGCTTCATCTTTCCATTTCTTTTGGTCTCTCTCACTGCATCCCTGGATTCTGCCTTCTTTCATGTGTTTGCTCACTACAACTTGCATGCAGCAGGAGACAGTAGCTGCTATCCATACAGTTCGAGGTTCCAAAGGAAGAAGACTATCCAATTGCCATACATCAAATCTTAGAGAAAATTCTTATTGGCCTGCTTGGGTCATGTGCCTTGAATTAATCACTGTAACCAAGGAAGACAGAACCCTAAACTGGGTAGTTTTGAGTCATTGTCTGTCTCTAGGAGGTTTCCATGAAAGATAGCCCAATCAAGATCATAAAGAGTAGGGAAAGTGTGGTTCCCCAAATAAAAGAAAATCATGGTGCTATCATCACTTGAAGGGGAAAAAGATACTGAGCAGAAAAGAATGACATAAGTCATGACAAACTGTCTTGCCACGATCTTGATCGCTGTCAGTCTCTCCCATCACTACTCTTTCTTTCCATCACTGGACTACTTATAGTCTCTTGAATGTGCCAGCTCATTCCTGCTTTTGCAAATGCTGTTTTTCTCTGCCTGGAATGTCTGGCAGGCTAAGTTTTTTTCCTCTTTACGGTGCCAGCCAAAATACCTTCTTTTCTGAGAGCTCTTTGATGACTTCCAGCTCACAAGGCAAATACTTGCTCTTTTGTACCACTATTATATATAGTACTTACCAACATTATTATGCTCTTTTTCACCCTATGCTGTAATTCTTCTTCTTTTTTTTTTTTGTCTGCCTAGTCCAACAACCTTGGAGAGTACTGCTAGATCCTTAAAACATATCACAGATGCAGAGTAGGTGCTCAGTAAATTGTTGCATAAAGTGTTACATGAATAAATATATGAGTGGCTGAGTTTTCCAGTGGTAGAAATAACATATAAAGCTTATTATTTTTGCTAGATATCAGGAACATCCTTTGACTCATCTTTCTGCTCCTTCAACCTACCTCTTGATGCATGTGCATCTTACACATACATGTATGCAAAAATTCCCCCAAAAAGATAAAGAGTGCTACCTCCTTAGGATATACAGGGGTTATCCTTACTGTTCCTTTATGCCCTTTCTACAGCCAGAAAAATGGCACACTGATATTTGAAATACTTTTTTCTTTCTGGATAAGTGGAGAAGTATGAAACAAAGAAGAAGGCTAAAGGGTACCTGAAAGGGAGAAGGGGAGGCCAGATGGAGATGAAAGGATGAAGGAGAATGATAGAATCCCAAATGATAAACTTTCTGGACACTTCACTTTTGCTCATAGTCAACCAAGTTTGTTTTGATGAGAAAATGGTATGTGAAACTATTTGTGCCTGTATCACATGACTTTGCAAGTTTAGTTTTGCTTAACACAGTTAAATTCCTCTCAAAGAAGTGTTGTTCTCAGAAAATGCATTAGTGGTATAAGACTTGGATTTGCCCCAATAGAATTTGTGTCATCTTAGATCATCAGTCACCATTCTACATCTATTTAATCTCTGGAAAAATGGAAGTCATTAATCTTGCTTTGGCTTTCAACCTCTAAGGGCTATGTGAAATTCTCAAATGAGACCTGTGAGAAAGTATTTTGTAACATGTTAAATCAATATGTCTAAGAGTGAGTCATTAACATTAGAGAATTGTTAAAATTCCTCCACAGAAGGATGTTAAAGTAAAAGCAAACCACCTTATTTTGAAGTTTAATTTTTTTAACATTATTTTCTACAATTGGATTTTAAAGGTACAGTAATATGATTGTGAATACATTTAGGAGGATTTTCCTTAATTTGGCAAACATACAAATCTGCCTTACCTGAAAGAAAAAAAGAAAGGAATGGAGGAGAAGTAAAGAAAAAATCTACAGCCAAATTTGTTAAGGTGGATATGCTTGTTAGGAGAGCTCAAGAGTTCTGATGATCTAAGATGGAGTATGTCAAGGCTGTATATTGTCACCCTGCTTATTTAACTTATATGCAGAGTACATCATGAGAAACGCTGGGCTGGAAGAAGCACAAGCTGGAATCAAGATTGCTGGGAGAAATATCAATAATTTCAGATATGCAGATGACATCACCCTTATGGCAGAAAGTGAAGAGGAACTAAAGAGCCTCTTGATGAAAGTGAAAGAGGAGAGTGAAAAAGTTGGCTTAAAGCTTAACATTAAGGAAACTAAGATCATGCCATCTGGTCCCATCACCTCATGGGAAATAGATGCGGAGACAGTGGAAATAGTGTCAGACTTTATTTTTTTGAGCTCCAAAATCACTGCAGATGGTGAATGCAGCCTTAAAAGATGCTTACTCCTTGGAAGGAAAGTTATAACCAACCTAGATAGAATATTCAAAAGCAGAGACATTACTTTGCCAACAAAGGTCCATCTAGTCAAGGCTATGGTTTTCCCAGTGGTCACGTATGGATGTGAGAGTTGGACTGTGAAGAAAGCTGTGCGCTGAAGAATTGATGCTTTTGAACTATGGTGTTGGAGAAGACTCCTGAGAATCCGTTGGAATGCAAGGAGACCCAACCAATCCACCCTAAAGGAGATCAGTCCTGGGTGTTCATTGGAAGGACTGATGCTGAAGCTGAAACTCCAATATTTTGGCCACCTCTTGCGAACAGTTGACTCATTGGAAAAGACCCTGATGCTGGGAGGGATTGGGGGCAGGAGGAGAAGGGGACGACAGAGGATGAGATGGCTGGATGGCATCACTGACTCGATGGGCATGAGTTTGAGTAAACTCCGGGTGTTGGTGATGGACAGGGAGGCCTGGCACGCTGCGATTCATGGGGTCGCAAAGAGCTGGACACGACTGAGCAACTGAACTGAAGATCACAAATAGCTGCAGGGTGACCTTGTCAAGAGAGGACTCAGTGGGCTTGTTCAAATTCCAGTGTTTTCTGAAACACTATGCGATTGTGGGAACATATTTCTTTGCCTTCTATTTGGAAGTGCTCAGGAAATTTCCAGTTGAAAAAGAAAATTAAATGTATAAAATAGATAACTAATGAGAATTTACTATACAGCACAGGGGACTCTACTCAATGCTCTGTGGTGACCTAAATGGGAAGGAAATAATAAAAAAAAAGAGCGATATATGTATACACAGAACTGAAATAGCAATAACCTCAGATATGCAGATAACACCGTCCTTATGGCAGAAAGTGAAGAAGAACTAAAGAACCTCTTGATGAAAGTGAAAGAGGAGAGTGAAAAGTTGGCTTAAAACTCAACATTCATAAAACTAAGATCATGGCATCTGGTCCCATCATTTCATGGCAAATAGATAGGGAAACAATGGAAACAGTGAGAGACTTTAGTTTTTGGGGCTCCAAAATCACTGCAGATGGTGACTACAGCCATGATTTAAAAGACGCTTAATCCTTGGAAGAAAAACTATGACCAACATAGATAGCATATTAAAAAGCAGAGACATTACTTTGCCAACAAAGGTCCATCTAGTCAAGGCTATGGTTTTTTCAGTACTCATGTATGAATGTGAGAGTTGGACTATAAAGAAAGCTGAGTGCTGAAGAATTGATGCTTTTGAACTGTGGTGTTGGAGAAGACTCTTGAGAGTCCCTTGGACTGAAAGGAGATCCAACCAGTCCATCCTAAAGGAGATCAGTCCTGGGTGTTCTTTGGAAGGACTGATGTTGAAGCTGAAACTCCAATAATTTGGCCACCTCTTGCAAAGGGTTGACTCATTGGAAAAGACCCTGATGCTGGGAGGGATTGGGGGCAGGAGGAGAAGGAGACGACAGAGGATGAGATGGTTGGATGGCATCACTGACTCGATGGACATGGGTTTGAATAAGCTCTGGGAGTTGGTGATGGACAGGGAAGCCTGGTGTGCTGCAGTCACAAAGAGTTGGACATGGCTGAGCAACTGAACTAAACTGAATCGAGAGCTGAGTCAATAGTTTGGCCACCTAAAGAGAAGAGCTGACTCAATTGAATAGACCCTAGTGCTGACAAAGATTGAAGGCAGGGTGCGAAAGGGGTGACCCAGGATGAGACTGTTGGATGGCATCACTGACTCAATGGATATGAGTTTGAGCAAGCTCTAGGAGATAGTAAAGGACAGGGAAGCCTGGCTTGCTACACAGTCCATGGGGTCACAAAGAGTCAGACACAACTGAGTGACAGAGCAATGAGAGCTGATTCGCTTTGCTGTACAGCAGAAATTAACACAGCATTGTAAAGCAGCTATATTCCAATAAAAATTAACTTAAAAAATAAAACAATATCATGTAGCCACAAGATCAGATTCAACTGAAAAATATACTGTTTTTAAGACTATAAAGAAAGCTGAGTGCCAAAGAATTGATGCTTTTCAATTGTGGTGTTGGAGAAGACTCTTGACAGTCCCTTGGACTGCAAGGAGATCCAACCAGTCCATCCTAAAGGAGATCAGTCCTGAATATTCATTGGAAGGACTGACACTGAAGCTGAAACTCCAATACTTTGGCCACCTGATGCGAAGAACTGACTCATTGGAAAAGACCCTGATGCTGGGAAAGATTGAAGGCAGGAGGAGAAGGGGACAACAGAGGATGAGATGGTTGGATGGCATTGCCGACTCTATGGACATGAGTTTGAGTAAACTCCAGGAGTGGTGATGGACAGGGAAGCCTGGTATCCTGCAGTCCATGGTGTTGCAAAGAATCGGACACGACTGAGCGACTGAACTGAACTGAACTGAAGATACGAATGCTTTGCCTAGTATCAAGGTTCACTAATTATTTGTTGAGTGAGTATGTGATTGAGCATGGCCATCAGAGATAGGAAATAAGCAGAAATTCTCTGCTTACTTGATCTCCAATGTGTTGTTAAGTTTAACTCTTTATTTTCCTTCCTGTGGAGGAAGAACAATTTTTATACTGAGAATCAATGATAATCAGATATGGAAAAGTAAACACAAGATCAAAGTAACACCACCTTCCATATGCAGGCTTAATATTTTTCTAAGTTCTTTTATGCGCACCCTCTCATTGAAACTCACTGACAAGAGATTATGGGAGTTTTATAGGCACAATGTTTAAGCATACAATACTTAACAACTGGTTGTTTTCCCTCTTGCTAATAAAACTGATCTCCTCCACCTGATCCTCTGTCTCTCTCCTGCTCACTGTGAGCTTTCAAGGAATGATGCCAGGTTCCATCCACAGGTCTAGTCACCTGAAACAAGCGTGGGCAGCTGGCAAGATCAGGTCCTTTGGGGATTAAGAAACCTACCCTGACTTACTGCCTCAGCAGCTTGGACAATGACCTAAAGAAACTCTTTCTTCAGCCTCACCCCTCTCTCGCTTACTTCTGCTGTGGTGTAAATGGTATTACCTGAAGCATAGAAGTACAAAGAGGTAAACTCAAGGTGGAGATAACCTCAAGTAGAGAAAGTATTAGGAGTTCATGCCGTAGCCCTGAGTTAAAGCTAAACACTCCCATATTCACCTCAACATTGCTGTCAATCAGAAGGTTGCCCTCATCTAGCTTCAGATTACCACATGGGAGAGGGAGCCTCAACTAACAAATGCTCATGGGAAAAAGATTTTACTTCCTTTCACTATGTAAAGTGTACCGAGTTGGGTGAGCACACACTTAACAAGTTTTACCACAATTTGTTGAGCTTTATCTTTAGAACTGTTGAAATCCTATCTTTGGGATTCTTTCCTCAATATCACAAAGAGGAATCTGGAAATTCTTGCAAACTGGGCTGTGGATATTATCAAAAGAAGAAATTTGGAAGAGTAGCATCTTTGGAAGTAGAGCACAGCATGGTTTATCCGTCTTCATTGATGGCATTTTGCCAGATACAGCTAACCACCCTCCTTTTTTAAATATGCTCACCTCTACTCCTTACCTCAACCAACAGAGTAATTATGCTTATTGGCAAGAAAGAGGCAAAAATAATGATCTCTTCAAGAGATAGCTTTAGAATCTCTCTCAATGTTTCCACTCATTGAGATCAGAAACTGTTTGAACAACAATGGAAGCCAATTTCTCTTTCATTAACAGACCTCTTGGTTTATGCAAAACAATGACTAAGAACAGTAGGCACCCTCCTACCAAGGTAGAAGATACCAAACAAGAACCAATACTGATTTGAAAAAGATAAATCTTCTCTTTGGTAATGCAATAAAGTCTGTGTGTTTCCAGAGAGCCCAGACTGCCCATATTGGAAAGAAACCCTGATTTGCCATTTGATTTCTAACTTACGTTTTTCCAGATAATAGGGAAGGAGTAATATTGCCTAACTTGTTTTATGAACTTAGTGTAGTCTTGATTCCAGAAGGAGATAAGAATGACTCAACACTTATTTATAATTAAAAACAAAGTCTTAGAAAACTGGGACTAGGAATAGCCAGGAAATTCCTTAACTTGGTAATAGTTATACACCAAAAATCTAGAACAAACATTGTGGTCATTGGAAAAACCTTAGATACATTCCTTTAAATACTGGAAATAAGACAAGTATACACTGTTACTATTTCACTCAGTACTAGACATGCTGCTGAATGTTACCTGGAATGAAAAAGAAGTAAATTCAATGACTGGAAGAAAAGAGATAAAACTTGACATGCAAGTGATATGGTTATCTACCTAGAAAAATAAACAGAGGGATAGACCAACTCTTAGAACTATTAAGAGTTCAGTGTGTTTGCTGGGTCCCAGATCACTTCACAATAATAAGAACACATTTCTTCATCAGTAATAAAATAGAAAATGCTATTTAAATAAAAGATGTCTATCTCAATCACAACAAAAAGTTATCAGAAATTAACTTACACAAGATTTCTAGAAGATAACCTGAACAAAGAGAGAGGAATTTTATTATCTTAGATATGAGGACAATGTTATGAAGAAACCAATTCACTCCTCTTTTACCTTTAAATTCAGGGTAAACCCAATTAAGCTTTAATCTGCACCTTTAAAGAATCAAACACACAGTTCTAACATCTCAGAAAAGGCTACAGAGAGAAGACTTAACCTATCAGTTATTAAGAATAATAAAAAAAAATCAGAGTCATAAAAATAGTTTTAAGAACATGGATCCCAGAGAGACAGACTCATGTATATACAGCAAAGGCAGTTCTGCAAATCAATGGGCAAAGTGCAGATGCTATAGTGGATGGTGCTAAGAAAACAGGCTTACAACATGTAGAATAAGGAAACTGGATTCCTTCTTTAATAGTACATGCAAATGGTAGATTGCAGATGGATTCAGACTCAAATGTCAAAACAAAATTTATAAAAGTACACACAAGAAAATGTAAAAGAATATGCTTATGACCTAGAAGTGGAGGAAACTATTCTTAAACAATGCTTCCCTCTAAAATAATTCTACAAATCATTAACAAAATAATTGATGAATTTGATTATATAGTAATTATATCTTCCTGTTCAAGGATGCACATCATAGATGAAATGTACAAAAGCCTTATATTTAAGATAAGAAGCACATGAAAATCAACAAGACAAGAACCCACAATCATGAGATGGGCTAAGGACATGATGAGGCCGTTTATAGAAGAGGGACTCCAACAGGCTAACAAGCGTATGAAAAAATGTCCAAATTCAGCAATAAACAGGGAAATGCAAATTAATCAATGAGACACCATTTTACATTTGTTAAACTGGCCAAAAAAACAAAGAGAGAAAGCTGGACATTGCCCAGCAATGATGGAGGTATGGGGCCATCTTTCCAAGAGAGTAGAGACTGGGGCAAAGACCACTCTAACAGAACCTGGTTCAAATAAATATCCCCATGTTTTATGACCAAGCAATCATACTTTCAGATGTCAACACAAAGACATTCTCACAGTTTCACAAGAGAACACTTTTTAAAAAGCTCATCAGTGTTGCTTTTGGTGGTATAAATTAGAGGCAATCTTGGAGTCCAATCCTAGGAGAAAGATAAGTTGAAGGTGAAGAATTCCCAGTGAAGGACCATGCAGTGAAAGAAATAACAGATTACATATGCCCACAGCTCCATGTGCTCAATCTTGTGCTCAGTCGCTAAGTTGTGTCCATAAAAGAATGCTAAAAAAGTTATGGCTGAGTTTTTAAAAAGAAAGAAAAGATAGAAACAGGAGTGGAACCTGTAAATAACTAACTAGCATAAGTTGAAAATTCATGCGAATAAAATGGATATTTTGTAAGAACAATACCTACAAAAAGATAAACATTAAATACTTTTGAATACTTTTGTATGAAGTGGGGCATAGGGATGTAGAATTGGTGTGGAAAAGGGATGAAAGAATGAATGAAATTAAGCAAGAGACTATCATGGATCTATGACAATAACGTACATTCTGAGGAGTATAATTAACTCAAATACATCTATCTCTATACATCTCTATGCTTATCTATGTATCTATCAATCATCTATCTACCTAGGGACATGAGAATTTCTACCAGAAGGTAGGAGCACAGAATAACATCCTTATTGGAAGGGGCTACTCAAGATTGAATTTTATATATTCTTCTCCTCTAGGAAGGCCTTCTTCAAACTCTAGCTTCATAAAGGAGAGTTCACGTCAGTTCCAAAAGAAAATAAAAAAAGAAGAGGAAAGGGAAAAAATGCAGACAAACAGGCTCAGAAAACCACTATTTAAGTATTATTGATATAATTAAAATTATGGAGTAAGTGAACCTCAGAAAGAAAAAAACAAAAAGCAAGTGCAAGATTAAATAATATATTTGCCATATCCCCCCTCAAACAACACAATTTCCAGGAAAATCAATTAATTTTGCCCAAGTAGTCATGCTTTTCTATGATCATTGTGGAGACTAAACATCATGACAGACTAAATTTCAACCGAATTAGTGAAATATTTTGTTGTCAGGCAGAAACATCCTTAAAGTGCTGTGGTGTTCCTGGTTCACAGTTCATTTGAAGATTTGAAACCTAACTAATGTAATTGTATGCTTTATTTAATGTAATTTGCCCCTATTTTCCCATTTGGGGTCTACCCAAGCAAAGAAAGGCGATCTTTTAGTAGTTAAAATTCTAGAGAAGGAAAATAGTTGTTTATCTAATGGATTTTATAGAACACCAGCTGCATTTGACATAAGTAGGCAGACACCCATACTAAGCAGATGGATTTTCTTTGGGGAAATGTTATGAACAGGAAAAAAAGCACACTTCCCACACGAATTAAAAAATTTTTTTCCTTTGGTATTTGTTTAATATCTTGATTAAAAATATGGGTCACATTAAACTCTATGTCCAAACTGGAGAGAGTAAGTGTAAAAATATGAGAAACATTAGGTGGAGATCAGGGCCCATTCACCATAAGGGGGCTGAGATTAGAGGTGACCACATGTGACTCCCCACTGTCTAGTGAAGCAATAAGTGCTCTGAGGAAGCACTGTAGGACTTTCATTCATTCACCCAAAATATGTCAAAGAGTAACTCATTCTCCAGGCACTGTTCTCAGAATTTTGAACAAGACCAGCAAAACCCTTTATATTCTAATGGGATCAGACAGACAAGAAGTCCTTAAACAGGTGATTACTAACACAGCTTCATGTTAGGTTAAACACTGGGAAGAAAAAAAAGATGGAAAGGTAGCAATGGGAGAAAGAGTGAGAATGGGAAAATATATTTTGGCAGAGGTGGCTCTTCTTGCTAAAGTGATTAGAGGTCCATCTGAGAAGCTGGCATTTTAGGTGGACCTGAATGGTGAAAGAATGGGATGATGGATAGCCAAGAGTGTTCTCGGGAGGGGAAATAAGTGAATCAGGAAAGAGAATGGAATAAATGGGCATAGAAATAAAGCCAGTGTGGTTGATGCATAGTGAGAAAGTTAGGAGTGATAAAAGATGATCATGGAAAGGAAGATGGGGTTAAGTTATGAGAAACCTTATGGGCTATGAGAAGGAATTTAGATTTTTATTACAAGTGCAAAATATTGTCAGTGGGGAGAGGAGTGTGTGCATGATCCATCGTGTCCGACTCTTTGTGACCCCACGGACTGTAGCCCGCCAGACTCCTCCGTCCATTTTTTCCAGGCAAGAATACTGGAGTGGGTTTTCATTTCCTACTCTAGCAGATCTTCCCAACCCAGGGATCGAACCTGGGTCTCTTGCATCTCCTGCATTGGCAGGCAGATTCCTTACCACTGAGCCACCTGGGAAGCCCACATAGTAGGTATTAATGTGTAATAACATTTTTGAAGATTGAATTCTGGTCAGTGTAGAGCTATAATAACAGTAAGGCAATCCAAGGAATTGTCTACCTGAATTGAAAGGGCTCCAATTGAAACTGCCTCAGGGAAAGTATCATTTCAGGAAACAATACACAGTAGACTAGCATTTCCTTTCAAAATCAAGGAAATACCTTGAGTAACCTGTGCTTTATTTAATCTTTGACTTGTATTGAATACCTGTATTATTGGCTCCAAGAAGTCCAATGCTAACCTGTGTGGTATGTTTTTTGTTTATTAGTCACGGTTTTCCAAAGAAATGGAATAAAATACAGGTTTTTGTCTGTATGTATACCTTTACTTTATCTATCTATGAGAGAGAATTTTATTTTATGGAGTTGGCTCTTATAACTGTGGTGGCCCTGCAAGTCTCAGTTCTGCAGGTTGGGCCAGTAAGCTGGAGACCCAGAGAAAGGTTGATGTTACAGTTCAAGTCAAAAGGCAGTCTGAAGACAGAATTCCTTCTTCCTTAACAGAGATCAGTCTTTTTTTTTCTTTCTTTTGTCCCTAAAGCCTTCAACTGATTAGATGAGGCCCACCCATAGTGTGGGGGATATTCTGCTTTACTCAAAGTCTATTAATTTAAATTCTAATCTTACCTAAAACATAACTTCATAGGAACATCTAGAGTAGTGTGTCACCAAATATCTAGGTACTGTGGCCTAGTCAAGTTAACACATAAAATTGACCATCGCTGTTTCTACCCTTAGATTTTAATAAAGATGGTACTATTATTTTGTAAAATCCTTAGCAACTTTCTCCTTAGTGAGAGAAAGCCATAGCTATTAAAATCTCAAAGTAAGGCAAACTCATTCTACGTCGGTTCCTTCAGGTTTTTTTTCTTTTTTTCCCAGTATTTCCTGACCAGGTGAGATTCTACTCTATTATGGGGTTGTCTTAATACTCTAAGCTTCCTTTTTACCTATTCCTCCTTCTTCCCTGCTCCCTTTCTTATCAAATGTTGCTGATGAAATACAGATATAATAAAAAAAAAAAAAGTAAGTGTCTTTAAGAAAGAAAACAGATTATAGGCTGAAAAGAGACCACATTTTATGACTTAACAGCTGAGAAATGACTGTGGGAAGTAAGAATTTCAGTTCTGCTCCATTGCATGGAAGTTTACAGTTATCTTCTTCTCAATAACTTGGAGGAATTGATTCATTTGAATGAAATTTAGTATAAATTGCCCAACACCTCTTTTTAATTTATTTTCAAAGCAGGATATTTTTAAGAATTGTAGAGAGATGTTTGAGGCTTATAGGACATACTCTGGCTATTTTTACTACCCAGCTATTTCCAAATATTTCCAATTATCAACCATTAATAAACCTAAGTTTATTTCCATTAATCTTGTGAGGAATGTAAGGATCTTAAGAGTTGGTGACAAATATTTAAGGTCAGCAAAAGTTCACCTCTAGTTACCTAGGCAGGAAGTGTGGGCAAACCAGTTTGGTCCAGTTGTGCTGATGGTAGATAGGAGAAAAATCACAGTGCAGGAGTTTCAATGTGCCCTAAGAGTAATATGGTTCTCACACATTTGAGGGAAATTCCATTCAATCAAGAGTATTTTTTGAATTTCAGCCATGTTCAAGGAACTGGATTAGGTGAACATAGTTGTAGGAGGGAAGATTTAGAGATGGGCAAACTATAGCTTCTATTGTCCTCATTAATTATAATCTAAAGGGAAGACTGGGGCTTCCCAGGTGGTGCTAATGGTAAAGAACCCACCTGCCAATGCAGGAGACATAAGAAACACGGGTTCAATCTCTGGGGTTGGGAAGATCCCCTGGAGGAGGACATGGCAACCCACTCCAGTATTCTTGCCTAGAGAATCCCATGGACAGAGGAGCCTGGCGGGCTACAGTCTGTAGGGTCACAAAGAGCCAGACATGACTGCAGTGCATATGTATCCATCATACAAGGTAAAACATAGTAACTCAAGAATAGAAATATTTATGTAGGGACTTCCCTGCTGGTGCATTGGATAAGAATCTGCCTGCCAAGGCAGGATACACGTGTTCAATCCCTCGTCTGAGGAGATTCAGCATGCTGCAAAGCAACTAAGCCCATGTGCCACAACTACTGAGGCCACGTGCTACAACTACTGAAGCCCGCACACCTAGAGGCCGTGTTCCACAGTAAGAGAAGCCATGGTAATGAGAAGCCTGAGCACCACAATGAAGAGTAGCCCCCACTTGCCACAACTAGAGATAGACTGCATGCAGGAGCAAAAACCCAGTGCAGCTAAAAATAAATAAATGAATAAATAATTTTTAAACAGAAACATTCATGTAATGGCTTGTTGGCCAAAATGTCTTTTTGTACTTCTAGAGGAAGAGAGTTGGGCCAGGAGCTGACATCTACTACCTTTGAACAATTTGCCCGTTAGCCAAGAATCCGAGGAAGAATCTATTTTGGAAATAGTCTCCAGCTTTGATAGCAAAGCTATCCACCTCCCTTTATTCTGTTCTTGGTCTTCAGATTTAGGTCTCCAGTGAGGATTTAGGAATATGCCTCTGTTGGTGGCATCCAGCCAACACTTTACTGGATGCCAGAAATACCTTTTGGAGATCCAGGCTATAGATCCCAGAAGCCAAAAATGAATGCTAAATGTCACAATTGTGGGTGCCTTCCACTTGGTTCTCGACTTGTCATGGGCTTGCATCTCTCACTTGTTTTCTACTTTCTTGGCGTCCCCTGGGCCAAAGTCCAGAGATCTCTTGCATTTTTTGAGAGAGAATTACTACACACTGATTTGGCCTTTCTTTGTGCTAAACTTGTTTGAATGTTTGTTCTTGCCCCAGAAACTTAGTCCAGCTTACTAACTACTTTTGTTTTACAACCTAGAATTTAGTCCAGATTGTTAGCTGCCTACAGTTGTGTGTGTGTGCGTGCGCACACACTGTCTTATCTGACTTTTAGCTACCCCATGAAATGTAACCCACCAGGCTCCTCTGAGATTTCCCAGGCAAGAATACCGGAGGAGGTTGCGATTTCCTTCTCCAGGGTAATCTTCCCAATACAAGAATCGAACTTGTGTCTCCTGCTTTGGCAGGCAGGTTCTTTACCAGCTGAGCCATCAGGAAAGCTCCAGCTGGCTTCAGTTATGCCCTAGCTACTAACTCAGAAGCTATCATGTTCCAATGAAGCTTCCGGTAGAGCTGAATAAAGAGACGTAACGCTATGCTGCCAAACCACACCCATCCTCAGTTTACATTGCAGTGTAAACTGATTATGCAGTTGTTTCTGGTGCTTTCCTTTGAGTCATCTTGACACTTGCCACAGATGTTTTTAAGGATTTGATTCCTCTCTACTATGTGCCACTTGTAAATTCAAAGGCACCTGCCTTTAAAACTTGAACTCTGGTGACACAAGTCATATAGTCTAGAGTGTACAGGTCCAAATAGGGCTATGTCTGTAATAGTCACTCATTAAATATTTCTTGGGAGAATGTATTTTTCCAATGCTTCTTACCATTTTCCCTCTATTGCTTCATTCACTCAATCCATCACTCAGTTATTCATCAAGTACTTATTGAGTACTTGCTATGTGACAGGGACTGTCCTAGATATAGGGAATATATCAAGGCAACAAAAGAGGCAAGAATTTCTGCCCTCCTGGACCTTTCATCCCTTATTACGATAAGGCTGAAGCAATAAATACCTTGGCATGCTGTATATATTATAAATCATCATAATTAATATAAACAACAATAAATTAGGGTAAAGGGGTGAAGGAGGTTGGCGTCAGAGGAGGGATGAAGTTGATTAGGGTACTTCTGTGTTAAAATGATGGGAGACTAGGAAGAACTGGCAAAAAGACAGACTGATAAAGACTACCTAGTGGGGTAGAAGGAAAACAAAGGATGAATGGTTTGGGGAGTCAGACAGTTCAGTTAGTCAGTTCAGTAGCTCAGTTGTGTCTGACTCTTTGTGACCCCATGAACTACAGCACGCCAGGCCTCCCTGTCCATCACCAACTCCCAGAGTTCACTCAAACTCATGTCCATTGAGTCGGTGATGACATCCAACCATCTCATCCTCTGTTGTCCCTTTCTCCACCTGCCCTCAATCTTTCCCAGCATCAGGTTCTTTTCCAGTGAGTCAGTTCTTCACATCAGGTGGCCAAAGTATTAGGGTTTCAGCTTCAGCATCAGTCTTTCAAATGAATATTCAGGACTGATTTCCTTTAGAATGGACTGGTTGGATCTCCTTGCATCCAAGGGACTCTCAAGAGTCTTCTCCAGCACCACAGTTCAAAAGCATGAATTCTTTGGTGCTCAGCTTTCTTTATAGTCCAATCCTCACATCCACACATGACCACAGGAAAAACCATATCCTTAACTAGACAGACCTTTGTTGACAAAGTAATGTCTCTGCTTTTCAATATGCTGTCTAGGTTGGTCATAACTTTCCTTCCAAAGAGTAAGTGTCTTTTAATTTCATGGATGCAATCACCATCTGCAGTGATTTTGGAGACCAAAAAAATAAAGTCTGCCACTGTTTCCACTGGTTCCCCATCTATTTGCCATGAAGTGATGGGACTGGATGCCATGATCTTAATTTTCTGAATGTTGAGCTATAATCCAACTTTTTCACTCTCCTCTTTCACCTTCATCAAGAAGCTCTTTATTTCTTCTCCACTTTCTCCCATTAGGATGGTGTCATCTGCATATCTCAGGTTATTGATATTTTTCCAGCAATCTTGATTCCAGCCTGTGCTTCCTCCAGCCCAGCGTTTCTCATGACGTACTCTGCATGTAAGTTAAATAAGCAGGGTGACAATATACAGCCTTGACATACTCCTTTTCCTATTTGGAACCAGTCTGTTGTTCCATGTCCAGTTCTAACTGTTGCTTCCTGACCTGCATACAGGTTTCTCAAGAGGTAGGTCAGGTGGTCTGGTATTCCCGTCTCTTGAAGAATTTTCCACAGTTTATTGTGATCCACAGAGTCAAAGGCTTTGGCATAGTCAATAAAGCAGAAATAGATGTTTTTCTGGAACTCTTGCTTTTTCGATGAGCCAATGGATGTTGGCAATTTGATCTCTGGTTCCTCAGCCTTTTCTAAAACCAGCTTGAACATATGGAAGTTCACGGTTCATGTATTGCTGAAACCTGGCTTGAAGAATTTTAAGCATTACTTTACTAGCATATGAGATGAGTGCAATTGTGCGGTAGTGTGAGCATTCTTTGGCATTGCCTTTCTTTGGAACTGGAATGAAAGCTGACTTTTCTAGTCCTGTGGCCACTGCTGAGTTTTCCAAATTTGCTGGCTTATTGAGTGCAGCGCTTTCACAGCATCATTTTTCAGGATTTGAAATAGCTCAGCTGGAATCCCATCACCTCCACTAGCTTTGTTCATAGTGATGCTTCCAAAGGCCCATTTGACTTCACATTCCAGGATGTCTGGCTCTAGGTGAGTGATCATGCCATGGTGATTATCTGGGTCCTGAAGATCTTTTTTGTACAGTTCTTCTGTGTATTCTTGCCACCTCTTTTTAATATCTTCTGCTTCTGTTAGGTCCATACCATTTCTGGCCTTTATTGTGCTCATCTTTGCATGAAATGTTCCCTTGGTATCTCTAATTTTCTTGAAGAGATCTCTAGTCTTTCCCATTCTATTGTTTTCCTCTATTTCTTTGCATTGATCACTGAGGAAGGCTTTCTTATCTCTCCTTGCTCTTCTTTGGAACTCTGCATTCAAATGGGTAGATCTTTCCTTTTCTCCTTTGCTTTTCACTTCCTTTCTTTTCAAAGCTATTTGTAAGGCCTCCTCAGACAGCCATTTTGCTTTTTTGCATTTCTTTTTCTTGGGGATGGTCTTGTCTCCTGTACAATGTCATGTACCTCCGTCCATAGTTCATCAGGCACTCTATCAGATCTAGTCCCTTAAATCTATTTCTCACTTTTGTATTGTTATAAGGGATTTGATTTAGGTCATACCTGAATGGTCTAGTGGTTTTCTCCACTTTCTTCCATTTCAGTTTGAATTTGGCAATAAGGAGTTAATGATCTGAGCCACAGTCAGCTCCTGGTCTTGTTTTTGCTGACTGTATAGAACTTCTCCATCTTTGTCTGAAAAGAATATAATCAATCTGATTTCAGTGTCGACCGTCTGGTGAAGTCCATGTGTAGAGTTTTCTCTGGTGTTGTTAGAAGAGGGTGTTTGCTATGACCAGTGCATTCTCTTGGCAGAACTCTTATTAGCCTTTGCCCTTTTTCATTCTGTACTCCAAGGCCAAATTTGCCTGTTATTCCAGGTGTTTCTTGACTTCCTACTTTTGCATTCTAGTCCCCTATAATGAAAAGGACATCTTTTTTGGGTGTTAGTTCCAGAAGGTCATGTACATCTTCATAGAACTGTTCAACTTCAGCTTCTTCAGCGTTATTGGTCAGGGCATAGGCTTGGATTACCATGATATTGAATGGTTTGCCTTGGAAATGAACAGAGATCATTCTGTCATTTTTGAGATTGCATCCAAGTACTGCATTTCGGACTCTTTTGTTGACTATGATGGCTACTCCATTTCTTCTAAGGGATTCCTGCCCACAGTGGTAGATATAATGGTCATCTGAGTTAAATCATCCATTCCAGTCCATCTTAGTTTGCTGATTCCTAGAATGTCAATGTTTACTCTTGTCATCTCCTGTTTGCCCACTTCCAATTTGCCTTGATTCATGGACCTAACATTTCAGCTTCCTGTGCAATGTTAACTTGCTTCTATCACCAGTTCCATCCACAACTGGGTGCTGTTGTTGCTTTGGCTCCATCCCTTCATTCTTTCTGGAGTCATTTCTCCTCTAATCTCCAGTAGCATATTGGGCACCTACTGACCTGGGGAGTTCATCTTTCAGTGTCCTATCTTTTTGCCTTTTCATATGCTTCATGAGGTTCTCAAGGCAAGAATAATGAAGTGGTTTGCCATTCCCTTCTCCAGTGGACCACATTCTGTCAGACCGCTCATCCATGACCCGTCAGTCTTGGGTGGCCCCACACGGCATGGCTTATAGTTTCATTGAGTTAGACAGGGCTGTGGTCCGTGTGATCAGATTGGCTAGTTGTCTGTGATTGTGGTTTCAGTCTGTCTGCCCTCTGATGGCCTCTCTCAGTGCCTACTGTCATACCTGGGGAGTCAAGAAGATAAGAACTGAGAACTAATATGGAGGCCATTTGGTAGTTAACAAGAGCAGTTCCTCTGGTAATGGAGAGAAAAACCCAATTAGAATTATTTAAAATAATAATGGGAGAAGCATATGAAAAGCTTCAATATCATCAGCCTTCAAGAAAAGGCAAATTAATACAAAAGAGATACCAGTACCTCCCACTAGACTGAATTAAATTAAAAAGACAGTAAAATCAGATGTTGGTGAGAATATGGAGATTTACTTTGTTGGTGACCATATAAATTGGTAAAGCCACTTTGGAAAATTAACTGGTAATATCTTTTAAACTAAACATGATCCTACCACAATTCCATTCCAGGCTATATATCCAATAGGAATGAGTGCTTGTGTGTAGCAAAATATTTTAAGAATGTTCAAAGTAGCTTTATCAATGATAGCAAAAATTTGAAAGCAATTCAAATATTCATCCATAGAATGGATAATCTGTGGTATGTTCATACACAATACATGAAAAAGAATGAACCACCGCCACCTTTAACAATACAAATGAATCTCACAGACATAATATTGCATGAAAAAGCTAGACATGAAAGAGTATATTGTGTGATTCCGTTAATATGACATTCAGAAATAGGCAAAAATTAATCTATGGTCTAGAGTAGAAAATTGATGTTATCCTTGGGGAGATAGTGATCAGAAAGGGGCATGAGGGAACCTCTCATGAGGACTGCTATTATTCTAATTTTAATCAGAGTTATGCTTAAAGGCTATACACTTAAGATCTATGTATTTCATTCTTTGTGTGTGTTAGTCTCTCAGCCCGAATCTTTGTGATCCCATGGACACATGGGAGCCCCTACAGGCTCCTCTATCCATAGGATTTTCCAGAAGGGAGTGGGTTGACATTCCCTTCTCCAGAGGCTCTTCCCAACCCAGGGATTGAACCCACATCTTGCACATTGCAGGAAGATTATTTACCATCTGAGCCATGAGGGAAGCCAAGTGCTTAAGCGCTATACACTTAAGATCATGTATTTCATTCTATATAAGTCATACATTAATAAAAAGTGTTTAGACATAGAATTAAGAAAAGGTAATAGGGACAACTTGTTCTTTTCTTTCCCCAATACTAACATGAAGTTCTAAGCACATAGAATCTTAGAATGGGAAAGGATTTAAAGATCATCCTGTCGGAACTTCTTCCACAGTACCCTATGAAGCATACCCCTTTCCAGAAGGCTGGTGTCTGGAATATGTGCCTTTGAGTACTGATCACTTTTCTACATCTCTGGACATCATTTTGGTTGATTCTCTTGATTATCATGGTATGTCAGTCAGGAGAAAACATAGCAATATAGATTCAGGGTAAACTTAAGGAATGACTCCTATAAGAATCAAAGATACTAAAGTTCACATTCTGTATGGAGATGGGTAATCGTGACCAACTCC
This sequence comes from Cervus canadensis, assembly GCF_019320065.1. Lineage (NCBI taxonomy): Eukaryota > Metazoa > Chordata > Mammalia > Artiodactyla > Cervidae > Cervus > Cervus canadensis. The sequence continues at coordinate 38,956,231 of NC_057398.1, forward strand.
TACCTTATATTTTATGAAGAGAAGCACCATCTCTGAGTTTAGAAGGCATATTTCAGGTGAAAGGAAAGGTGTGTGCCAATGCAAATCCTGGGTTATTCCAAAGTGGGAGTTTCTCCACATATGAAAAATACACACAAATCTTTTGAGCTTCAAGTGGGATCAATTTAAATGCTTTTAGGTAAGCTGGTATAAAGATAGCAAACACAAGAATGATCAAAGCGATGTCAGACCCTCAGCTGAACTGCTTGACTTGTTCAGAGGCTGCGTTTCAGCTTGTCCGAGTGAGGAGCTTTACCTTTTGTATTAATCTGGAAATAGCTCATGACACAGCATAGACCAAATCCTCTTTCCCTTGAAGCCCAGCCAACTTCCAGGGCTATACCTTTCCTTGCCAAAGAGCACACCTTGATTGAGCCTTGGGAAGCTTCCTTGAGAGATCCTAAGCAGTGAGATGTGGCAACAGCAGTAGGGACAGGAACTAATAAACTGGGAGAAGGAGTTTGCTGGGCTAGTGGGAATCTTTCTCCTGCTTTCTTTCCTGGGCACACCAAAATCATGTAGTAAGGGAAATCTACCCTTCCCCACGTGCAGGCTGCGTGCCAAGTTGCTTCAGCCACGTCCGACTGTTTGTAACCCTACGGACTGTAGCCTACCAGGCTCCTTACTCGTCCCTGAAGCAAGCACAAATTTGAAGAGGGTGGAAACTGGCTGTGGAGCAGTTAGCAGGGCAGGGATAAAGCTGTTCGTTTCGTGGGAACATGTTGTGGGAAGCAGTTGAAGCAGGGAGTGGAGAGCAGAGTCATGAAAACCTGTCCTGTTGACTGCAATCTGTGCTATAGGAAATTGCATAACAGAGGTTTCATCAGCATCTAGGTTGCTGAAGCCAATGTTGTTCATCTCTTAGAACGTGAGTCATGACCGTAAATACTCACTCACACAAACACACACACACCAATCTGGATGGTAATATCCACTGGGGATCATGTGATGAAAATAGAAATAATCAAAAGATCATATAGTACTTCATTATCAACCACTCCCACATAGGTGCACAAAAATGTTCATTTAGAGACCAAAATGATGCTCACATGCAGCATACACTGTAAATTCTCATTAGCTGTGCTGACTGAGAAACAAATGGATGTTGACTAGTAGGCATTTTAAAGTTAAACTCAGATAAACTTTTAAAGGGCTTTCCTGGTGGCTCATCTGGAAAAGAATCCACCCGCAATGTGGGAGACCTGGGTTTGATTCCTGGGTTGGGAAGATCCTCTGAAGAATGGAACGGCTACCTAGCCACTCCAGTAGTCTGGCCTGGAGAATTCCATAGACTGTATAGTTCATGGGGTCACAAACAGTCAGACATGACTGAGTGACTTTCACTGTAAACTTTTAAAAATTCTTAAATATTTTAATTTTTCATCTACTAAATTAAAAAATAGATTCAGTGATAACTAACAAAGGTTGATTAAAATGTGGGGAAATGGACACTCACAAGAGAGTATAAATTTATATACATTTTTCTATAGATCAGTTTGGCAATATAAAACAGAAGTATCAAGATATAAATTTCATTTACCTAATTTTAGGTAATTCTAATTTTAGGACTTTTTAAGAATATCACTAGTATTGTTCTCAGAGACTGTGCTCTTTACACAATGAGGTAATACATCAACATTAAAAATGATGTTTTAAAGGGGATATTTTGGAAGTGGGATGGAGGCTCAAGAGGAAGGGGATAGATGAATACACATAGCTAATTAACTTCATTGTACAGCAGAAACTAATGGAACATTGTAAAACAACTAAACCCAAATAAAAAAATAAAGAGTACTTTGGTATTTGTTGATATGGAAATATGGAAATTTGTTGATGAGTGGGAAACTATATTTAAAAACATTAAAATGCAGTGTGAATAGTATGATCTCATTTTGTAAATAAATATGTAAATAGTTGCACACGAAAATCAGATAAACTTTTCATAAATAATATGCATCTCAAAATTATTTCTGTTGAAAGCTCAGAATTGCCTTATGGCTAAGGACTCAATGAGTTAGCTGGAAATAAAGGGAAAAAAGAGACAGAGTAATGCAACTTAAGGCTTAGTATTCAACATCTAAGGAACCAGATCAGTGTTTTCCAATCTAACATATGGATATTAGAATCACTGGGAATATTCAGATTTATTGGGTCTGGGGTCCCTCTAAACTGGTAGTGTTAAGGCTTCCAAGGTGATTTTAATGTGCAGCCACAGATGGGAGCTAATGCATTAGGTGCAGTGGTTCTCAAAGTGTGGTTCCTGGACCAGCATCATCAATATCCCGATAATTTGTTAAATAGGCAAATTATTGGTTCCCATCCTAGCCTTATTGAATCAGAAACTTTGGGAGTGGCTGGGCCCAGCTGTTTATGGTTTAACAAGTGCTCCAAGTGCTTTTGATGCAGCCTAAAGTACAAGAAGGGCTTCCTTGGTGGCTTAGCAGTAAAGAATCCACCTGCCAATGTAGGAGAAGCGGGTTAGATCCCTGGGTTGGGAGGACCCCCTGGAGAAGGAAATGGCAAGTCACTCCAATATCCTTGCTGGGAAATCCCATGGACAGGAGAGCCTGGCAGACTACAGTGCAGTGGGGTCGCAAGAGAGTCGGACTCCACTGAGCGAATAAACAACAGCAACAAGGTATGAAAAACCTTACCTCAGGGAAACAGTGCCGTGAGCTTCAGGTGACAACCAATTAGGAAACCTAATTTAAAGAGGCCTGCTCAGAGCTATGCATGATAGCAGATGGACTATTCTAAACAGAAGTCAGCATAGTTACAAATGTCCAAAATTTTAAAAAACTACGCAGGAAAAGGGAATTTATGCTGATGCACACACACAGGCAGTGATCTTCCAAAGCAGGCTAAACTGGCACACGTGAGAAAGCTTTGCGTCCCACTAAACACACTGTTACGTTTCCAATGCTTGGAACTGCTCAGCTGCTGCTATTGACAATACTTTCCCACAGTAACACACCCTCCATGTTACAACCAAAGTAATATTTTCCACTTGCAACACTGATCATACCACTTCCATTTCCAGACCTAAAAACCCCAAGGCTTTCTGTTGCCTACAGGGCAAAGACCAAAATTCCCGACATAGTTTAAAAGGCCTCACACATTCTGATCCCCACCCATTCCCACCCTCCTGTCACAGGCTGTTTCCTGGTGAGTTCAATGTCTCAGCTACATCGTCCTACATTCTGTCCTTTGGACTCCCAACCATCCCTCCTGCCATACTCTTTTCACATAATGTACCCTCTGCCTACAGCACTCTCTCCTCCTGTCATTGTCTATTCAATTCTTGCACATCCTTCAAATCTCAGTCATCACCTCTACAAGGTAAACTTCCCTGATCCTGCTGACCAGGTCAGTTTGAAGGACATGTACTCTTTCCTTAAGAGCAATCCTCCTACTTACGAGCTTCCATGTGTTGGTGAGTCTCCTTAACTCACACCTTTCCACCCCCACGATTTGGTCTACTCCACACAGGCAAGCTCTCTCTCATAGCTGTGGCATACTGATGGCACAGGGCTTGACATGCAGCAAAGACACAAGACCACTTTTAATGAGTGGATGACTGGATGGATAGATAAATGAATAAGTAAATAGTAGTTTGGCAATACTTTTAGGACTTCCTAGTGACAGTGGTCATTGACTTGCATCACACCACCCACATCCCTTATTTGAGGTCCATACAATCTTACAGAAAGGGACACAAAAACATTCTGAAGGTGTGTCTCTTGTGTATTGTCACAGTTTTGGGTCTTGAGATTAACTCGAGGGAGGATATTGAATTAGAAGCCAAGTGCTTTTCTTAGCTGTGACACTGTCTCTATCAGCCTGTACATGCTAACTTTGCCACAGTGAATTGACACCTTTACTACTTCCTGGCATCATATGAGCAGGCTCTGCCCATTGATTTCTCATAACTGAGCTTGTTTTGACAAGCTTAAACTTTCACATTCAGTTTCAGTTCAATTGCTCAGTCCTGTCTGACTTTTTGCGACCCCATGGACTGCAGCACGCCAGGCTTCCCTGTCTATCACCAACTCCCAGAACTTGCTCATACTCATGTCCATTGAGTTAGTGATGCCATCCAAATATCTCATCCTCTGTCATACCCTACTCCTCCTGCCTTCAATCTTTCTCAGCATCAGGGTCTTTCCAATGAGTCCATTCTTTGCATCATGTGGCCAAATTATTGGAGTTTCAGCTTCAGCATCAGTCCTTCCAATGAATATTCAGGACTGAATTTCTTTAGGATTGACTGGTTTGATCTCCTTGCAGTTCAAGGGACTCTCAAGAGTCTTCTCCAACTCCATAGTTCAAAAGCAATAATTCTTTGGCACTCAGTTTTCTTTATGGTCCAACTCTCACATCCAGACATGACTACTGGAAAAACCACAGCTTTGACTAGATGGACCTTTGTAGGCAGAGTAATGTCTCTACTTTTTAATATGCTGTATAGGTTGGTCATAACTTTTCTTCCAAGGAGCAAGCATCTTTTAATTGCATGGCTGCAGTCACCATCTGCAGTGATTTAGGAGCACTCCAAAATAAAGTCTCTCACTGTTTCCATTGTTTCCCCATCTATTGGCCATGTAGTGATGAGACCAGGTGCCATGATCTTAGTTTTCTGAATATTGAGTTTTGAGCCAATTTTTTCACTCTCCTCTTTCACTTTCATCAATAGGCTCTTTAGTTCTTCTTCACTTTCCATAAGGGTGGTGTTACCTGTGTATGTGAGGTTATTGATATTTCTCCTGGCAATCTTGATTCCAGCTTGTGCTTCATCCAGCTCAGCATTTCGCCTGATGTACTCTGCATATAAGTTAAATAAGCAGGGTGACAATATACAGCCTTGTTGTACTCCTTTCCTGATTTGGAACCAGTCTGTTGTTCCATGTCCAGTTCTAACTGTTGCTTCTTGATCTGCATACTGATTTTTCAGGAGGCAGGTCAGGTGATCTGGTATTCCCATCTCTTTCAGAATTTTCCACAGTTTGTTTTGATCCACACAGTCATAGGCTTTAAAGCAGAAGCAGAAGCAGATGTTTTTCTGGAACTCTCTTGCTTTTTTAATGATCCAATGTATGTTGGCAATTTGATCTCTGGTTCCTCTGCCTTTTCTATATCCAGTCCGAACATCTGGAAGTTCACGGTTCACAGACTGTTGAAGCCTGACTTGGAGGATTTGATCATTACTTTGCTAGCGAGTGAGATGAGTGCAATTGTTTGGTAGTTTGAACATTCTTTGGCATTGCCTTTCTTTGGAATTGGAATGAAAACTGACCTTTTCCAATCCTATGGCCATAGCTGAGTTTTCCAAATTTGCTGGCATATTGAGCGCAGCACTTTCTAACATATTGAGCGGAACACTTTCAAATCTTTTAGGATCTGAAATAACTCAACTGAAATTCCATCACCTCCACTAGCTTTGTTCATAATGATGCTTCCTAAGTCCCACTTGACTTCACATTCCAGAATGTATGGCTCAAGGTGAGTGATCAAACCATCGTGATTATCTGGGCCATGAAGATCTTTCTTGTATAGTTCTGCGTATTCTTGCCACCTCTTCTTAATATCTTCTGCTTCTGTTAGGTCCATACCATTTCTGGCCTTTATTGAGCCCATCTTTGCATGAAATGTTCCCTTGGTGTCTCTAATTTTCTTGAAGAGATCTCTAGTCTTTCCCATTCTATTGTTTTCCTCCATTTCTTTGTATTGATCACTGAGGAAGCCTTTCTTATCTCTCCTTGCTATTCTTTGGAACTCTGTATTCAAATGGGTATATCTTTCCTTTTCTCCTTTGCCTTTAGCTTCTCTTCTCAAATATTTGCAAGGCCTCCTCAGACAACCATTTGCCTTTGTGCATTTCTTTTTCTTGGAGATGGTCTTTATCACTGCCTCCTGTAAAATGTCATAAACCTCCGTCCATAGTTCTTCAGGCACTCTATCAGACCTAATTCCTTGAATCTATTTTTCACTTCTACTGTATAATCATAAGGGATTTGATTTGGGTCATACCTGAATGGTCTAGTGATTTTCCCTACTTTCTTCAATTTAAGACTGAATTTTGCAATAAGGAGTTCATGGTCTGAGCTACAGTCAACTCCTGGTCTTATTTTTGCTGACTGTATAGAGCTTCTCCATCTTTGGCTGCAAAGAATATAATCAATCTGATTTCAGTACTTATCATCTGGTTTTGTCTGGCGAGTCTTTTCTTGTGTTGTTGGAAGACAATGTTCACATACCAAGAGCCTAAAGAGGTACTTAAGTCAAAATAGGCATTTAATGTGTGGGGAAAGATTGGTGTGAGAGCAAGGTTTTGGTCTAAGTAGCTAATGACATCAATTTACTCATGGTTCAATCCTGTTGGGGAGACAAAGTGTTTCTGGATACATTTTCTTCCAAGTGAAGGACACAAGTTCCCCCCAAAGTAATCGTTAGATTTGTCAGTAGCAATAGCAAATGCAAAAAGAATGAAATTCTATATGTAAAGTATAGATGTAAAAGAAATTTGGAATAAGAATTTTATATCAAGTTACATTTTCATTAAAACAAATGGCTTAACAAAAAAGAGGCATACACAGCCTCAGGTTTACCTTATGAAGATACTACCTTGGATGTGCTTTTGGAGAAAGTTCTAAATAAGAGAAATTTCTAAATAAGAGAAACCAGGAACTGCCACAAGAGATGAGAAAAGAATGTGACCAAATATCTTAGTAAAGTCTATTGTTCTCTTTTTAAAAACCTGGAACCAGAGGAAAGCAAAAAGGAAAGCATCAAATCCAGAACTAAAATTTAGACAACATGATAGATTAATATGGAGACAAAGCAATATTTTTTTAATATAAAATAGAAGTATTGACACATGAAACAACTAATAAGGATATATGAATATGAGTATGAACGTTATAAGAAAAAAATAGGGTATACAACATCTAAAATAGCAGAAGAAAACTCAATCTGTTCCCTGGGATGCAGGAAAGGAGAATAAAAAAAGAAGCTATGAATATGAATAAAGATGAATTCTCTGGTCTGCTCAAGAACAGTGAATTCAGATTTGACAGTGGGTTGAAGAGGCAGAATTAGAAGACATTTTGTTTTGGAGGACAAACCTTCAGTGACCTCAATGTCATTTTCCACCTTTTTCCTTCTGATCGTGGCAAAACTGAAGAACCTTCATAGTGGCCATTGTTCTTACTTAGCCACTGTGTAATCAAATGAAGCTATTTGGAAAATAGACATTTTGTTTTCCCTGCCCTGGGTCTCAGGTAGAGTCTTGGAAGTCTGGCTGGCTCTTAAATTTCAAATCAGGGAGTTGGCTATCAGAGACAAATGGCAGACCAGATTAATAACCAGCACAACAATTGGTGTAAGGGTGCCAGACACAGGTCTCTCCATGGGGTCTGTTCCCTGTTCCAGGGACTAAAGATAAATGATTTGTTTGAAATGTGCAACCACCATACTTGTCAACGAGTTACAAAATTTGGGCCAGAAGAGCCATAAGAGACAAAAGTCTCTGAGCACTGGAAGTTTATATATTTGACTTTTCCCTGGTGGCTCAGATGGTAAAGCATCTGCCTGCAATGAGGGAGACCTGGTTTTGATCCCTGGGTTGGGAATATACCCTGGAGAAGGAAATGGCAACCCACTCCAGTATCCTTGCCTGGAGATCCAATGGACAGAGCAGCATGGTAGGCTACAGTCCATGAGGTTGCAGAGAGTTGGACATGACTGAGTGACTTCAATATATAATATACATTTGAATATACATAGAGCCCCAAACATTTGACTTTGGTGGTAAGTTTGAAATTAGGGAGGATTAGCTTGCATGGGAAAGAACTCACCTCCTAGGTTGGGTTAGCTTGTTTGGACATTAATCACTTTCCTCCAATATTTCAGTTTCAAAGGGATGTATTGAACTTCCACTTTTTCAAGACAGAATAGTAACAAGTGTTTTTGGTGTGGGAACCGCTCACACGAGAAGAATTTCCCTCAATGTTTTCCAAGTGAAGTCTGTCTTCCCTGGCTTGACAGAACATTGACAGCCTAGAAAGCCTCAGTTCTGGGGGAAATATCCAGTGAGCAGTGAATCTTGATGCCTTCTGGTGGGGAAGGAGGCATTTTAGCAAAGCCAGTTCCAGGGTCATATGAAGGAGCATTTCAGAGTGAAATATCTTCTAGCATGCAATAGGAAGCAATGGGAAGTTCACATTCATGACTCTTCACTCCCAGAACAAGGAGTCAGAGACTACACATGCTCTGCCAGCATGAACAATTAGTTCTTTCCAGGGAAAATAAGAAACAAATGCCAAGAATATAAAAGAAAATTTCAGTTCAGTTCAGTCGCTCAGTCGTGTCTGACTTTTTGTGACCCCCATGAATCACAGCACGCCAGGCCTCCCTGTCCATCACCAACTCCCGGAGTTTACTCAAACTCATGTCCATCGAGTCACTGATGCCATCCAGCCATCTCATCCTCTGTCGTCCCCTTCTCCTCCTGCCCCCAGTCCCTCCCAGCATCAGGGTCTTTTCCAATGAGTCAACTCTGTGCATGAGGTGGCCAAAGTATTGGAGTTTCAGCTTTAGGGTCAACCATTTAATTCCCATTAAGCACAGTTATTGTGACCACACAGTCAAAGGCTTTGGCATATTCAATAAAGCAGAAATAGATGTTTTTCTGGAACTCTCTTGCTTTTTCGATGACCCAGCAGATGTTGGCAATTTGATCTCTGGTTCCTCTGCCTTTTCTAAAACCAGCTTGAACATATGGAAGTTCGTGGTTCACATATTGCTGAAGCCTGACTTGGAGAATTTTAAGCATCACTTTACTAGCGTGTGAGATGAGTGCAATTGTGCAGTAGTTTGAGCATTCTTTGGCATTGCCTTTCTTTGGGATTGGAATGAAAACTGACCTTTTCCAGTCCTGTGGCCACTGCTGAGTTTTCCAAATTTGCTAGCATAGTGAGTGCAGCACTTTCACAGCATCATCTTTCAGGATTTGAAATAGCTCAACTGGAATTCCATCACCTCCACTAGGTTTGTTTGTAGTGATGCTTCCTAAGGTCCACTTGACTTCACATTCCAGAATGTGTGGCTCTAGGTGAGTGATCACACCATCATGATTATCTGGGCCATGAAGATCTTTTTTTACAGTCCTTCTGTGTATTCTTGTCACCTCTTCTTAATATCTTCTGCTTCTGTTAGGTCCATACCATTTCTAATGTTTATCGAACCAATCTTTGCATGAAATGTTCCCTTGGTATCTCTAATTTTCTTGAAGAGATAGTCTTTCCCATTCTGTTGTTTTCCTCTATTTCTTTGCATTGATCGCTGAGGAAGCCTTTCTTATCTCTCCTTGCTATTCTTTGGAACTCTCCATTCAAATGGGAATATCTTTCCTTCTCTCCTTTGTTTTTCACTTCTCTTCTTTTCACAGCTAGTTGTTAGACCTCCTCAGACAACCATTTTGCCTTTTTGCATTTCTTTTCCATGGGGATGGTCTTGATCCCTGTCTCCTGTACAATGTCACAAACTTCCGTCTGTAGTTCATCAGGCACTCTATCAGATCTAGTCCCATAAGTCTATTTCTCACTTCCACTGTATAATCATAAGGGATTTGATTTAGGTCATACATGAATGGTCTAGTGGTTTTCCACACTTTCTTCAATTTCAGTCTGAATTTGGCAATAAGGAGTTCATGATCTGAGCCACAGTCAGCTCCCGGTCTTGTTTTTGCTGACTATATAGAGCTTCTCCATCTTTGGCTGCAAAGAATGTAATCAATCTGATTTTGGTGTTGACCATCTGGTGGTGTCCATGTGTAGAGTCTTCTCTTGTATTGTTAGAAGAGGGTATTTGCTATGACCAGTGTGTTCTCTTGGTAAAACTCTATTAGCCTTTGCCCTGTTTCATTCTGTACTCCAAGGCCAAATTTGCCTGTTACTCCAGGTGTTTCTTGACTTCCTACTTTTGCATTCTAGTCCCCTATAATGAAAAGGACATCTTTTTGAGGTGTTAGTTCTAAAAGGTCTTGTAAGTCTTCATAGAACCTTTCAACTTCAGCTTCTTCAGTGTTACTGCTCAGGGCATAGACCTGGATTACCGTAATATTGAATGGTTTGCCTTGGAAATGAAGAGATCATTCTGTCATTTTTGAGATTGCATCCAAGTACTGCATTTTGGACTCTTTTGTTGACCATGATGGCTACTCCATTTCTTCTTAGGGATTCCTGCCCACAGTAGTTGATATAATGGTCATCTGAGTTAAATTCACTCATTCCAGTCCATTTTAGTTTGCAGATTCCTAGAATGTCAACATTCACTCTTTCCATCTCCTGTTTGACCACTTCCAATTTGCCTTGATTCATGGACCTAAAATTCCAGGTTCCTATGCAATAATGCTCTTTACAATATTGGACCTTGCTTCTATCACCAGTCACATCCACAACTGGGTATTGTTTTTGCTTTGGCTCCATCCCTTCATTCTTTCTGGAGTTATTTCTCCACTGATCTCCAGTAGCATATTAGGCACCTACCCACCTGGGGAGTTCCTCTTTCAGTATCCTATCATTTTGCCTTTTCATACTGTTCATGGGGTTCTCAAGGCAAGAACACCGAAGTGGTTTGCCATTCCCTTCTCCAGTGGACCACATTCTGTCAGACCTCTCCACCATGACCCGTCCATCTTGAGTGGCCCCACACGGCCTGGCTTAGTTTCATTGAGTTAGACAAGGCTGTGGTCCGTGTGGATCACAATAAACTGTGGATAATTCTGAAAGAGATGGGAATACCACACCACCTGACCTGCCTCTTGAGAAACCTATATGCAGGTCAGGAAGCAACAGTTAGAACTAGACATGGAGCAACAGACTGGTTCCAAATAGGAAAAGGAGTACGTCAAGGCTGTATATTGTCACCCAGATTATTTAACTTATGTGCAGAGTACATCATGAGAAACGCTGGGCTGGAAGAAGCACAAGCTGGAATCAAGATTGCTGGGAGAAATATCAATAACCTCAGATATGCAGACGATACCACCCTTATGGCAGAAAGTGAAGAGGAACTAAAAAGCCTCTTGATGAAAGTAAAAGAGGAGATTGAAAAAGTTGGCTTAAAGCTCAACATTCAGAAAACTAAGATCGTGGCATCTGGTCCCATCACTTCAGGGGAAATAGATAGGAAAACAGTGGAAACAGTGTCAGACTTTATTTTTTGGGGCTCCAAAATCACTGCAGATGGTGATTGCAGCCATGAAATTAAAAGATGCTTACTCCTTGGAAGGAAAGTTATGACCAACCTAGATAGCATATTAAAAAGCAGAGACATTAATTGCCAACAAAGGTCCATCTAGTCAAGGCTATGGTTTTTTCCTGTGGTCATGTATGGATGTGAGAGTTGGACAGTGAAGAAATCTGAGCACCAAAATTTGATGCTTTTGAACTGTGGTGTTGGAGAAGACTCTTGAGAGTCCCTTGGAATGCCAGCAGATCCAACCAGTCCATCCTAAAGGAGATCAGTCCTGGGTGTTCATTGGAAGGACTGATGTTGAAGCTGAAACTCCAATACTTTGGCCACCTCTCGTGAAGAGCTGACTGATTGGAAAAGACCCTGATGCTGGGAGGGATTGGGGGCAGGAGGAGAAGGGGACGACAGAGGCTGAGATGGCTGGATGGCATCACTGATTCAATGGACATAAGTTTGAGTAAACTCTGGGAGTAAAAGTTGGGAGATGGACAGGGAGGCCTGGCGTGCTGCAATTTATGGGGTCACAGAGAGTCGGACACGACTGAGAGACTAACCTGAACTGAAAGCACAGATTAATTAGCATTCAAACACATTTCTCTATTTCAAGGTCACAGTTTTCTTGAGAAAATTACTGATTGACTTCTCTTGCCTAATATGTTAGGACTGACTGACTTCTCTTGCCTAATATTTTAGGACTCCTAGGGATTTCTAACCTTTAGGATGAGCACTTGTTCAAAAAGTTGTATTAACAATTCTTATTAATAGAAAATACTGTGAACACATTATATCTAACACACAGTTTGTGAAACTTGCACATGCACATGAGTTTCTTCATAACTTTAGCCTGCAAAAACTATTTATCTTTCCCATAAATCCGAATTGAAGATATGTGTATCTTTGTAATTCAGGTGTCACAGTTTATCTCTTTGAAACTCTATAGAACTTGTTCAATTTAGTCATCAAAAAACTATTGTTTTCTCTAAGTGTAAGAAGGATCCCTAGAGGCTTGAACTAGAGGCTGTCAGAATTACTGGTTTCTAAAATCCAATAGATTAATCCATTAGTATAGCTCAATGGATTAGTGAGTTGGTTACTTAATCTGATTTTTCCTTTTTTCTTTTTCACATTAAGAAATTTCCCTTATCAATATTTTGTTTATAATAATATATAATAAATTATTTATAATAAAATATAAAAATTTTATAATAAAATATTATTAATATTTTATTCTCTTTACCTCATATTTCAGTTTTTAAAAACTTTCAAAGATATTGAGAAGATGATAGACTAATTCAGTAAACATAGTTATATATACAACTTGGTATACCAATTGATTATATTTTGGAAATTTTGCTTCTCTCTCTCTCCTGAATTCATTTGAAACTAAATTCATCATGACATTTCATCTGAACTTATTCTGTTGGTATTTCCTAAAAATCAGAATATTCTCCTACATAAACAGTAGCATGAACTTACCTAAAACATTACCTGTAATCTCGTAGTATCTTCTTACATCCAACCAAACTGCTCCAGTTGCTTTAGAAATGTCTTGTGACTAGAGTTCAATTTCTTTAAATTTAGAACAGTCTCACAACATTTTAGTTTTTTTTTTTTCTTTTTGTGAAATTGACTTTTAGACACGACCAGTAGGTAGACACATATAATGTCCCATATTCTAGATGTGTCTGTGTGTTTTCTCATGGTAATGTTTTAACTTGTTGCTCTAATCCTGTATTTCTAGTAAACTGAAAGCTTGGACTATACATCTTTTGGGTCTTGTGTCATCCTGTTTGTTGCATTAAAAGAAGTGGAGAAGAATTTCAGTTGCTTTTACCAGCCAACATCTTTTTCTCCTCTCTCTCCTTTACTTTTCTTTCCAAGGCACTTCTAGATTCACTTGTCTCTTCTCCTTCAGGGCTTTTCTGACCTTCAGTTTTGCAGCCCTGTGTGAAATTTGTATTACTCTTATTTTCAGGGCTGCTTCTAAACTGGAAAAAATATGTGTTCTGAAACCCTTACTTTAATCTCTCAATTTAAAGCACTGTCTTTGTTATATTATGGAATTCCACAAAGATAGCTTTTATGGCCTTAGAATTTGAAAGTTACTTCTAGTCACTTTAGTCCTGCCTCTTTTATTTACTAATTAATTAACTCAATAAGTCTGCTTCAGGTATACTACTAGTTATTCGGGACAGAAACTAATCAGGATATAGTGCCAGCCCTTGTTGAACTGGGAAACAGATGTGTTAATAGTTATCATTTCAGCCATAAAAACTTCGCTTTCTCTTTTGCATTCAAAAGAGACTTGCTGTCTTCCCCTCCATGTTCATTACTTGTCACTTTTTTCATTGGACTGAGACTTCCTTGACTTTTTTGAGATATTTTTTATACCAGTATCTCCAGCACTTAGTTTTTGTCCCTAAAACATAATAGATGTCCAATAAACATCTGGAATATTGGTGAAGTGTTATGTGTTGCATTATAAGAAAGAGATGTACCAACTGTAATTATAGAAATATGAACAAAGTTGTATAGAAATACTGAGATGGTGACTTTTGAACTGGAATTCTAAAAGATGAATATGTAAATATTGTGGGGAGGCTATGACAAAGAGAGGGAACTATATGTAAAAAGGCCTACAGTATTCAGAGAACAAAGTGACATTGCAAAGAGCAAAATATAAGAGACAGGTTATTGGGGGAGGACAGAGGGAGAATATAAAATGGTGGGTTGGAATTAGGTATTGAAAGGTCTTAACTTCTAAGCTAAACCTTTTGGATTCTACCTTGTAGGAAACAGGAGGAAAGCAAAAACTTTAAAAGACAAGGAAAGACATAAAGCCCCACACCTACGGCCACCTAATCTATGACAAAGGAGGCAAGAATATACAATGAAGAAAAGACAGCCTCTTCAGTAAGTGGTGCTGGGAAAACTAGACAGCTGTGTGTAAAAGAATGGAATCAGAACACTTCCTAACACCATACACAAAAATAAACTCAAAATGGATTAAAGACCTAAAGGTAAACTCAGAAACTATAAAACTCTTGAAGGAAAACATAGGCAAAACACTCTATGACATAAATCACAGGAAGATCCTCCATGACCCACTTCCTAGAGTAATGGAAATAAAAATAAACAAGTGGGATCTAATTAAACTTAAAATCTTTTATACAGCAAAGGACACTATAAACAAGATGAAAAGCCAACCCTCAGAATGGGAGAAAATAAGAGCAAATGAAGCAACTGACAAAGGATTAATTTTCAAAATATATAGGCAGCTCATAAAAGTTAATACCAGAAAGACAAACAACCTAATCAAAAAATGAGAAAAGACCTAAACAGACATTTCTCCAAAGAAGACATACAGATGTCTAACAAACACATGAAAAGATGCTCAACCTCACTCACTATTAGAGAAATGCAAATCAAAAACTACAAGGAAATATCACCTCACACTGGTCAGAATGGCCATTATTAAAAAGTTTACAAACAATAAATGCTGGAGAGGGTGTGGAGAAAAGGGAACCCTTTTGCACTGTTAGTGGGAATGTGAATTGATACAGCCACTATGGAAGACAGTATGGGGATTCCTTAAAAATCTAGGAATAAAACCACCATATGCCCCAGCAATCCCACTACTAGGCATATATCCTGTAGAAACCAAAATTGAAAAAAACACATGTAGCCCAGTGTTCATTGTAGCACTATTTACAAAAGCTAGAACATGGATGCAACCTAGATGTCCATCAACAGATGAACGGATAAAGAAGCTGTGGTATGTATATACAATGAAATATTACTCAGCCATAAAAAGGAACACATTTGAGTCAGTTTTAACGAGGTGGGTGAACCTAGAGCCTATTATTCGGAGTGAAGACAGTCAGAAAGAGAAAAGCAAATGTCATATACTAACACATATATATGGAATCTAGAAAGATGGTACTGATGAAATTATTTGAAGGGCAGCAATGGAGACACAGATATATGGACATGGGGAGAGAGAGGAAGGAAAGGGTGAGATGTATGGAAAGAGTAACATGGAAATTTACATTACCATTTGTAAAATAGATAGCCAATGAGAATTTGCTATATGACTCAGGGAACTCACACCAGGGCTCTATAACAACCTAGAGGGGTGGGATGGGAAGGGAGATGAGAGAGAGGTTCAAGAGGGAAGGAACATATGTATACCTATGGTTGATTCATGGTGATGTTGGCAGAAACCAACAAAATTCTGTTAAAGGAATTATCCTTCAATGAAAAAATAATTTAAAATTAGAAAGCAAAACAAACAACCCAATCAAAAAATGGCCAGAAGACTTAAATAGGCATCTCTCCAAAGAAGACATTCAGATAGCCAAGAGGCATATGAAAAGATGCTCAATATCACTAATTATTAGAGAAATACAAGTAAAAACTGCAATTACCTCACACCAGTCACAATGGCCACCATCAAAAAATCTACAAACAGTAAATGCTGGAGAGGGTGTGGAGAAAAGGGTCTTGAATGTAAACTGATACAGCCACTATGGGAGACAGTATGGAGATTCCTTAAAAAACTAAACACAGAAGTATCATATGGCCCAACAATCCCATGACTGGGCATATACTCTGAGAAACCATAATTCAAAAGGGCACATGTACACCAATGTCTGTTGCAGCACTGTTTACAATAGCCAGGATATGGAAACAACCTAGATGTACAATGACAGATGAATGGATAAAGAAAATACATATATATGGCTATATATAGGTACGTATATAGCTGCTGCTGCTGCTAAGTGGCTTCAGTCATGTCTGACTCTGTGTGACCGCATAGATGGCAGCCCACCAGGCTCCTCTGTCCCTGGGATTCTCAGGCAAGAATACTGGAGTGGGTTGCCATTTCCTTCTCCAATGCATGAAAGTGAAAAGTGAAAGTGAAGTTGTTCAGTTGTGTCCAACTCTTCGTGACCCCATGGACTGCAGCCTACCAGGCTCCTCCACTCATGGGATTTTCCAGGCAAGAGTACTGGAGTGGGGTGCCATTGCTTTCTCCGGTACATGTATAGAATGGAAGATTATTCAGTCACTAAAAGGAATGAAATCAGACCATTTCTAGATATATGGATAGACCTAGAGTCTATCATACAGAGTGAAGTAACTCAGAAAGAGAAAAACAAATATCATGTTTTAATGCATATATGTGGAATCTGGAAAGAATGGTACAGATGAACTTATTCGCAGGGCGGGAATAGAGATGCATACATAGAGAAGGGACATGTGGGTTGGGGGAGGGAGAAGAGGATGGTGCGATTAACTGGGAGACTGAGATTGCCATATGTACACTACCGTATAGACGGCTAGTGGGAACTGCTCTAAAGTGCGGGGAGCTCATCTCAGTGCTCTGTGATGACCTAGAGGGATAGAGTAGGGAGTGAGATGGGAGGGAGGCTCAAGAGGGAGGGCATATATGTATATATGCAGCTGATTCACTTTGTTTTACAGCAGAAACTAATGCCAATTGTAAAGCAAATATATCCCAATAAAAAAAGACAAGGAATGACTGGGTCACTTTATTTTTTGAACCCAATTTTTCTAGCATAGGAATGAAAAGGATGAAACTATTGTCAATGAGGAGAAACATGAAAAAAGAAATTGAGAAAGAGAAATGACTTGTCCAGTGTGACAGTGCTAGCCACTTACAATACAACAAACCTGGAGCAGGACAAGACTATTGAGTTTAAGCTTCTGGGATATGGGCAGAAGTGTTGTGTAGAGGAGGATGGGGGTAAGAGAAACCAAAGTTACCCAGAATGAAGCCATGGATCAAGAAGTTAAACTGGTGCATAAAAGATCCAAAGATTGTTAGATAGGCTGACAGGAAAAGAAGGTATACTAAGCAAAAGTTAAAACAATGAAAGACACAGCCTGATTGCTGTGTGGTCTATTTGTGATCTAGGGACTGAAAGGAAATAGGCTGCAGAGGTAATTAGGCTAGTTTGTATATGGCTATTGAATTAACAACATTCAACTCTATATATATATACACAGAGAGAGGAGCCTGGCAGACTATAGTTCATGGAGTCACAAAGAGTCAGACACAACTTAGTGACTAGAACAACAACAACAATATATATATACACACACACATACATATACATTCATGTATACTTGCATGCTAAGTCACTTCAGTCATGTCTGACTCTGCAATGCCATGGACTGTAGCCCGCCAGGCTCCTCTGTTCATGAGGTTCTCCAGGCAAGAACAGCAGGGTGGGTTACCATGCCCTCCTCCAGGGGATCTTCCCAAACCAGGGACTGAGCCCACATATCTTATGTGTTCTGCATTGGCAGGTGGGTTCTTTACCAGTAATGCCACCTGGGAAGCTCATGTACACACACACATATATATACATGGCTTTGAATTGTTGCCATCAACAGCTCTATTCTGGCTACTATGAGTGGTTTGTCTATTAGTCATCTAGCTAGATAGATGAAGGGTTTGTTTGTTAGTCAGTTAGTTGATTATTTTAGAGATACAGACCTTATATAGGACTGTTTCCTCACTGTGGGTTTTTCCACTGGTCAGTGATGGGCAGGCCTCATCTTCTAGAAACAACTAGACTGAACTATCCTACTTTCTCATCGGCACTTACCACAAAGGAAACTACAGTTGAAACCCACTGATAGATTGATACAGCCAATGGATAAAGCATTCTAAGACAGGACTCTGAGAATCTGAGCACATTCCCTAGAGGAACCCACACAGTTCTGTTTAATACAGCTCAAGGTTTTACACCACTTACACCAATCTCCACCCAAAGGAAGAGGTGTGTCTAAGAAAAATTTCGTCCTCAGGTTTGCTTTCCATACATTCTCATACACCTCTTTGGGTGCTAACAGCAAACAAAGATTTGCCATGGTCCTTTTTACCCTGCTTTGTCCAGGGACTGGGGAAGGGGAAGGCTGAGATGCAAGGATTTTCCTTAAGGGGCTAAGTTTATTTTATTTTATTTTTTAAGGGGCTAAGTTTAAACATCAGCTTTCAAATGAGACTGAGAGCATTATAGAGCAGAGCTTCTCTTTATCTTCTGTTTCCATTTGTTTATTTCAGTTTTCTCCTTTCTCTCTCAATGAGCTACTGTGTCAGAGTGGGCCCTGTAAGCGTGTGTGGCCCAAGTAATGAAAACTTGAGGAACTGTGTTAAAAACATTCTACCTCCCTGTGTTCCATTCATCCAGTGATTCATTCATTTGTTCAACAAATATTTAAGGAGCCCCAACTACGTACCAGGCACTGTTCTAGGCTTTAGAAATGCATCAGCAAACAAAAAAGACACACTTTTCTGCCCTTGTGTAACTTAACTTCAAGTGGAGAAAGACTGACCGTAAATAATGAACACACAGGCAAGTGTTAAATACGTTAGAATAACTACAATGGAGAAAAATTACAGCAAGGAGTGAGAGACTGAGAATGCAGGTGGTGACAGAAAGAAGGTAAGAACTGGAATTCAAAACCACAGTGGTCAGGAAGGCATGGGGAAGATGGCATTTGTGCTCCTTGAAGGAGGTGCCTTCCTCACAGCCGAGTGAGGCTTCTTCCACCCAAGACCTTCTGCAGTCAATGCTTTTCTCAATTTTCCAGGCCTCCAGAGAACACTCTTTCACTATGGAATTTCCTTTCATCAAAAAGACCAATAACTGGTCCAAACCAAGCTCTTCTTCATCTCTATCCAAGAGATCAGCGTTGCTTTTAAATTTTCTCTGAACTTTCTGCTATAACATCTTCAGAGGAATCCTGAGAATGTATCATTTTCTCCAGTCTCTCAGTTCTTGGCATGACTCTCCTCTTTCCTGTAGTCTGTATTCACATCTGAAGAACCACAGCCAGCCAGAGAATTTAAAAAAAAATCTCTGAATTTCCCAGAAAATTGTAGAAAATGTGTATATAACTAACAGCTTTTGAGCACATACTCTGTTCAGATACCATTTTTAGTGCTTACAAGTAGTAAGACTCACGAGTGACTTAAGTAGCAAGTCCTGGTTTTAGTCATTTTTACAGATAAGGAAATTAAGGCTTCAAGAAGTTAAATAACTTCCCTGCAGTTACAGTGCTAATATACTTAGAGCCAGGTTCTGAACCCAGTGGTTTGCTCGAGAGTCCACGCTCTCTCCAGAAGTCACTGCAGTGTTCATATCTGACTGCTGCCATGTCAAATTCCAACTGTATCCTTTGGCAAGGTTATAAATGCATGACTTGAAGTATCTTAAATCATGCTTTCTGATAAAATGATAAAATACTTGATATTACTTTTCTTCCAGTCCCCATCTCTCCCACATAGAAAGAAAATTTAACAATAAACAATACATTAAGATCCAAACAAACACAGTCAGAACACAGTCTTACAAAAAAGCCCACTTTAAAGATGTAATGAAGGAAGGACAAACAGAGTCATAAGGAAAACAGTAGTTTCCTAGCTTCTAGAGTCCCACAGGTCATCACCACACACACAGAAAGGTACATACTCTTATTTCACTGATGTAATTTCCAACTGAATTAAACTGTTTTTGATGAGCTTTTCCTAAGTTCCAGTCAAGGAATTGTGAGCACTGATATAACCTACATTTTCCCATGTCAATAGCACTAATAATATTAATAGTGATAATCCAAAATTCACTGGGTTTTGCTGCCATCTACTCACAGAGGTCTTCAATCCTCTGAATGAAAGACTTGCTTAAGAAAATGTTTGCTTTTTTATTTTCTTTAACAATGCAATTTTTAAAAAAGCTAATATTTGAGAAGTAAAACCATTGGAGAATAAAGGAAAGCCAAAATTGGAATTTATTTTGGTGATTTCCTTCTGGGAGCAAAACACTATAACTATCTAGAAACCCATGTGTTAAACTCATATTAGTTATGCACACATTGATCTGTGTATCTTCATAACCATTTATATGAGGTACACACTTAGGGTGAGATCAGTGCTCAGAGGGACTGCCCTCGATGGGAGAATGCCTGTTCTCATTGTCTTTAGAGAGTTAGTGGAGCCAAAAACGAGAGGATGATCTGCCCCAAATTCAAGAGGCTCCTGTTTACCCAAGTGGGAATGATCTTGAGATCTTGCTGTTTATCTCAGAAACACTTAGATTCACACACATCTGGAAGGAAATTATATAATTTGCTTCAATTTGCTTTGAACAACAACAATTTCGTCAATCTGCTCTGAGAATTCGACAGACTCAAAGTCAACAGTTGGCTGTGTTGGTGCTCACAAGCTCTTTGGTGAGGGAAACTTGCCACTGTTGTAATAAAAGGAGAGTCAGAAGCTGTAAATCATTAACTCTGAAGAAAGACAGAAACTCCTTGGATTTATCTTGGTTGCAGAGAACCAGATTTACTGAGATATGGCTTACAAGTATGAATATTTTAATTGACAAAAAAAAAAAAAACCTAGTAGGTTTTTCTGTAAAGAAGCATTTGTATCTTGGGTATCCCCTTGGCAAGGTCATGTTCCAAAGAGCCCAAGGGAAGTAGACCCAAGTGAAATGGTTTGGATGAAGGCTGTAGAAGGCAAAGGTAGAGAAGAGAGTTTGAGAGTCAAAGTGATGAAAATGGACTTAAATGGAACAGAGTGGAGGAGGTGGAATGAGGTAAAGCTTCTGCTTTGAGGAAAGTGAGTATCAAGGCAGGGAAGTCAAAGCAGGTTTACATGTGTTCTCTCTGCCCTGATGGTTTATATCTGTTAGGTAGGTAGAGTAGGAAACAGGAGTCCAGAATGGTGGTGGCTAAAAGACAAGAAAGGGAAAAGCCCTTGAAAATAGAACAAAAGAAGGTCCGAGGACCTCAGGTAGAACAAACAACACTCCTGGCTAGCCCAATTTACGTAGGGCAGGCCCAGGGGGAGGAAAAAACATATAAAAAGAGGAGCCAAAGGGCCAGGGATCTCTCTGTCCCACGTGCGTGCACTCTCATATCTCTCCCGTGCGCTGACGCGTTCCCCCACTCTCTTTTCTCGTCTTTGGGTCGGCATGCCCTCACGCCTTGAGGATGGATTTTCCTGATATTTTTAAAATAAAATAGAGCTGTAACACGGAGCTGTAACACTGGTTTGTCTAAGAGCTGTAACACGGTGTGTTCGAGACCTGAGAGCTATAACAACGGTCTGTCCAAGAGCTATGACAACGGTCTGTCCAAGAGTTATGACAAGCCGAGGGCTCTAACAGCCGTCGCTTCAAATTTTTGTTGAGACGAGACAGAACCGAGGAGAATACACTCGCCTGACATGTCCATGTGCTCTCCAAAATCCCAGGAGAGGAACACAGAAGTAGCTGTGAACCCAGGAAAACTCTGAACCCAGTTCCCTAGCCTCATTATGGCTTTTAGCATTTTCCGCCTCATCTGGAAAAGCCTGACCCAATTTGAATTCCACTGAAACTGATTTCCCTTAACCTGACACCTAGGTGTGTACCCTCAAGTATTCAAAATCTTAAGGAATCTAAACAATGCTCTCAATGAAGTAAGTCAACTTTCCCAGCTTCACATTTTAGTTCTACCACATTCCTCAAATTCCATTCTGCTGATTGTTCATATCCAGAACTATGCTCCCTGCTGTGCTTATGTTAATGCTTGGATGGTCCCTGTAATCAGCCTGTGTTTCCCCTGGCAGCAAAGGATGGGATGAATCTCAGAGCTGGAAAAGACCTTGAAAGATAGCTGGTTCTTTTCCCAGCCCTGTTCAGTTACGTTCAGTTCAGTCGCTCAGTCCTGTCCAACTCTTTGAGGACTCTCAGCCCTGTTACCAGACAAGTTAACACCCAGCCCAGTCTGGGCAGATGTGTGTTTCAAATGAAAGACAGAAAATGAAGCCAGTTAAACTGTTGCCCCAAGTACTTGGCTCACTGACATCTGATGTCTGACAGCATTTCACTTATACTGCTGCTTCTTCCTGTTCCCTACTTTCCATCAGACCACCAAAGTAATACTCTCCCAACAAAGGACTTGAAATCGCAAGTCACCAAGTCCTGTTTTCACATTCTTTCTTCCTTCCTGAACCTGGAATGGTTGGCTCAGGACATCAGCCTCCTTACAACTCTTCTAATAACCCTGAAGGACAAGGTAAAAAATCAAGTCCTGCTTGCTTGAGGTTGAAAATTCCTTTTTTGACAAGTTGATTTTTAACTTAGATATGGTTACAAGCAGCTATACATTAAGAGCAGTGTATAGCTACAGTATCCTGTAGTTTCAAATCAGCTTTATGAATCTTAGCAGCAGGGATAAAGTGATTTCAAACTAAAATCCAGATTCTCAGATCCTCCTCTTTGCATTTCAATTTTCATCATTTGTGTTTTTTTACCCCTGCTTTTTTTTGTTTTCATATGTACACAAAATGGAAATAGATGCCCTTGCATTTATGGCCTGTGACACCATAAATGGACAAAAAATTCTTATTGATGGCCTAACATATTTAAATAAGGTTCTTCATGTGTAAATTCGAGTCAATATATCTGAATGCTATGTGAGAAGGATAGAAACTGTTTTATTTATGAGATTCATTTAAACCAGAATAGTGCTTTGTTTTCTTAATTGATTAATATTGAGTAGAAATTAATTAACTTGACATTAATCAACAGAACCTTTCATTCAGAGGCCAACTCCTCTTTAAATGAATATAAAATTCTAGTTTTGTAAAATCTGCAGCAAGTCTTCTGCTTGAGACTTAAGCACAGATTAGGAATTCTATTAAACAGTGTTTGTTGACAGGCTAATTGTTTAGGGTGGCGGTCCCCAAACATTTTGGCACCAGGGACTGGTTTCCATGAAAAATTGTCTTCAGGGGGATAGTTTCAGGATGATTCAAGGGCATCACATTTATTGTGCACTTTATTTCTATTATTATTACATCAACTCCCCTTCAGATCATGAGGTATCAGACCCCAGAGGTTGGGGATCCCTGGTTTGGGGAATAAGTTTTGTCCTTCCAATTTCCATGAAAATGACTTGAGATTAAGAACCAAGTTTCCATAATGTTTTAGTTTCCATTTTTCTTCATTCTCTTTAACTTGTTCTCAGTACCAGAACTGAATAGAAGTTTATCCATTGGCATTAAAAAAATATCACCCTCTCTATTTGTTGTTCCTTTGCTAAGTCGTGTTTGACTCTTTGCAACCCCACAGACTGTAGCACACCAGACTCCTCTGTCTTCCCCTAACTCCCACAGTTTGCTCAAATTCATGTCCACTGGGTCAGTGATGCTATCTAACCATCTCATCCTCTGCCACCCCCTTCTCCTTTTGCTTTTAGTCTTTCCCAGCATCAGAGTCTTTTCCAATGAGTCAACTCTTTGCATCAGGCGGCCAGAGTATTGGAGCTTCAGTTTCAGCAACAGTCTTTCCAATGAATATTCAGGATTGACTGGTTTGATCTTGTAATCCAGGGACTCTCAAGAGTCTTCTCCAGCACCACATTTCTGCTCTGTGACAACCTAGAGAAGTGGGATGGGGTGGGAGGTGGAAAGGAGATTCATGAGGGAGGGGAAAAATGTATATATATGGCTGATTCATGTTGATGTATGGCAGAAACCAACACATTGTAAAGCAATTATCCTCTAATTTAAAAATAAAAAAATTACATAGGACTGACTTTAGATAAGTTTGTCAAAAGAAAATAAAGTTGTCAAAAGAGCTGTATTTTCTTTCCTTACCACAAGAAGAACAATCAAAAACTTCTTTATACTGAAAAACAAAAAACAAAAAACAAAAACCACAAATAAATGAAAAATACTGACATGTGGAGTGTATGTAGGGTGAATAATGTAAGTGGTGGGCCACCGTGTGATTAAATTTGGTAGTACAGATTCAGGTAACTTAAATGGAACAAAAAGTTACAGTGTTCACACATCTGCTGCCACACCTACCTCATCAACCATGGCTGTCTCTAGGCTACCTTTGTTCTAGCATCAGGAGTCTGGACGCCACCCGAGAGAATTACCCAACCCTATGGATTAAGGCCACCATGATGCTGAAGGAGGAAACAGAACAGGCTCTGTCTTGAAAGCAGGACTCCATCTTGGGCCGGACTGTGGACTCTGAGCTATATGCCCAGCATTTGGAAACAACACACAGACTGGAAAACCAGGCCCCCAGGAGGAGAGCCCCAGGGCTCTCCATCACTTAAAAGAATATTATCTATATAACCGAATAGAATCATACATGCTATTATGCTTATTGGTGTATGACCACAGGCCTATTGATAATTGTCCACTCTTAACTACCTAGGCTTAAGGCATATGAATCCAGTTCACTTTGATTGTGAAGAAGGAATTCATAGGGCCTGGACTCCATCTCAGGCCTGTCTGTGCTGATCGTGCTCGGCCACCTCTCCAGTGGACCCTGAACTCTCTGCTTAGTGCCTGTGGGAACGATAATGGAAGGATAAGACCCCCTCCAGACAGGGGAATCTTGAAGATCACATCCACGTTACTCATCACCTAAGAGAAAACAGACACTAATCACCCCTGCCTCCGGACACTATCTATCAGAATGTAAGCACAGGCTTATCGGTTATTAACTATTTGAAATGTAACTGCGGGCTTATTGATTATTGACTGTTTGGACACGTACACATGGGGTATAAAAGATTTTCACAAATGCTGGACGGGGTCCTTGGCTAAGAGGAGACTCTGCCTTGGGCCCGCCGGCGTAATAAACTGCACTCCGCTATCTGCATTGTCCTTCTGAGTGAGTCTGTTTCCCAGAAAGCGTGGCTATAACAATTGTATCTTTCTTTTTCCTTTGTTCAGCCTAGTTTCAGGGAATTTGGGGAGGTGGGTTTGGGCAAGTGTGCTTAGGGTATATAAGGTTTTCACAAAAACTGGTCAGGGTCCTTGGCTAAGAGGAGACTCTGCCTTGGGCCCGCCTGTGTAATAAACTGCACTCCAATCTGCATTGTCCTTCTAAGTGAGTTTGTTTCCCAGAACGCATGGCTACAACAATGTTATTTACAAAATCAGTGGGAGAATTAATATCAAATATTGACTCTCTTATTTGTCCTTGATCTGACTGTGTCACTATCTCAAAGCTTCATCTCTCTCCAGCTCATCTAAGCAGATGCTTTCACTACTTGGTTCTCTGATAAATTTGAAGCAAGCGTGCATGAAATATTTGAACTTCCTGTCTATCTACTACATACTTGTCTACATTCATACTTTTTCTCTTCCCCATCTTTTCATTTGTAGAGCAAAATAGATTGCTCTCTCTCAGGCTCAAAGCAAACACACTCCTCTGTACTTTGGACCCTATCTCCTCCTGTCTCTTAGAGGACCAGCTCCATTAATTAGTGTTTCTGCCTTTCATCTTCAGTCTGCCCTCTTCACTGGCTCCTTCTCTGCAGTGTGTATCCATGCTTATATAGAACTTCTCCCCTCTGTGTACCTCATGATTAATTTCCTTCTCAGCTACTTATTTACTGGCCATTAAAACCTCAATTTAATATAATCTAACTCCTACCCCAACAAATCCACTGAAACAGCTCTTGTTAAGCACATCAGTATCCAGTTACACCCCTTAATGAATCACAGCCTTGTCATGGCAAAGGGCTTTGCATAATTCAATGAAGCTATGAGCCTTGCTATGCAGGGCTACCCAAGACAGACAGATCATAGTGGAGAGTTCTGACAAAATGTGGTCCACTGGAGGAGAGAAAGGCAAACCACTCAGGGATTTTTGCCATGAGAACCCCATGAACTGTATGAAAAGGCAAAAAGATATGACACCAGAAGTTGAGCACCCCAGGTTGAAAGGTGTCTAATATGTTACTCGGGGAGATCAGAGGGCAGTTACTAAAAGCTCCAGAAAAAATAAAGCAGCTGGGCCAAAGCAGAAATGTCACTCAGTTGTGAGCACGTCTGGTAATGAAAGTCCAATTTTGTAAAGAACAATATTGCATAGGAACTTGGAATGTTAAGTCCATGAATCAAGGAAAATTGGACATTGTTAAGCAGGAGATGGCAAGAGTGAACTTTGATATCTTAGGAATCGGTGAATCAAAATGGATGGGGATGGGCAAATTTAATTCAGATGACCATTATATCTACTGCTGTGGGCAAGAACCCCTTAGAAGAAATGTTATAGCCCTCATAGTGAACAATAGTCCTAAGTAGAGTACTTGGGTGCAATTTCAAAAATGATAGAATGATCTCGGTTTGTTTCCAAGGCAAACCATTCATCATCCCAGTATTCTAAGTCTATGCCCCGACCATTGGTGCCGAAAAGGCTGAAGCTGACTGGTTCTATGAAGACTTAAAAAAGCTTTTAGAACTAACACCAAAAAAAAAAAAAAAAAAGATATCCTTTTCATCATAGGGGATTGGAAACAAAAGTAGGAAGTTAAGAGTTACCTGGAGTAACAGGTAAGGTGGCCTTGGAGTACAAGATGAAGCAAGGCAAAGGCTAACAGGATTTTGTCAAGAGAACACACTGATCACAGCAAACACCCTTTTCCAACAACGTAAGAGACATATGAACATCACCAAATAGTCAACACCGAAATCAGATTGATTACATTCTTTGCAGCCAAAGACGGAGAAGCTGTATACAATCAGCAAAAACAAGACTTGGAGCTGACTGTGGCTCAGATCATCAGGTCCTTATTGCAAAATTCAGGCTTAAATTGAAGAAAGTAGGGAAAACCACTAGGCCATTAAGGTGTGAACTAAATCAAATCCTGTATGATTTATACAGTGGAAGTGATAAATAGATCCAAAGAATTAGTTCTGGTAGACAGAGTGCCTGAAGAAGTGTGGACAGAGGTTCATAACATTGTACAGGAGTCAGTGACCAAAATCATCCCAAAGAAAAAGATGCAAGAAGGCAAAGTGTTTGTCTGAGGAGGTTTTACAAATAGCTGAAGAAAGAATAGAAGTGAAAAGCAAGGTAAAAAGGGAAAGATTTCAGAGTTCCAGAGAATAGCAAGGAGAGATAAGAAAGCCTTTTTCAGTGAACAATGTAAAGAGATAGAGAAAAACAATAGAATGGGAAAGACTACAGATCTCTTCAAGAAAATTAGAGCCATCTAGGTAACATTTCATGCAAGGACGGGCACAATAAAGAAGAGAGAAATGGTAAGGACCTGACCAAGCAGAAGAGATTGAGAAGAGGTGGCAAGAATACACAGAAGAACTATACAAGAATTATCTTCATAGCCCAGATAACCATGATGGTGTGATCACTCACCTAGAGCCAGACATCCTGGAGTGTGAAGTCAAGTGGGCCTTAGGAAGCATTACTACAAGCAAAGCTAGGGGAGGTGATGGAATTCCAGTTGAGCTTTTTCAAATCCTAAATGATGATGATGTGAAAGTGCTGCACTCAATATGCCAGCAAATCTGGAAAACTCAGCAGTGGCCACAGGACTGGAAAAGGTCAATTTTTATTCTAATCCTGAAGAAGAGCAGTGCCAAAGGATGTTCAAGTTATCATACAACTGCATTAATTTCACATGCTAGCAAGATTATGCTCAAAATCCTTCAAGCTAGGCTTCAGCAGTACATGAACCACGTACAAGCTGGATTTAGAAAAGGCAGAGGAACCCCAGATCAAAGTGCCAACATTCATTGGATCATAGAGAAAGCAAGGGAATTACAGAAAAACATCTACTTCTGCTTCAGTGACTATGCTAAAGACTTTGACTGTGTGGAGAACAACAAATTGTGGGAAATTCTTAGAGAGGGGAATACCAGACAACCTCACCTGTCTCCCGAGAAACCTGGATGCAGGTCAAGATGCAACAATTAGAACCAGATATGGAACAATACACTGGTTCAAAACTGGGAAAGGAGTATGACAAGGCTGTATATCATGACCCTGTTTATTTAACTTCTATGCAGAGTACATCATATGAAATGCCAGGCTGGATGAATCACAAGCTAGAGTCAAGAATGCTGGGAGAAATATCAACAACCTCAGATATGCAGATGATACCACCCTAATGGTAGAAAGTGAAGATGAACTAGAGAGTCTCTTGATGGGGGTGGAAGAGGTGAGTGAAAAATCTGGCTTAAAACTCAGCATTCAAAAAACTAAGATTATGGCATCCGGTCCCATCACTTCATGGCAAATAGATGGGTAAACAATGGCAACAGTGATTGATAGATTTTATTTTCTTGGGCTCTAAAATCACCACAGATGGTGACTGCAGCCAAGAAATTAAAAGACACTTGCTCCTTGGAAGAAAAGCTATGACAAACCTAGACTGCACATTAAAAAGCCAAGATATCACTTTGGTAACAAAGGTCCATATAGTCTAAGCTATGATTTTTCCAGTAATCATGTACAGATAGGAAAGTTGGACCTCAAAGAAGGCTGAGTGCCAAAGAATTGATGCTTTTGGATTATGGGGCTAGAGAAGACTCCCAAGAGTCCCTTGGATTGCAAGGAGATCAAACCAGTCAATCCTAAAGGAAATCAGTCCTGAATATTCTTTGGAAGTGCTGCTGCTGAAGCTGAAGCTCCAATACTTTGGCCACCTGTTGCAAAGAGTTGACTCATTGGAAAAGACCCTGATGCTGAGAAAGATTGAAGGCAAAAGGAGAATAGGGTGGCAGATGATGAAATGGTTAGATAGCATCATCAACTCAATGGACATGAATTTGAGCAAACTCTGGGGGATAGTGAAGGACAGGGCAGCCTGGAGTGCTGCAGCCCATGTGGTTCTAAAGAGTTGGACATGAATGAGTGACTAAACAACAACAAATTCAATTACAATGGACTCTTCAGTGACCTTAGCCTAGTAGAACTTTGACTCTTAATGACTGCTTCCTTTAAAATGCTCTACCCCTGGATTTGTGCAGTAAAATATTCTGTTGATTTTCCTGTTTCTTCAGTCTCAGTGTTAACTTTTTTGCCCACAGATTTCAAAAGTTGGTGGTTTCATGCCACTTTTCTCATTCTACATTTTACTCTGAATGATCTCATCTACTTTCACAGTTTTAGCTGTTACAAAGAAGCTGATGTAGCTGACATAGGTTTTTTTTTTTTTTTTCCCCTTCCTTCTTTAGTGAAGCACAGTTTGGGCTAGCAGTGCTGAAGTGTTGCCTGGAGTCTCTTTTTGGGTGCCAAGCTGTATATCAGACAGTTTCCTATTTTGGAGAAAGGAGTAATGCCACTTTTTTTTTTTAATTGACCGTTTTTAAAGGAATTCAGCCTCATGGGATGCCAAGTTCTGGGCAGAAGATAAGGCAACTTGTCTAAACTTCCTGAGGATCTTTCCAAGTGAGAGTGAGATTAAATCCCAATACCTATTCCTGAGATTTTGAGGTAGGAAGATCTACCGGGTAAAGCAGAATCATCTCCCAGCCAGACCTTGTGGCAAAGAAGGGTGACAAGACCTCTAAAGAACTGCCATGACCGTAAAGAGAGAAGATGCTATGAACTAGCCCTCACACTGCATCAGAAGAGAGAAAGGGACAAGGCAGTTTTTTGTCCCTTAAGTAGCCACTATGGAAACTCCAACCTGTGACCCAAATCATTCTCTTTTTCTCACAGAGCTCTTATATCCTGTAGGATTTTGTCTTGGATTAAAATTTCCAATCATCTGTATATTTTATCCCACTCTCAATTTCATTGTCATGGATTTATGCCAATCCCTCATCATCTCTTTCCTGGAAAATTATAATGCAGTTGACCCTTGATCAACATGGATTTGAAGTAAGTGGGTCTGCTTATTTGCAGATTTTTTTTTCAATAGTAAATACTAGTACTACATGGATCCCCTGTTGGTTGAATCTGTGCATGTGGAACTGTAGATAAGAGGAACCTCAGGTAAGAAGGAACCACAGACATGAAGACTGATTATAAGACATACTCAGATTTAGATTGTGTGGAAGGCTGGCTTCTATAAGGGTCAACTGTAGTCTCTTTACTGGGTTTCTACCTCAAAGTCTTACCCATGTATCAGAGCCATCTGCCTAAACACGCAAATATAATCATATCACTTGTCTGCTTAAGATCATGTGATATCATTCCACCATCCACAGGCCAAATAAACTGCAAACTCCTTAATGTGCCCCCAAGTGGACTTCATTTTCTGAACCCTGTGTGTCTTTTTAACCTCAATTTTCTCACTCATGGTGCAGGAAAACCAAATTCTTTGTAGTTATCCCTCATCCCATGCTATTTCTTGCTTTCCATCCCTTTGCTCCTGGTGTTTACCAAGTCTAGAATGCTCTGTGTGTGAGTGCTAAGTCACGTCAGTTGTGTCCAACTCTTTGCCACCCCAGGGATTGTAGCCCACCGGCCTCCTCTGTCATGGTATTTCCCAGGCAAGAATACTAGAGTGGGTTGCCATTCCCTTCTCCAGTGGTTCTTCCTGACCTAGGGATCCAACCCGAGTCTCTTAAGTCTCCTGCACTGGCAGGCAGGTTCTTTACCACTAGTGCCGCCTGGGAAGCCCCAGAATGCTCTACATCTTTTATTTTGCTCTTAATTGGCTGTTAAGACTCAGCTTGGGAATCACCAAATCTAACTTCCTGACCTGTATTCTATGTAACTGGTTCATTTATCTTCATAGTTATTATCAACACCCCCTTCTCCTTAATCAGTCATTATTCAGTACTTTGTAGGAATTCTCAGTGTCATAGCTTGGAAGTCCCATCCTGATAGTTATCACAGATATTAAGGCAAAACAAGTGGTAACACATTATTGGGAAGATTCTGAAAGGACGCTTACAGAAATACCTTAGGAACCCTGAAGAAAAGCGGGTCTTAGCTTTATTTTTTCCAAGTTTTACTCATTTTCTATTATTATTCATTTCTCCCTGACAAGATATGTATTCTCTGATAATTATTATTTTCTGCAGATTTTTCACATGGTATTAAAGGGACCTAGTTATGTGTTTAAGAGGTATTTTCCTTTGTGAGTTTTGTATTTCTAGTTCCCAAAGTAACTACGGAATGCTTCACATGATGGGTGGGCCCACATAGTGTTAGTCACTAAAAGCAGAAGTTTTAGAATTCAATTAACAGACTCTCCCTCAGATACTTATTCTGCCACATACTGTGTAACTCTGGAACTTAATCTCTCTGAAATTTAATTTCCCATCTCTAAAATGAAAAAAGTAATAATAATATCAACCACATAGGGTTATTGTAAGGACTAAGTGAACTAAAATGTATAAAGCACACATTTATTATAAAACATATAAACCTCAATAAAGGTTAAACTTACAATGCTCTTTGAAGGATGAAGAGAATTGAGACAGTTTGGAGGAACTGCAAGTAAGGAGAAAGCTAAGCCTGCAAAAAGAGAATGTATTTTCCTTGGAGTGAACCTGATGATTTACCTTTCACTGCAATGAAGCAGGAGTGACTTTGGGTGACAGTGGCATGAATAGCTGATAACAGATCCCCCCTCCCTCAGAATATTGCTGCAGTTTATGTCAAAGAGTGTTTTGCCTGTGTTTTCCTCTAGGAGTTTTTAGTATCCAGTCTTATATGTCTGCAATCCATTAGGTCTTCAATCCATTTTGAGTTTATTTCTGTATATGATGTTAGAGAATGTTCTAATTTCATGTTTTACATGTAGCTATTCAGCTTCTCTTTTCATTCTTTTATGTAACAGCTGTCTAGTTTTCCCAGCATGACTTTTCTCCATTACATATTCTTGCTTTCTTTATCAGAGATTAATTGACCATAAGTTTGTGGGTTTATTTCTGGTCTTCTATTGTGTTCCATTGATCTATGTGTCTGTCTTCGGTGTTTTCATACAAATTTTTAATATATTTTATGTTTAATACACTTTTTTATAATAGGGAAAAATTATAAATTGTAACAGGGACAAGAATAGAATAGAGCAACATAATGTGGAATAGCCATATATTCCATATGTAGTATTGCGTAGCACTTTAAATGAATGAATAAGAGCTGTGCATATTAACGTAAATAAATATAAAGTTACAAAGCAAGTTATAAAGGATGCATTCAACATGACACCATTTATGTAACATTAAAACAATATAAAATATTGCTATATATTAATTTTTTTTAGATTCTGACTCTTCTACTTATGTGTGTGTATGCTAAGTCGCTTCAGTCTTGTCTGACTCTGTGACCCTATGGACTGTAGCCCACCAGGTTCCTCTGTCCATGGGATTCTCCAGGCAAGAACACTGGAGTGGGTTGCCATTTTCTTCTCCAGGGGATCTTCCTGACCCAGGGATTGAATCTGTGTCTCTTACATCTCCTGCATTGGTAGACATGTTCTTTTCCACTAGTCTTGGGCAAATTACTAAACTTTTCTGAATTTCAATTTCCTCATCAATAAAATGGAAATCACAGTGATACTTATCCTATAGGATGGAGAGATCATACGACTAAACACATAGAAAGTGCTTAGAATAATGTTGGACACATTGTAAACAATATTTGTGTTAGTTACTATTATTACTATTGCTGATATATAGAAAAATTTCTACAGAAATAACTCTCATCAACCTATCTCCATTGTAGTGGCCTGCACAAAAGATTTCACTTCTATAAATAATATTTTATTTCTCAAAAATTTGAACCAACCATAATGAAATCTCAGCAGGGGATACATGGATATTGCAGTGACATATCCTCCCAGCAGTCTATGCTAACACTTGTGACACCCTCTAATGTTGCTAAAGACAGAGACCAACTCCCAGACTTGCCTGTTTTCTGGGGACATGCCCTGAGATGACTTATATCCCCCTTCTTACTTTCTAGGAAAATGAGAAGCAATTATTTATGTTTGGCTTATCAGTGAATAAAGAACCAGGGTCTATTTTGAGTGACAGATTTCCAGTTTACTGGAATTAATCTAAACTGGAAAAAAAGTAAGATTCATATGTTAATTATAGGAATGATAGGGATATAGATTACCCTATTATTAAAAGAACATTCTATTATTAAAAGCAATCTATAGATTCAATGCAATCCCTATCAAGCTACCAACGGTATTTTTCACAGAACTAGAATGAATAATTTCACAATTTGTATGAAAATACAAAAAACCTCGAATAGCCAAAGCAATCTTGAGAAAGAAGAATGGAACTGGAGCAATCAACCTGCCTGACTTAAGACTATACTACAAAGCCACAGTCATCAAGACAGTATGGTACTGGCACAAAGACAGAAATATAGATCAATGGAACAGAATAGAAAGCCCAGAGATAAATCCATGAACCTATGGACACCTTATCTTCGACAAAGGAGGCAAGGATATACAATGGAAAAAAGACAACCTCTTTAACAAGTGGTGCTGGGAAAACTGGTCAGCCACTTGTAAAAGAATGAAACTAGAACACTTCTAACACCATACACAAAAATAAACTCAAAATGGATTAAAGATCTAAATGTAAGACCAGAAACTATAAAACTCCTAGAGGAGAACATAGGCAAAACACTCTCCGACATGAATCACAGCAGGATCCTCTATGACCCACCTCCCAGAATACTGGAAATAAAAGCAAAACTAAACAAATGGGACCTAATGAAACTTAAAAGCTTCTGCACAACAAAGGAAACTATAAGCAAGGTGAAAAGACAGCCCTCAGATTGGGAGAAAATAATAGCAAATGAAGAAACAGACAAAGGATTAATCTCAAAAATATACAAGCAACTCCTGCAGCTCAATTCCAGAAAAATAAATGACCCAATCAAAAAATGGGCCAAAGATCTAAACAGACATTTCTCCGAAGAAGACATACAGATGGCTAACAAACACATGAAAAGATGCTCAACATCACTCATTATCAGAGAAATGCAAATCAAAACCACAATGAGGTACCATTACACGCCAGTCAGGATGGCTGCTATCCAAAAGTCTACAAGCAATAAATGCTGGAGAGGGTGTGGAGAAAAGGGAACCCTCTTACACTGTCGGTGGGAATGCAAACTAGTGCGGCCGCTATGGAAAAGTGTGGAGATTTCTTAAAAAACTGGAAATAGAACTACCATATGACCCAGCAATCCCACTGCTGGGCATACACACCGAGGAGACTAGAATTGAAAGAGACATGTTAAAAAAAAAAAAAAAAGAAAAGAAAGAGACGCGTGTACCCAAATGTTCATCGCAGCACTGTTTACAATAGCCAGGACATGGAAGCAACCTAAATGCCCATCAGCAGACGAATGGATAAGGAAGCTGTGGTACATATACACAACGGAATATTACTCAGCCATTAAAAAGAATTCATTTGAATCAGTTCTAATGAGATGGATGAAACTAGAGCCCATCATACAGAGTGAAGTAAGCCAGAAAGATAAAGACCAATACAGTATACTGATGTATATATACGAAATTAAAAGAGATGGTATCGATAACCCTATATGCAAAACAGAAAAAGAGACACAGATGTACAGAACAGACTTTGGGACTCTGTGGGAGAAGGCGAGGGTGGGATGTTCTGAGAGAACAGCATTGAAACAAGTATACTATCCAGGGTGAAACAGATCACCAGCCCAGGTTGGATGCATGAGACAAGTGCTCAGGGCTGGTGCACTGGGAAAACCCAGAGGGATGGTATGGGGAGGGAGGTGGGAGGGGGGGATCAGGATGGGGAACACATGTAAATCCATGGCTGATTCATGTCAATGTATGGCAAAAACCACTACAATATTGTAAAGTAATTAGCCTCCAACTAATAAAAATAAATGAGAAAAAAAAAAAAAACATTCTCTAAACTCCATCTCTGGGTCTCATTCCCTGGGACAGATGTTGAACTCATGGTGATGGATAAGACTATTCAGAAGTGGATGTTGCGAGATGGCAAATTGACAGAGAACTGCTATCCTAAATTGGGACTATATCTGAGGAAGTCTATAGTTCTCTTGCTATATGAGAATCCTTTTGGTTAAGAGTATCAGTGCTCCTCTTGGTTGGGCTTGAAACATTGGGTTTTGGAAATCCTTTAGAGAAAAGGTGAACTCATAATTTGATGGGAGGGGTTTGGTCAAATACTAATATTTGAACTGAACCCCTCACCTGCCAAGTTATTAACTGATTCCCCATTCTCCTCAGGGCTGTATAGAACCTGCCTCGTGTGTAGAAGAGAATCTTGGGACTAAAGAGATCAAGGCCCTGGGGAATAGGCCAAAAGCTTGGGAAGCAGGAGGTTCACCAGAAAAAGACTCCTCACAAGTGTGAGTGCCTGCTCTGAGCCCAGCTTACCCTTCAGTCCTGATCAGTGACCAACTGACCCAGCCACCATGAGAGGACGACCACTGTCAGCAGACATAGGCTTGGTTGGCAGACGGCTCAGCCTCATGACCATTCCAAAGCCCTTTCCAAGGGGCCCACAGATATCTTGTTGTCAGAATCCTAGGGAAGGACCTGGATCATGGTGGAGAGACAGGGAGTCCGGGCACAACTTGGAGCAGCTTCCTACACAGTTTCCCCACCCACACTAGCGTCACTCTTCTTTAGATGGCATGATTCACTTCCACTCCTTCCTAGAGTAAAAGTTATAAAAGCAAAAATAAACAAATGAGAATAATTAAATTTAAAAGCAGCTGTGGTTATTTCTAGTTCTAGGCCTTATGAAACTGGAAGCTTCCACTTGTTATCTTGTAGGATTCTGAGTTCTGGAACTCAGCCACTATGCAATTCATAAAGCCTCCAAAGTGGAAGGGACTAGAGATCTCCAGCCCTCTGTTCCCCTGAGTTCCCAGCCAACAACTGGCCAGGCATGTGAGTATGCCACCTTAAAAGTGGATCCTCCAGCCCCTCAGCTGATGCCACATAGAACAGAGACAGGTCTTCCCCACCAAGCCCTGCCCGAACTGCAGTTCATGAGTTATGTGAGTGATTGTTGTTTGAAGTCACTGGATTTGTCATAGTTTGTTACACATCTAAGTTTCCTCTCCCTCTAATTTTTTTCCATGAGTCTATACACTTTTTAATGGCTAATTTTCTGATTTTAAGATGAGAGCCAATTCTTGTTAGTAGTACATACATCATGCCTGATTTCTCCAAAAGATTCCTCATTATAGTAAGAGCCTTCTGTGGGTCTTTCAAACTAGACAAGTGACTTAACACTGAATAAGACATTTCTTTCTTTTTAAGGTGGATTCAGCATGAGGTTACATGTGTACCTGGAATTTGTTGAATGAAAACAATACATCTCAGGCTCATTATGCTTTCATTAAATAAGTTGAGTTCTCTCTGAACTAAGTAACATTTTTACTTTATACTTTGTCTAATGCTTAGAAACTCCCAAAGTTCTTTTTTTGTAGTATGTCTCTAGGAAATAGAGAAGACACAAATATCCACCTCAACTAGAGAGAAACAGGACTTGAATGGAAGGGCAGTTGGCACATTTAAAAGGGAAGAATGGTTATTCTCCTTCTCTGCTTTTACCTACCTCTTCCAACAAATTCACATTTCCTTTACTTCCATCCCTCAATAAGACAATGAGGAAAAGTAAACAAAAGATGAGAGGAGAGGGGAAAGGATATCCCAGAGGGCTTATGTACATTTTTACAGCACTTTAAATTTTCTGAAATGTACGCTTCCTGTGAAGTAGATAGTAGAACCCTCATTTGGGGGCCTGTGAAAATTAGTGAATTGCCTGGTATCACGCACTTTGTGACAGCATACCTCATGGAATCTGAGTACACCTAGGGATTATTTCATTGATCCTAATATCATGCCTTTACAGTGGGGAGGATGACCAAGACCAGCTACCACTAGGGCCCTGAGGAAGATGTCCAAGTATGCAGAGACTGACCTTCCCAAGTCAACACTCAGCCTGCCTTCTTGGAAGTTCCTCATCTCATCCACCGATGTTTCCTCTACCATCTCCCCCTGAGACCACACTTCCATCTTCTGCCTTAATCCTTCCAGGGTTTAGGAATGTGGTTTAAAGAGGAGCTCAGAGACTTCCCAGACTCTTTCATGGAGAGAGGCAATAGGGTGAGGGAAACAGGACCAGTGCCTGGCCATGAAACACAGTGTATCTTCTTTATATTCATTTGTTTTGTTGCTTAATGGAAGAGTGGAGAGCTGATCACTCGGAGGTATAGAACTTCCCTTTACCTCTCATCTGCTCTCAAACCTTCATGATACAAGAAGAACAAAGAGAAAGCTGCTTAACACATGACCATGCCCTCGTCCATACTGCCTTTTCCTTTTATTCACACCAGAAAAGTAGAATATTTCCCTGTTAAAAAGAAAAAGAAATAAAGGGAACATAGCTCCCTTTTGGAATGTCCGAGCCAAAGTCAGTGTGGAGGCATGGAGGCCAGCAGTTTCAGATTCTGCTAGGCGGTTCCCTTACGCTCTGTGCAAGGGAGGCTACACAGACTTTTCTGCTTAAGTTTAAAAAGCTCTGTAGACAGTTTCTGCCACTTCGACCAGTTTCTGCTTTCACACTTTGATATATCATGTCTTTGTATAAGATTTTCTTGATAAAAGGCTATCACCACTTTTTAAAAAGCATGAAACACCACCTATCTGCTCCGATCACCTTCTTCTGCAGGGGGCAAAAGTTGTTTTGTTTTACTGACTTTAAAATGTTGACTCTAAAAATTTAGTTGCTTTTTCTATAGCTAAACAAAGTTCTTAATGTTTCTTTGGCAATGGAATGTAATGGAATTTAATGACTGCATTAAAAAAAAAATGACCTTTGCTCAGAAATTCTCTACCATCCAGCACCCTAATTATTTGACTAAATAAATGGATTGCCCAGGAACCTTGATGCAACAGAAGCAGAGTCAGAACAGAGGCCTCTTAAGCTCCTTTTCAGTGCCTTGCAGTCCTCCCCCTCTCTAACACTTCATGTTGTGTGATTTATTTGCCAAGAGGAAGTGGGGACGGGTTGCTAGGATAACAGAAGCTGACTGACCTTGAACTTCACCCGCCTACTGAGTAAGCCAACTCAGTGGCTTCACCACCTCTGTCATCACTTCTGCTTCACAGCAGGCTCCCTGTGAGGAGAAAGCACATGACTCCCTATGGACTGTGCTCCACGCAGCGCCACGTGGGCCACACTGAGACCCCTCGGCCAGCATCCAGCAGCCTGCAGGCCTCCAGAAAGTAGACTCACCATGGTGGGAACATCTTCCTTCGAGCCCATCACATCTCCCAAACTTTGAGACAACATATCCCTAAGATGTCAACAAGGGTATTACTTTAAAAATGTGAATGGGCAGAAATATATGCAAAGGCCTTGACTTTGATATCACTTCCAAGTGAGATCTCCTTGCCTTCCCAACCCTAAATGACTCTGAAATGATTTAATGCTCTTATCTGTTTTGATCAGGTTGGCCCTTTTTATTTACAGTCTTCTGGTTTTTGTTTTGTGGTTGTGCCCTAGAACCACAGAATGGAAAGTTCCTTGAAAGCTGGGATCAGATTATATGAACCTGAGGTTTCCAAACCTCAAAATAGGACCTATACATAAAAAATAGGCACATAAAGCTTAGACAGCGTATTAGAATCAGAGATTGTCCTGGAAAATGTAGCATTGTAGCAATTGGTAAATATACATAGCAGGATACTGTATGTTTAATAGGCTCCTAAATCCCCAAGGAAGAAAAAAATCAGACCCAGTCTGCACAGACTCCATGACCTAGAGACATAATATGCTGGCCAAGTATATATATAATGATGAGTTCATTGTTAAGAAGCAGAATAATATGATTTTGCAGTTAATGGAATGATGACATCCTTTGCAATGCAATCCAAAAAAAGACATTGTAGAACACTGTGATAAGGACTAGGCATCCTGAGGAATGCTGACTCATGGAGAACATTCAATAGTTCAAACTAAATCTGAAACACAGTCCCAGACAGAGTGGAGTAGGGCCAAATGTGCAGCCAGAGTGAAGAAGTTGTTTGTTGTTTGGAAAAGGGCTTTGAAATGGAGCAAAGTTTCTGGACAACCATTTAAAATCACCTGGTCAAAGTGCTGAGAGCAAGAAAACAGCACTGGCTGCAGTTTTGAGTGATTTGAAGAAGGTTTCTGCTCAAGGCAAGCAGAGGTGGAAATTCGTAGGTTTTAACTTGGGTCTTCTGTTAGCCAAATTTGTCTGTTTTGTCATTTGACAGTAATGGTGACACTGACCTCAGTTGTTAAGGGGAGAAACTCATAATTCCCCTATTTCAGAGTGGGTTAAGGAAAATGGCAAGGAAGCATCAGAAGGTTCACATTCCTGGTGGAACAGCAGTGTCTGACGGCATTTTAATCCTCCCCGCCCCCGCCTTCAACCTATAACTAGATGGATGGACAGAGAACTTGCGATGGAATATCTAAGAAGTACCAGAGCAATCTATTTGACTACTGAAACATCAAGATGAAGCTTCCTGGGTGGCTCAGTGGTAAAGAATTCACCTGCCAATGCAGGAGACACAGGTTCAATCCTTGATCTGGAAGGATCTCACAAGCCTCGAAGCAACTAGACCTGTCCAAGTGCCACAACTATTGAGCCTGTGCTCTAGAGCCCGGGAGCTGCAATTGCTGAGCCTACGTGCTGCAACTCCTGAAGTCTTGGCATCCCAGGGCCTGTGCTCCGCACAAGAAAAGCCACTGCAGTAAGCCCACACATAGCAACTGGAGAGTAGCTCCTGCTCGCAGCAACTAGAGAAAGACCATGCACAGTAACAAAGACCCAGAACAGCCAAAAATAAATAAATAAAATTAAATTACAAAGGAAAAAATGACCAAGCTGTGTTTCATGGAGGCTTGAACCAGAAAATCGGTGAAAAAGTAGTTTGATCTAGACCTACTTCTTGCACTCTTTTTTCTTTCTCCTTAAGAATGTTTTACAAAGGTAGTGTTGTAAGTGCGAACTGAATAGTACAAAGAGTATTTATTTGCTCTAGAGAGTTCAAGGGAGCAGAGATCACAGTGGGCCAGAGCAACTGGGGAAATAGTGACTAGAACTTGGACTTGTAGGATGGGTGGGATTCAGATTAAGTGGAAGTAGAGAGAGAGGAGGGGCTTGGTGGGTAGAGGGAGATACCGAGTACAAAGCAAGCAGAAAACACAAGGCCACCATGACTTGTTGCTTTAACAGATGAAAAAATTGAGGCTTAGATACACTAAGGAACTTGGCCAGTGATATTCAGCTCCTGAATTACTGTATAGGGAACTAAGGTAAAGCTGTGCTATGCTGTGCTTAGTCGCTCAGTCATGTCCGACTCTTTGCGACCCCATGGACTGTAGCCCACCAGGCTTCCCTGTCCTTAGGGATTCTCCAGACAAGAATACTGGAGTGGGTTGCCTTGCCCTCCTCCAGAGGATCTTTCCAACCCAGAGATCGAACACAGGTCTCCTGCATTGCAGGTGGATTCTTTACCATCTGAGCCACCAGGGAAGCCCGTAAAGCTACTTAATACCAAAGTCCACATTCCTTCCTCCATACTCCAGGTTCACAAAGCTGATAGACACATAAACAACTATAACATAATACGTGTTTTTGAATTGAAGGTCATCTCAATACTTCTCATTTTCATTTAGTTATACTTGTCCTGACATGACAAAAAAAGGAAACAGCATTACTTTTGTAGAGAAATGCTTGTTTTGTGAATAACTCAATAACTCATATGGTGAGTTAACTCACATTAACTCAACACATTAACTCATATGGTATGGAGAGTCTTCCAAGAGGAATAATGGGAAAATAATGTGGTCCAAAGCACAAACTGGTGGTTTTCTGAGGGTGAAGTGAAGACAAAATAGAAAGAGAGGGACAGAGAGAGAACAGAAGCTTCCAGATAGGAAAAGGAGTACATCAAGGCTATATATTGTCACCCTGCTTATTTGTATGCAGAGTACATCATGAGAAATGCTGGGCTGGAGGAAGCACAAGCTGGAATCAAGACTGCCAGGAGAAATATCTATAACCTCAAATATGCAGATGACACCACATTTCTAGCAGAAAGTGAATAAGAACTAAAGAGCCTCTTGATGAAAGTGAAAGAGGAGAGTGAAAAAGTTGGCTTAAAGCTCAACATTCAGAAAATTAAGATCATGGCATCCAGTCCCATCATTTCATGGCAAATAGATGGGGAAACAGTGGAAACAGTGGCGGACTTAATTTTTTTGTGCTCAAAAGTCACTGCAGATGCTGACTACAGCCATGAAATTAAAAGATGCTTACTCCTTGGAAGAAAAGCTATGACCAACCTAGACAGCATATTTATTAGCAGAGACATTACTTTGCCAACAAAGGTCCATCTACTCAAGGTTATGATTTTTCCAGTAGTCATGTATGGATGTGAGAGTTGGACTATAAAGAAAACTGAGTGCCAGAGAATTGATGCTTTTGAACTGTGGTGTTGGAGAAGACTCTTGAGAGTCCCTTGGACTGAAAGGAGATCCAACCAGTTCATCCTAAAGGAGATCAGTCCTGAATATTCATTGGAAGGACTGATGTTGAAGCTGAAACTCCAATACTTTTGCCACCTGATGCGAAGAGCTGACTCATTGGAAAAGACCCTGATGCTGGGAAAGATTGAGGGCAGGAGGAAAAGGGGTCACCAGAGAATGAGATGGTTGAATGGGATCACCGACTCAATGGACATGAGCTTGGGTAAACTCCGGGAGTTGGTGATGGATAGGGAGGCCTGGCATGCTGCAGTCCATGAGGTCACAAACAGATGGACATGACTGAGAGACTGAACTGAGCAGAACTGATTGAAAGAAAGGAGAGGTGGAACTGTTTAGCTCAACAAATGAAATTGAGTCCTTTTCGTGATATAGATGAAACTAGACTCTGTCATTCAGAGTGAAATCAGCCAGAAAGAGAAAGACAAATATCATATATTAACACATATATGCGAAATCTAGAAAAATAGTACAAATGAACCTATTTGCAGAGCAGGAATAGAGATGCAGATCCAGAGAATAGACATGTGGACACAGTGAGGTTAAGGGGAGGGTAGGACAAACTGGGAGAGTAGCACTGACATATCTACACTGAAAGTGAAAGCGCTAGTCACTCAGTCCTGTCAGACTCATTTGTGACCCCATGGACTGTAGCCCTCCAGGATCCTCTGGATTTCCCAGGCAAGAACACTGGACTAGGTAGCGGTTCCCTTCTCCAGGGGATCTTCCTGACCCAGAGACTGAATCCTGGTCTCCTGCATTTCAGGCGGATTCTTTACCATCTGAGCCACCGTATATACACTGTGCTGTGCTT
The DNA here is from genome assembly GCF_019320065.1 of Cervus canadensis. Classification (NCBI taxonomy): domain Eukaryota; kingdom Metazoa; phylum Chordata; class Mammalia; order Artiodactyla; family Cervidae; genus Cervus; species Cervus canadensis. Next base: position 38,998,665 of record NC_057398.1, read on the forward strand.
CGTCACTCAGTCGTGTCTGACTCTTTTCAACTCCATGGACCATAGCCTGCCAGGCTCCTCTTTCTATGGGGATTCTCCAGGCGAGAATACTGGAGTGGGTTGCCATGCCCTCCTCCAGGGGATCTTCCCAACCAGGGATCACACCCAGGTCTCCCACACTGCAGACAGGTTCTTTACCTTCTGCGCCATCAGGGAAGCCCGTGTGTAAAATAGATAGTTGATGGGAACCTGCTATAAAGCACAAGAAACTCAGTGAGGTGTTCTGTGACAATCTAGAAGGGTGTGAGGGATGCTCAAGAAGGAGGGAATACATGTAACTGATCTACATTGTTATACAGCAGAAACTAACACAATATTATAAAGCAATTGTACTCCAATAATAAAATTTTTTAAATGTTCTGAATTAAGCTGATAATCTTTTTCTGCTCAGAAATACTTCAGGTTTTTAGAAATAAAAGTTTTTGTCAAAAGCAGTTTAACACTGCTGTTTGTGAGGTATATGTTCCTTTCCAATGTTTCAAATCAGGACAAATAGACCACCCAGAAAGGATTACTATTGACCTTGGAGAGTGCAGGATCTAACTTACTCTCACCATCTGGTCTTCTATCCTTTGTGGAATAAAGTGGTGAATCAGCAAATCAAGCAAGTAGGCAATGTACAGTAGGAAAGATTAACCTTCTCGTTTAAAACTACCATTACAAAGTCTGTGTACCCCTGTCTTCGGCTAGCTTGCTGGGCTGAGCCCCTTGACAACTGACTTCGTAGTTGACTGATTAACTGCTTAATGATCCATGAACTAAAGGGAATTACCAATTCAATTCTCTGCCTGTGCTTACTTAGATAAATAAATAAAAGATACTAGGCAGTTGACAAGGACCAAATATCTTTAGGATAGCTGCCATTGCCTAGGGAAAGGAGTACAAGAAGTTCTAGTGGTGTGTTAGTTGCTCAGTCGTGTCCAACTCTTTGCAACTCCATAGACTGTAGCCCACCAGGCTCCTCTGTCCATGGGATTCTCCAGGCAAGAATACTGGAGTGGGTTGCCATTCCCTTCTCCAGGGGATCTTCCCAACCCAGGATCACAGGTCTCCTGCACTGCAGGCAGATTCTTTATTATCTGAGCCATTAGGCAAGTCCGCTCTCTCTAGTGGTGGCTAGAAGTAGAGTAACTGGCTATTTGACTCTTCCAATACTTTTGAGATAGAGAAGCCCTTGGGCAGTTTCTGTCAGAACCCTGACCACTCTATATTGAAACTGTGTTTAGCTTTGCCATCCTCAATAGGCTGAATCCTTGGAGGCAGTGTCTGTATTTCATCCTTACTTATATTCCCACTTCCTTGTGTGTGTGCCCATCCAATGTTGAGTGAGCAAAATAGGTAGATGGATGGAGACAAATTATCACACTCCTCATGGATAAGCAACTCAAACCTGGCAGTGGAAAGTTTCACATTAACCTAGCAGTGGGAGAAAATTAACTGTGCAAAGAATTAATTTTCATGAGCCATCTCAGGAAAACTGACCAAGGAATGTGTGTTGGCAATCAATGGCTAATCTATTGAGAAACTTGTTTTCAAGGAAGGCAAGTCACAAGTAAGGGTGTCTACAACTTTTTGCTTTTAATTTTAAATAACAGTGCTGCAGAATGCATTGAGCTCTGGGATGGTGATAACACAGAAAAGGCCCAAGGGAATCACCCCAGACATCTGGAGCATCTGCCCTTTGACTAGTTAATTTTTCAAACCATCTGGAGTGCTTTTAAAATACTGTCTCCTGGAACAGTATTCTGAACTTTCTCTTCTCTTTTGTTCTACAAGTGTTCTGTTTCTCTCCCCTCCCTGCTCCCTCCACCCCATTCCTGTGTCCTTATGTCTAAACACCCTTGACCCAACTATCGCCTCTGTCTTCATTGCCTTGGAGGAGGAATGGGACAGGGTAGGAAGCCAAAGTATCCCGAGAGCTAGTTCTTGGCTTTGTTTCTAAAATCCTCAGCTCTTAAAGGGAAACAGATAGTTACGGGTTCATCTAAAATGTCCTGTAGGGACAGGACTGGAGAATAACATTCCCTCTAGTACAATAAAAAGCTTCTCCAGGCTGGGGAGATGCAGGGCAGGAGTCCCCAACCTCTGGGATCTAACGCCTGATGATCTGTGATGGAGCTGATATAATAATAATAATGGAAATAAAGTACACAATAAATGCAATGTGCTTGAAATCATCCTGAAACCATCCCCTCTCTCTGGGTCTGTGAAAAAAATTATCTTCTACGAAACTGGTCCCTGGTGCCAGAAAGGTTAGGGATCGCTGATGTAGAGAAAGAACAAATATGATGAGAATAAATAAGTGGGGTGGTCTTCCCTGGTGGCTCAGCAGTAAAGAATCCGCTTGCCAATGCAGGAGATGCTGGTCCAATTCCTGGGTCGGGAAGATCCCCTAGAGAAGGAAATGACAACTCACTCCAGCATTCTTGTCTGGAAAATCCCATGGACAGAGGATCCTGGTGGGCTGCCATCCATGGAGTCGCAGAGAGTCAGACATGACTGAGTGACTAAACAAGTACAAGTGGGTAGACCCCAGAGAGAGAGGTCTGATACTCTGTCTTCTGGGAAGAGTCCCAGAGAGATGGCAAGACCCCTGACAGATTTAGGGGAGTAGAGAGAATCGACACCTTGCAGGAAAAGAAGCAGAGCCAGAGAACAGGTCTTAAGAAGTGGTGGATCAAGGCAAGAGAACGCTATAGTTCTTAGGACAATCTGTTGGCAGAAACATGATTCACAAGGGGGCCCAGAACATGTGAGGAAATTTGCCAGCCTTTACATAAGAGGAAGTGACAGTTCAACAGACACTTGAATGGACTAAGAACTGAGGACCAGGCTGAATCATGGAATCGCAATAGAAACCTGTGGGACAAATGATGTTTTCTTGCAACTTGATGTCTGTCTCTCTATAAGTTTTTCAGGACTGAGCTTCATGTCTGCTGAAAGAGGGAAGGAACCTTAAACTGACTAGCTTAAGTTTTCTTTGCTACCGTATACTTGTGAGCTCAAAAGGGAGCTCTAACCTCACCCATACATTTTTTTTTAAATCTAGAATTTCCCTTTGAATAACAAGAATAAGTCAGGTCTTTTTTTTTCCCTCCAAGAAGTCAAACATGTTTTTAGCACTATGTAATGAATGCCCAGGCCACCTAATTTGTCATTCTACAGACATTATGTTCCGTAAGTCAAGTATTGCATTGTCTATGGCTCCAGCAGTGACATGTCCAGTTCCTAGAACAACCTCCACATCCACAGTGGGTGAGATTTTAAATTCCTAGCACAAAATGATTTCTGTGAGAAAATGTAGTAGGCAGATTTGAGTTCCAAGCCTCTGTAAAATAATGTTACCTGGATTTATGTTTCACTGTAATTTAAGATTAATACCAAGTATCAACTATACTCGTAAGAGTACTATTTCAAGTCACACTTAGTACTTCTTGGTAGTCTGCATTAAATCTTTCAAGACTATTCTCAACACATAAAGAAGTCATTTCTGAGATGTGTCTCTCCTGGGCCTCTTCCAAAAGTTATTTAGCATTCATCTATACCACAAAAATAAGATGTGTGTGTGTGTGTACTTAATTGTGTCTGACTCTTTGTGATCCCACCAGGCTCCTCTGTCCCTGGGATTTCCCGGCAAGAATACTGGAGTGGGTTGCCATTTTGTCATTTCCTACTCCAGGAGATCTTACTGACCCAGAGATCAAACCAGAGTCTCCTGCATCGGCAGGCAGATTCTTCACCACTTTGCCACCTGGGAAGCCTGTACGAAAATAAGATGGTATTATTCAAATTAAAAAAAAAAAAAAACACAAAACCCAAGTGATTTGACTTTTTCATAAAACTTTTCCTATAGTTTCTTAGTTATGTCTTCAAAATGATAAGAAATATTATGTGCAGTTAGATTTCCATTTCCAAATGGTCATTCCTGACTAGTACACATCATTTCTGCTCAAACTGACAAGCTCATGTAAAATTGTCATTCATAAACAATTCTGATTCCAGGAAAACTTTTCTTACTTAATACAAGCTACATTTCACAACAGCATGTCCTTTAGTCATAAATTAATCCTTGATGACAAGTTATGCCCTTTCTCAGTTGACTATGTGTTATTTTTGGGAAGGTACCAACATAATTCCTATATTCCTGGTGTTTGGAAACTTCCTCTATTAGGACTTCCTTCCGGGGATGAATCTCCATCCCTAACTCTTTTGTCTCTCTTTTTATCTTTTATATTTTGTCCTACCTCCTTTTGAAGACAATGGGCTGCTTTTCTGGGTGCCTGATGTCCTCTGCTAGCGATCAGAAGTTGTTTTGTGGAGTTTGCTCAGCTTTCAAATGATCTTTTGATGAATTTGTAGGGGAGAAAGTGGTCTCCCCATCCTATTCCTCTGCCATCTTGGCTCCTCCTCCTAATTCCTATACTCCCATTAATGCCTTAAATTGTATTTGGTTGTCTCAGGTACACATTAGCTTGCAAATAATTATGTAATCATCTTTGATTTTTTTTTTTAAAGATGAAGTTTTACCTTGTTTGGTCGCTAATTCAAATTGACTCTAAAACAAAGCGTATATCACCAAAAAAAAAAAAAAAAAGTTAACACACAAAGAGTTATGTATAGGAAAGCTGAGTTTAGGAAGGCAAATCTTCTCATCCCAATGACATTGTAGGTTATGAGCAACTCGGCGCTAGTGGTAAAGAACCTGCCTGCCAACGAGGAGACGTAGGAGACATGGGTTCAATCCCTGGGTCAGAGAGACTCCCCTGGAGGAGGGAATGACAAGTCACTCCAGTATTTTTGCCTGGAGAATACTATGGAGAGAGAATCCTGGTGGGCTACAGTCCATGAGCTTGCCAAGAGTTAGACATGACTGAAGCAACCTAGCATGCATGCTGTAAGATTAGAACTTCAGTTTTCTTGGTTTGCTATATTACTTACACACATTTTTCTTTTTGTAAAGTCATGCACAAAACAAATGAATCATGCCAGTGTCTCTGTTACCCAGGATGTGTTCTCTAACTTCTGTATGAACACTAAGCTTCATGGCTGAAGTGGTGTTTTAAGTATGGCAAGCAATTAATTAAAATACTAAAATGGGCCTAGTATTTCCAGATAGTTCAGGATTTTTAACATAAACCAGACATGGAGATTACTATTCTAAATGAAATATAGTTGACTTACAATATTATATTAACTTCAGGTAGACAACATAGCGATTCAATATTTTTATAGATTACACACCATAGAAAGTAGTTATAAAATACTGACTATATTCTCCATGACTTTATAATCCTGTGACATTTATTTTATAACTGGTAATTTGTATCTCTTAATTCCCTTCACCTATTTTTTTTTTTTCCCCTTCACCTATTTTTATCTCTTCCCCTACTTCTCTCCTCTCTGGCAAATCATCTAGGAATTCCACTCCTGGCTATTTAATCAGAAAAAAAATTAAAATACTAATTCAAAAAGATATATGCACCCCAATGTTCACAGTAGCATTATTTACAAGAGACATAGAGGATTCTAACATTAACTTGCCAGTCTTTTAATGACAATTATTTTAAAAAATTGCTTTCACATATTGCAGGCAACAGTTTGTGGGCAGTTAAATCTGCCTCTGGTCTTTGAGTCAACAGTTTACAATTTTCAAGTGGCTGGAGATCTTTGATTTAAGAGAAGAGTGCTTTTATTTTTTCAGATTACATATGTAAGTTTTTGTCTTTCTCTGACTTCTTTCACTTAGCATAATGCTCTCAGATTCCATCCATGTTGTCACAAATGGCAGAATTTCCTTCTTTTTATGGCTGAATAGTATTCCATTGTGAGTATATGTGTGTGTAGAAATATATTTATCTGTTTTCTTTATCCATTTATCTGTTGATGGATACTTATTTCCATGTCTTAACTATTGTACACAATGCTGCAATGAATGGGGGGGTACAGAAATCTTTTCTAGATAGTGATTTCATTTTCTTCGGAAATATACCCTAGAAGTGGAATTGTTGAATTGTATGGTAGCTTTATTTTTAATTTTTTGAGGGGTCTCCACGCTATTAAACATAGTAGCTGCACCAATTTACATTCTCACCAACAATGCACAACTGTCTCTTTTTCCTCCACATCCTTACTAACATTTGTTATTTCTTGTCTTTCCTGATAGCCATTCTAACAAGTATGCAGTGATATCTCATTGGGCTTTTGATTTGTATTTCTCTGTTTATTAGTAGTGTTGCCCATCTTTTCACGTGTCCTCTTTTAGAAAAATGTTTATTTGGTTCTTCTGTTCATTTTTGAATCATATTGTTTAATCTTTCAATTGAGTTGAGTTCTTTATATATTTTATATATTAATTCTTTATCAGATACATGATTTTCAAATATTTTCCCAGTCCCATAGGGTGCCTTTTTATTTTGCTGATAGTTTCGTTTGATGTCCAGAGGCTTTTTAGTTTGATGTAGTTCCACTTGCTTGTTTTTGTTGCATTTGCTTTTGGTATTAAATCTAAATAATCATCACCAAGACTGCTATCAAGGAGTTTGTGTGTGAGTTCAGTTGCTGTGTCTGACTCTTTGTGACTCCATGAACTGTAGCATGCCAGACTTCCCTCTTCTTCACTATCTCCCAGAGTTTGCTCAAACTCATGTCCATTGAGTCAGTGATGCTATCTAACCATCTCATTCTCTGCCACCCCCTTCTCCTTTTGCCTTCACTCTTTCCCAGCATCAGGCTCTTTCCAATGAGTTGGCTCTTCGAATCATGTGGGCAAAGTATTGGAACTTCAGCTTCAGCATCAGTCTTTCCAATGAATATTAAGGATTGATTTCCTTTAGTATTGACAGGTTTGATCTCCTTATAGTCGAAGGGACTCTGAAAAGTCTTCTCTGGCACCACAATTTGAAAGCATCAGTTCTTTGGTGCTCAGCCTTTTTTATGGTCCAAGTCTCACATCTGTACATGACTGCTGGAGAAACCATAGCTTTCTATGCTTTTTTTTTAATGGACGTTTGTTGGCAGAGTGATATCTTTGCTTTTTAATTTGCTGTCTAGGTTTGTCATAGCTTTCCTTCCAAGGCACAAGCATCTTTTAATTTCAAGGCCGCAGTCACTATCCACAGTGATTTTGGAGCTCAAGAAAATAAAGCTTGTCATTGTTTACACTTTTCCCCTTTCTATTTGCCATGAAGTGATGGGATTGAATGCCATGATCTTAAGTTTTTGAATGTTGAGTTTTAAGCCAGCTTTTTCATTCTCCTCTTTCACCCTCATCAAGAGGCTCTTTAGTTCCTCTTCATTTTCTGCCATTAGAGTGGTATCATCTGCTTATCTGAGGTTGTTGATATTCTCCCGGCAATCTTGATTCCAGCTTATGTTTCATCCAGCCTGACATTTTGTATGATGTACTCTGCATATAAGCTAAATAAACAGAGTGACAATATATAGCCTTGTCATACTCCTTTCCCAATTTTGAACCAGTGCAGTGTTCCATGTCTGGTTCTAATTGTTGCTTCTTGACCCACATATAGGTTTCTCAGGAGACAGATACAGTCGTCTGGTATTCCTTCTTTTTAAGAATTTTCCAGTTTGTTGTTCTCCACACAGTCCAAGGTTTTAGCATAGTCAATGAAGCAGAAGTAGATGTTTTACTGGAACTCCTTTGCTTTCTCTATGGCCCACCAAATGTTGGCAATCTGATCTCTGGTTTCTCTGCCTTTTCTAAATCCAGCTTGTACATCTGGAGGTTCTTTATTCACATATTGCTGAACCCAGGTTGAAGGGTATTGAGCATAACCTCACTAGCATGCAAAACAAATGCAATTGTCTGGTAGTTTGGACGTTGTTTGACACTGCCCTTCTTTGGGACTGGAATGAAAGCTGACCTTTTCCAGTTCTGTGGCTGCTGCTGAGTTTTTCAAATTTGCTGATGTAAAGAATACAGCACTTTAATAGTATCATCTTTTGGGATTTGAAATAGCTCAGCCTGAATTCCATCACCTCCCCTAGCTTTGTTTGTAGTAATGCTTCCTAAGGCCCACTTGACTTCACACTCCAGGATGTCTGGCTCTAGGTGAGTGACCATACCACAGTGGTTGCCTGGGTCATTAAGATCTTTTTTTGTATAGTTGTTCTGTGTTTTCTTGCCATCTCTTCTTTATTTATGCACTTATGAAGGAGCTTATTCCATTATATTTTCTTCTAAGAGTTTTGTGCTTCTCAGTCTTACATTCAAGTCTTTATCTCATTTTTAGTTGCTTTTTTTAAAAAAAAATAAGATGTAAGATAGTAGAAGTGCTTTTCTTTCAGCTTTATTCCCCAGCTATTCAATTTACTACAAGGGTATCCTAGACATTTCCAAGGATACCAGGTTGCCAGAGGCAGTGCTTCCAAAAAATTTCACAATCCTCCTTTTCCCCTCTCTGCTTCCAATTAGCAATAACCACAACTCAGCTCACTGTGGTGAAGAGAGCGTGATACCATGACAAGTTCTTGTTTCATTGAGGCCCTTTGACCTCATCAAAGGTCATGTGATGGATGTTGGATAACTGGAAATACTTGATTTTGCAAGGACAGATGCGTCATCTTTATGAACCCAGCTATATAGAGGGCCAGGAGGTACTGCTCTTAGCAGGCCTTAGCTGGGGATGAGGCTGAGGCCATACTGCAGCTCCTCATATGCCTTCCTGAAAAATACACTACCCTCTTCCTTCTTTGATTTTTCAGCAGTTTTCCATCACTGTCTTGCTATAAGCCAAACTTCCTAGCATGACATGTGAGTCCCACTTCCCAACCCAAACTGGCTATTGATTTACCTCTGATGTTTCCTCTCCTATCTTTTCATCCTTCACTCTATGTACTAGTCAAAGGTGCAGCTTTCTGAACTATCACTGTTTCATGGCTTTGTATATACTGTTTCTTCTACTTTGAAAGCCTTTCTTTTTTGCCATTATGTACACTGATAGGCTGACTACAACTTGTCATTCAAAACTTTGTTCTGCTATTAGCTCCTTTTGATAAATTTAATCAATTAGGTGTTACTGTATTTGCTCCTCTCAAAGATCTTGAAACTGTTCACTTTTTTGTTTTATTTTCACCCCCACAGACTGTCACTATCTTCTCCATATCTCTTTATCCAGTCAGATATACTGTGAGCTGCTGGAGGGTAAGAATGCTATCTTTTATCTCTGTATTTGTGGTTTTAGCACAATGATTCTAGATTGTCAATCTTCCTAAATGTTGGTAAATGCTAAGAGTCTCCACAATTTTTCAACAAATCATTTAATAAATATTTGAGTATTAAATGCAAGACTCCCTCTTGGATATGATACAAAGGTAAATAAGACTCCTATTTTTCATCCTAGGAGATTAAAATCTTATAGCAGTGTGCAAGCAGACAGACTTTCACAGGACTTGAGGCTATGTTGACCTCTACAGAGTAGGCCTCCACCGTATTTTAAATATGAATTTATTCTAACATTTAAAATGGGGTTATTTATATAGAAAACCTAAAATTTCATTTCTTCTCTCGAAAACTGGAAAAAAAAAAAAAAGAGTCACTGCATTGTTTCTCTCATGGCAATGTTGGACTAAAGGCAAGAGATAGTCTCCACTTTGATGGGCAGTTGAATACACAGCTGATTATTCTAAGTGTCTGTTGCTAGTTATCATCTGACTCCAGGCCAATTTCATCCCTTGGTCATTTTCCGGTCTCTGTGAACCAAGCTTCTGTGAAAACAATATGTGGCTCATCTGAGTGAGAAAATGAATAATTCTAAGTGAAAAGAGTGGATTTGTAGGTTAAAGTTAAATATTATATGGAAAAATTGGTATTGGTAGAGGTGGGAGGTGATGAAGAAAAGCTTTTTGTGTATATAACTAATTGCTGCTGTTGCTTTGTGGTAATCCACCTAAATTACAACTTTGGGATTTCTTAAATGTGCACAACCACAAATGTCTAACAAATCAAGATTTCAATTGCAGCTGAAAGCTAAGGCTTTCTCTGGCTGACAATGTAGACACCCATTTATATTCAGAGCATCATTCTAATTCCTTAAATAAAAGCAAAGGAACTGACTTGTATTTTTTTAAGTTCTTAAGATAGGGTGAGAAGAGAAAGACATTTCTTACTGCAGTGGATGCTGCTGCCAGCCTGCCCACATCCCCTGCACTGAGTGGGCACATCCATCCCCCAGTAGCATTGAGCATCACCACAAAGGGTACCCAGCTGCTCCTTCTCCAGAGAACCACCCTCTGAGAGAAGCCATTCCTCCCCCAAGACAGTCCGCCACCAGTAACTGACAGACAGGGACTATACAGTTCTGGCTCCCTTGCCTCAAAGTGCAACTAAACCGTGGTATAATTCATTCTCCAGAACTCCTTGTGGGACAAAGACTGAAGCTAATTCCAAGTGAGATCAGATCCTTACTTTCTTTCCCTGCTCTATGCAGGAGATGAGGGGTTGATCCCTGAGCGGGGAAATTTCCTGGAGGAGGGCATGGAAACCCACTCCACTATTCTTACCTGAAGAATCCCATGGATAGAGGAGCCTGGTGGGCTACAGTCCATAGGACCACAGAGAGCTGGACATGACTGAAGCGACTGAGCATACATGCATCCCACTTCTCTTCTCCTGAGAGCACATCTCCAATAAATTGCCTTCATAAAAACCTGTCTCAGTGTCTGCTTTTGGGAACCTGAGTGAAGACACTTATCAAATCAGTAGATCCATCTGGTTCCTAGTACAAGGACTAGGTGGGTTCAAATACTCTGCAAATGTCTGAAAAAGGCAGGACTCTTTGTCCAGCCTGACACCTCTGCATCTGGGTCCTGATCAAGGATTCCCCCTAACTTGCATCCCCATTAGAAATTCATTCTGCTCTGGAGGCACCAGACATTCACCAGATCAACGTACAGTAACTCAATCAGGTCAAAGACGTATAGTGCTACCTAGCCATCCCTGCCCATCAGCAAATATAGATTTCTTTATAGATTCCTAGCAGAATAACCTACTAAAAAGCCCAATTCTCAATTCTAGGTCATATAAAGAAAACAGAGCAAGAGAGAAGAAAAGATTGTCAAGAAATAAGGTCAAAATAATCAGAAGTTCTTGTAAACATTAAGAAAATCTGATTCTGTAAATTTCCACTTTATCTGGAACACTGGCAACCCCATATGTAGCTCTAAGACTCTGATTGCTGACACTTACTTTTCTTGCTTAATAATAGCTAAATTTAAGATTAATATGCAGAATGGTAAGTATGTTTTTCTGTTTGAGACTCCAAAGGTATGGATTCCAATGGTGCCACAATATACTAAGGTGATCTCAGATATTAGAAATGGAGGCAAGCTGCCAACTGTTAAGTTTTCAAAGATTCCATTTTTAGACAAGATAAATTTGATTTTGCATGTGAAGATTCAGGGCACTGCGAAATGAAACTGACAATAATAGACAATAATGATACCCTCAAACTTAAAAATTTCCATCTTGAGAAATGATGGAAAAAACTTGAGAACTAGATCCTTTAAAAAAAAATCACCACCAAACTGTAAAATGAAGAATGTTGTAGTTGTGAGAGACCAACCAACAGTAGTAAGGAAGGGAAAAATAGTGTTTTAAGAGACAGGGAGGATTATATCAATTTCTAGTTTAAAGTGCTTGCTGTTTACTGAATTAGGCCTTTTTTATGAATCATCTAAACCTAAATGGAGAAACCTTGGAACTTTATTTTACCCTTCTTCCTTATTTTATTGAATGAAATATTCTTTAAATTCTATAGCACTTAACAATTTTCAAAAGTTTCACACTTATGATTTCATATAATAACCCCTTTTCCCTCCTCTTCCCATATTGTCCCTCCCCCTTCCCTCTCCCCACAGGTAACTTCTAGTTTATTCTCTATACCTGTGAGTCTTTTTTTTTTTTACTCATTAGTTTGTTATATTTTTCAGATTCTACATGTAAGTAATGTCATACAGTATTTGTTTTCCCCTGTCTGACATATTTCACTTAGCATAATGCCTTCTGAGTCCATACATGTTGTTGCAAATGGCAAAATTTCATTTTTATGGCTGAATACTATTCTTTTGAATGTATATATACATATACACACATATACATATGTATATATACATACCATATCTTCTTTACCCATTTATCTGTTGATGGACACTTAATTTGCTTCCATATCTTAGCAATTATAAGACTTCCCTGTAGCTCAGATGGTAAAGAATCTGCCTGCAATTCATGAGACCTGCGTTCAATCCCTGGGTCAGTAAGATCCCCTGGAAAAGGAAATGACATCCCACTCCAGTATTCTTGCCTGGAGAATCTCCAAGGACAGAGGAGCTTGGCCAGCTATAGTCCATGGGGTCGCAAAGTGTCGGACACAACTAAGCAACTAACACACACATCTTAATATAAATAAAGCTGCTGTGATCATTGGGGTGGATGTACATATTTGAATTGATGTTTTTATTTCTTTAGGCTATATATCCAAGAGTAGAATTGCTGGATTATATGGTAGTTCTATTTTTCAATTTTTTAAGGAAGCTCTGTACTGTATTCTACTTTAATTGACTCAGAAATCTGAATTTTGATTGGGTACCATGAGAATTCTATACAAACTACTTGGAGATTATCTTTTGCAGCTTGTGTGAAGGAGTGTATATTTGGGGGCACACGACAGTAGAGTAAGGAGCGGTCCTAGAATTTTACATAAATTCTCTAGGTTGCACCTAACAGCAATCCAGTTTGCGGTAATCAAGCCTAGTCTATGGATTAGAAAACTGAGGCCTGGAAATTTAAGTCACTGATTGTTTTGACCATATCATAGGCCAAGTCTGAGTCTAAGAAGTTATAGGATGAACCAACACTGGAAATACTGGCCTGATTTTCCCATCCTCTGTCTCTACCCATTGGAGTAAAGGGAATGCCTTGCCAAAGGGATTCTGTTGGAAGCACTTTGGCAGTACAGTCAGAGATCCCTTTGATTTAGGTCTAGAAATTTGTTTATAAATAGAAGGCAATATATCAGAGAGATAGAAACATAGCTATTGGGGTCAGGAAAATTGAGTTCAGGTCTCAGGTCTTCACATTACTAGCTGTGAAAACTTGCCTAAGTTACCTTAATATAGTTAAGCTCAGTCCCAAGGGACATACTGTACTTACTTCATCAGTTCAGTTCAGTCACTCAGTTGTGTCCAACTCTTTGCAACCCCATGGATTGCAGCATGCCAGACTTCCCTGTCCATCACCAACTCCCGGAGCTTGCTCAAACTCATGTCCATTGAGTCAGTGATGCCATCTAAGCATCTCAACCTCTGTTGTCCCCTTCTCCTGCCTTCAATCTTTCCCAGCATCAGGGTCTTTTGAAATGAGTCAGTTCTTCACATCAGGTGGCCAAAGTATTGGAGTTTCAGCTTCAGCATCAGTCCTTCCAATGAATATTCAGGACTGGTTTCCTTTAGGATTGACTGGTTTGATCTCCTTGCTGTCCAAGGGACCCTCAGTGTCTTCTCCAACATTACAGTTCAAAAGCATCAATTCTTCAATGCTCAGCTTTCTTTATAGTCCAACTCTCACATCCATACATGACTACTAGAAAAACCATAGCTTTGGCTAGATGGACCTTTGTTGCCAAAGTAATGTCTCTGCTTTTTAATATACTTTCTAGATTGGTCATAGCTTTTCTTCCAAGGAGCAAGCATCTTTTAATTTCATGGCTGTAGTCACCGTCTGTGGTGATTTTGGAGCCCAAGAAAATAAAGTCTGTCACAGTTTCTATCATGTCCCCATTTATTTGCCATGAAATGATGGGACTGAATGCCATGATCTTACTTTTTTAATGTTGAATTTTAAGCCAGCTTTTTCAGTCTCCTCTTTCATTTTCATCAAGAGGATTTTTAGTTCCTCTTTGCTTTCTGCCATAAGGGTGGTGTCATTTGTGTATCTGAGGTTATTGATATTTCTCCCAGCAATCTTGATTCCAGCCTGTGCTTCATCCAGCATGAATGAGGTGGTATTATTAGTTACTTCATAGGGTGGTATTTAATATTAAAATAATGCGTGTAAACTTAGACCTGTGTCTAGCAAATAGCAAATTTTCATTAATGGTAGGAAAAGGGTAAACAAGTTGACTTTTCTGGCCTTTCACTTCCTTCAGGTCTCTAGTGATGTTGAAAGTGTTAGTCACTCAGTTGTGTCCAACTCGCTGAGACCCCACAGACTGTAGCTGGCCATACTCCTCTGTCCATGGGATTCTCCAGGCAAGACTAGAGTAGGTTGCCATTCCCTTCTCCAGGGAATCTTCCAGACCCCAGAATCGAACATTTCCACATTGCAGGCAGATTCTTTACCATCTGAGTCATGAGGAAACCCCCTAGTGATGTTGACATACCACCAATATGATCTTCTTTTTTGGTTACCACCATTTAAATTCCTATTTTCTACCAAGGTAGGGGTCCTCATTGCTTAATTTATGTTTAATGAGATGGCTGAATGGCATCATCGACTCAATGGACATGACTTTGAGAAAACTCCAGGAGATAGTGAAGGACAGGGAAGCCTGGTGTGCTACAGTCTATCAGGTTGCAAAGAGTTAGACACAACTTAGCAACTGAACAATAAGAATTACATTATATGTAAAGTGACTAGATGTTCCTAATAATACAAAACAGATCTCACAAAGTGGGGAGATATCTTCTGTAGTTTGCCTCTAAGACAGTCACTTCTAAAACACATATTTGGAAATACCTATTTTACAGGGTTGGTACTCCAAGTTTGCCTTGCCCTGAGACATCTGGTCACCCAACAGTTCTGCTGGGGCTGTGATGTCTCATTGAGCCCAACCTACTATACTGAAAGGAGAATGACTACTACTGATCCTGGAAGTCTTGATGATGCTAGAGTTGGGGAAAGTGTCCAGATATCCAAACTCACTTTCAAACAATAGGGATCCCTTTGCTTGAGAAATATCATTTCTGTTTCTATCCTTCCTGCAAATACTGCCCCAGATACAGCACAGGAATTGAATTGGAACTGAATTCTCTATGATGGTTAATTTTATGTATCAACTTGGAGTGGGTGGTACCCGGATAACAGGTCAAACATTATTCTGGGTGTGTCTGTGAGGGTGTTTTTTAATGAAATTAACATTTTAATTAGTAGACTCAGTAAAGCATATTTCCCTCCCTAATGAGGATGTCACTCATTCAATAACTTGAAGGCCTAAATAAAACAAAAAGACTGACCCTGACACAGGTCTGGGGAATTCCTACATGACTCCTTTGAGCTGGAACATGTCTTTTCCACCCTTTGGACTCAAACTGAAGCACAGCTTTCCTTGGGTCTTGAGCCTGCCAGTTTTTAGATTGAAACTTATACCTTGGCTCTCTTGGGTCCCCAGCTTATTGACTATAGTTCTTGGGTCTTCTCAGTCTTCCTAACCACATAAGCCATTTATTTTACACACACACACACACACACACATGCACACACGCACCCCTCCTAATGGTTTTGTTTCTCTAGGGAACCCTAATACATTCTTAAAATTGTGTATGCTCATGCTCAGTCGTGTCCCACTCTTTGAGAGACCCATGGACTGTAGGAATTTTCCAGGCAAGCATATTGGAGTAGATTGCCATTTCCTGCTCCAGAAGATCTTCCCAACCCAAGGATTGAACCCCCATCTCCTGTGTCTCCTACACTGGCAGGTGGGTTCTTTACCACTGCATGACCCGGTAAACCCTAACACATGAATTGTCAAAAGTGGTATTCAAACCCACACCTTCAGGGGAGACCGAGACCTGAATGCAGTGCCTTAGACCCCTTGGCCATCCTGACTTCCCTCTTAAAACTTAGGATGACGTATTTTTAAATGTGTTCATTTTAAGTAAGAATACCTGGGGAAGAAAATGTGCATTCTTTCCCTCAGAGTTCTCAGTCTTGTACTGAGAAGAGATTAAAGCACAAAGTGAGAAAATACCTACTTGCAAGCCTGCAACATGGAGTGTGCGTGTATATTCATGTGTGAGTGTCGGTGTGCATACACAGAGGGTGTAGCTACAATAGGACTTGGTTTCTAAGGACTGAAAAGAGAAAATAACGAGAACAGTTAAAATGGAACTATGTTATTTGGTGATATTTCTTCCATTATTAAGATGCTACTTTATGTTTTAAGAACCCAGCTGGATGAAGTAGGAACAGTGATTCATGCTGAAAATTCTCCAGGAGAAATAGGCTCCAACTGTATGGGGGTAGGGCCTTTTCTTTAGGACAATTTCCTCTGGTGATAGGAAGAAAAAAAATGTTGACATTTCCCTCTAGTGGCGGAAAGGAAATAAAACTCACTGAGAAGGTAAGATTAGAGGTCTTCAGTGAAGTGCAGTGACATCCTCCCTTCCTTCTTTTTGAGTACAATAATTGGTTGCTAATTATAAGCTATGCGTTGCCCAGACAAGCAATCTTCTGCATCAGAGAATTTGTAACTGAACTGGGAAAGTGAAAGTGAAAGTCACTCAGTTGTGTCCAACTCTGTATGACCCCATGGACTATACAGTCCATGGAATTCTCCAGACCAGAATACTGGAGTGACTTTCCCTTTCCCTTCTCTAGGGGATCTTTCCAATCTAGGGATTGAACCCAGGTCTCCAGCATTGTAGGCAGATTCTTTGCCAGCTGAGCCACAAGGGAAGCCCAAGAATGCTGGAATGGGTAGCCTATCCCTTCCCCAATGGATCTTCTTGACCCAGGAATAGAACCAGGGCCTCCTACATTGCAGGTGGATTCTTTACCAACTGAGCTATCAAGGAAGCCCCATGAACTGGGAAAGGTTTGGTCAGAGAAAAAGAGAAACCTGACTACTGAATGGTTCCAAGACAGTTTTGTGAAGTAGGTGAAAAAATAAGGGGCGATCTTCCTTTTTACCATGACTGAGCTTTCACCAGGTATACAATCATAACAGAATCTACTTCCCCTTAAGTTTTACCTCCAAGAATATTCTGATCCTTTCTTGCTTCTACTTTCCTTTCCTTCCAAGGTCTTAATGCCTCATGGTTCTTTTTTCACCTTAGTACTCCTGTTCTTCTTCAGTGATCCACAACACCTTGTACTATCACTGACTTTACTGAATTATTTTAAAATTGCCCTATAGTCAAAGCTATGATTTTTCTAGTAGTCAAAGAAGGCTGAGCACCGAGGAATTGATGGTTTTTGAACTGTGGTGTTGGAAAAGACTCTTCAGAGTCCCTTGGACTGCAAGGAGATCAAACTAGTCAATCCTAAAGGAGATCAACTCTGAATATTCATTGAAAAGACTGATGCTGAAGCTGAAACTCCAATACTTTGGCCACCTGATGCAAAGAGCCAGCTCATTTGAAAAGACCCTGATGCTGGGAAAGATTGAAGGCAGGAGGAGAAAGGGGCTGCAGAGGATGGGATGACTCAATGGATATGAATTTGCGCAAACTCCAGGAGATAGTGAAGGACAGGGAAACCTAGCTTGCTGCAGTCCGTGGGGTTGCAAAGAGTCAGACACAACTAACTGACTGAACAACAACAACTCCTATCCTTCATCAGTGATCCACAACACCTTGCACTATCATTGACTTCACTAAATTATTTTAAAATTGTATGTTTTTTGTCTATTTCTCCCCACTCCCACTAAATTTTTAACTCCTCACAGGCATGATCTAAATTTTATTCATCTTTGAATCACAAGTATCTCGGGGCCTAGAACTCAATAAACATTTGTTGAAATAAAGCATGTACGTGTCAACAAACCATTAAATGAATAAGTTTAAAAATAATTTGATAATTTAACAAGCCTATTGTTTAAACATATTAACTATATTTGATTTTATCAGGGGGATTGTGGGGAAAATACTTGAATTCAAAAGGGAAGCATAAAGAAAAGAACTGTAGAAAATAAATGTGAGATTGTTCCTTCTGTAGAGTTTTCCAGAATTTAGCCTATTTAAAACTATGTTTGAAAAATATGTTTGAGGGTGATCATATGGATGGAAGGACTCAAGGACAGCTCTGTACACATTAAATGCTGCTGTTGCTGCTAAGTCACTTCAGTCGTGTCCGACTCTGTGTGACCCCATAGATGGTAGCTCTCCAGGCTCCCCCGTCCCTGCGATTCTCCAGGCAAGAACACTGGAGTGGGCTACCATTTCCTTCTCCAACGCATGAAAATGAAAAGTCAAAGTGAAGTTGCTCAGTCATGTCCAACTCTTAGCAACCCCATGGACTGCAGACTACCAGGCTCCTCCATCCATGGGATTTTCCAGGCAAGAGTACTGGAGTGGGGTGTCATTGTCATGCAAAGATTGCCGTTGAATTGCAGTTCTTTCATGGTGGGGAGAATAGAAGGAAACCTAAGGCTTAAGAAATCTTACTCTCAGAATGAGAATAACATTCAGAACCTGAAACTAGCAACTGCTCCCCTTTCAAAACTTCATTTCCTCTAACTTCTTTTTCCTATTGAGAAAAAACTGATTATTTCTGATAGTCAGAAAGATAGGGATTTTATGACCCAAAGACTAGCAAAAATGAAAAATGATTAAATCATATGTGTAAATGAGAAGAAGAAATGTCATTCATGGTTATATCTGTTGGGAAAAAGCAGTAAAAAAAGGCTTCCCTACAAGAAGTAAATGTAGAAGAGACACATTTTTTCACATTCTAGATGAAGACACATGACTCAAATATAGGGCATTTTTATATTTTAAATGCAAACGCTCCTATATCAAGATCATTGTACGTGAGAGATACCAATATAGCCAAAAAAATAAGCTGAGAACTTTTAAGAAGGATGTAGTAGATCAAAGCAAGACAAAGCCCTCATGGTGAAAATTAGGAAATGTTGGCTACATTACAAAAAAATCATTTTCAAAGCATCAGAGAGATATGGAAGCAGAGAGAAAAAGCAAAGAATTATTAAAATTTCAGTTCTGTTTTTGCATTAATTGACAAACTAATCCTAAAAATTATACAGAAATGCAAAGGACGCAGGTATAAATTAATACATTTGTAGTAGATAGATATTCAGCAAAAAGAATGAAGGTGATCTCTAACTCACACTATACATTGAAAATTAACTTAAAGCAGATCATATACTCACATGTCAAGTGAAAGCAAAACTCCTAGACAAAAAATTGAAGTAAATCTTCATGACTTTGGGTTAGAAAGTAGATTCTTAGATACAACATCAAGATCACAGTGACAAAGGAAGAGAGGAGGAAAAAAGGGACTACATCAAAAGTGAAAAACAACAACAACAACACAACTTAGTGTTGCAAATAATACCACCAAGAAATTGAGAGTACAAGCCACAGAATGAGAGAAAATGTTTGCAGATATTACAAGGTACCTGCACCCAGAATATATAAAGAACACTTACAACTCAACAATAAAAAGAACTCAATTTAAAAACAAAGAATTTAAGTAGACATTTCTCTAAAGATATATAAATGGCCAACAAGTTCAACATCATCTATCATTAATGAAATGCCATCAAAATCACACTTGACTGCCACTTCCACATATACTAGGATGGTTATAATCTAAAACACACAGTAGTGACCAGGGTTGGCAAGGATGTGGAGAAACTAGAGCTCTCATACATTGCTAGTGGAATGTGAAAGGGTACAGCCACTTTGGAAAATAGTCTGAGTTTCCCCAAAATTTAAACTTAGAGTAACCATATACTCTTGCGATTCCACTTCTAGTGTATGCCCAATAGAAAGGAAAACACACAAAATGTGTGCAAAATATTCATGGCAGCATTACACATAATAGCCAAAAAATGGTAGCAAAATGTTCATCAACTGATTCATGCATAAATAAAATGTGGTATATCCTTCAATGGATTATTACTTAGCCATAAATAGGAATGAAATACTGATACATGCTGCAATACGGACGATCCTAGAAAACATTCCAATTAAGCCAAAGAAGCCAGTTACAAAAGTTACAAAAGGCTACAGATTGAATAATTCTATGTATATGACATTTCCACACACTAGGCAAATCCACAGGGACAGAAAGTATATTAGTGGTTTCCTGTCAGTGTAAGGGAGAGAGAATGGGAGTTTCTACAGAGGGTGATGAAAATATTTTGGAATTATAGTGCTGAAACTTGCACAACTTGATGAAAATACTAAAAACTATCTGTACACTTTAAAACTGATTTTTAAGGCATATGAATCTCATTTGAAAAGTCAATAGCAGTCTAAATCATCTCATTTTTCCAGGATAGATCAGTAAATCTGATGTATTTCTGAGACATGTTGGACAGAGAAATCTGTGTGATCTGAATTTTAATGACATGGTACTCTGTGGGGCTCAGAAAGCTGCATCTCTGAATTTGGCATTGACTCTGTCTTTTTGTAATTAACTGTGCTCTTCTGTCCCCCACTCCTAACCTCTGGGGACTGCAGGACCCAGCAGAAAGGCACAAAGCAGTCTTTCCTAATCCAGGTTCCCCATGGGGGAGGCCTGGCAATTTTCTCCACTCAAGAGCAAATTTTCTTGTGTCAAACTCATCCATAAAGAGTAACTCAATCAAGGATGATCCTAGGGCCCATCTTTCCTTCTGTATTTGGATGAACAGGGCAAGACATTCTGATAGAGGGCTAAGAGACGTACCATTTATGGAGCCACTTGCAATAAAAATGGGTAAAATCAGACAAAAAGATGAATTCTCATTTGCATCCCACAGAGGCAAACAGGAAATCCTTCTGATGGTTATCTAGCTAACATGTTTTAGCTTAGCGATGACTCACCCTCCACTCTCTGGTGTATTTCTAGCAAGAACCCTAACCACAGCCTGAGTCCACGAGGGCTTCCAGGTCTTAATGATTCCCTGTTATCCCTTTCCTTTCATCTCTCAGGTTGCCTGAAATCTGACAAGGATAGACTAACAAAATATAAATGTTACAAATAAGTTGCTAGAAAAAGTGATGATGGGGGAAACAAAAACCAAATGCTTTCTATTACAAGTTAAGAACCCACCTGAAAACAGGGCCTCTAGGGCAACTGAAAAAAAAAAATTTAAATGACCTATGTTGAGACCAGAAACTAAAACGGACAGGAATGGGTGAATTTAACTCAGATGACCATTATATCTACTACTGTGGCCAAGAATCCCTTAGAAGAAATGGAGTAGCCTCATGGTAAACAAGAGAGTCCGAAATGCAGTACTTGGATGCAATCTCAAAAATGACAGAATGATCTCTGTTCATTTTCAAGGCAAACCATTCAATATCACAGTAATCCAAGCCTATGCCACCACCAGTAATGCTGAAGAAGCTGAAGTTGAACAATTCTATGAAGACCTACAAGACCTTTTAGACCTAACACCCAAAAAAGATGTCCTTTTCATTATAGGGGACTGGAATGCAAAAGTAGGAAGTCAAGAAACACCTGGAGTAACAGGCAAACTTGGCCTTGGAATATGGAATGAAGCAGGGCAAAGGCTAACAGAGTTTTGCCAAGAGAACACACTGGTCATAGCAAACACCCTCTTCTAACAACACAAGAGAAGACTCTACACATGGACATCACCAGATGATCAACACCAAAATCAGACTGATTATATTCTTTGCAGCCAAATATGGAGAAGCTCTATACAGTCAGCAAAAACAAGACCAGGAGCTGACTGTGGCTCAGATCATGAACTCCTTATTGCCAAATTCATACTTAAATTGAAGAAAGTAGGGAAAAACACTAGACCATTCAGGTACGACCTAAATCAAATCCCTTATGACTATACAGTGGAAGTGAGAAATAGATTCAAGGGACTAGATCTGATAGACAGAGTGCCTGATGAACTATGCACAGAGGTTTGTGACATTGTACAGGAGACAAGGATTAAGACCATCCCCATGGAAAAGAAATGCAAAAAGGCAAGATGGTTGTCTGAGGAGGCCTTACAAATAGTTGTGAAAAGAAGAGAAGTGAAAAGCAAAGGAGAAAAGGAAACATATTCCCATTTGAATGGAGAGTTCCAAAGAATAGCAAGGAGAGATAAGAAAGCCTTCCTCAGTGATCAATGCAAAGAAATACAGGAAGACAACAGAATGGTAAAGACTAGTGATATCTTCGAGAAAACTAGAGATACCAAGGGAACATTTCATGCAAAGATGGGCTCAATAAAGGACAGAAATGGTATGGACCTAACAGAAGCAGAAGATATTAAGAAGAGGTGGCAAGAATACACAGAAGAACTGTACAAAAAAGATCTTTACGACCCAGATAATCATGATGGTGTGATCACTCACCTAGAGCCAGACATCCTGGAATGTGAAGTCAAGTGGGCCTTAGGAAGCATCACTATGAACAAAGCTAGTGGATGTGATGGAATTCCAGCTGAGCTATTTCAAATCCTGAAAGATGATGCTGTGAAAGTGCTGCACTCAATATGCCAGCAAATTTGGAAAACTCAGCAGTGGCCACAGGACTGGAAAAAGTCAGTTTTCATTCCAATTCCAAAGAAAGGCAATGCCAAAGAATGCTCAAACTACCACACAATTGCACTCATCTCACATGCTAGTAAAGCAATGCTCAAAATTCTCCAAGCCAGGCTTCAGCAATATGTGAACCATGAACTTCCAGATGTTCAAGCTGGTTTTAGAAAAGGCAGAGGAACCAGAGATCAAATCGCCAACATCTGCTGGATCATCGAAAAAACAAGAGAGTTCCAGAAAAACATCTATTTCTGCTTTATTGAATATGCCAAAGCCTTTGACTGTGTGGATCACAATAAACTGTGGAAAATTCTGAAAGAGATGGGAATACCAGACCACCTGACCTGCCCCTTGAGAAACCTACATGCAGGTCAGGAAGCAACAGTTAGAACTGGACATGGAACAACAGACTGGTTCCAAATAGGAAAAGGAGTAGGTCAAGGCTGTATATTGTCACCCTGCTTGTTTAACTTATATGCAGAGTACATCATTAGAAACGCTGGGCTGGATGAAGCACAAGCTGGGATCAAGATTGATGGGAGAAACATCAATAACCTCAGATAGTGTCATCTATCCTTAAGGCACCACCTTTATGGCAGAAAATGAAGAGGAACTAAAAAGCCTCTTGATGAAGGTGAAAGAGGAGAATGAAAAAGTTGGCTTAAAGCTTAACATTCAGAAAACTAAAATCATGGCATCTGGTCCCATCACTTCATGGCAAATTAGATGGGGAAACAGTGGAAACAGTGTCAGACTTTATCTTTTTGGGCTCCAAAATCACTGCAGATATGAAATTAAAAGATGCTTACTCCTTGGAAGGAAAGTTATGACCAACCTAGATAGCATATTCAAAAGCAGAGACATTACTTTGCCAACAAAGGTCCGTCTAGTCAAGGCTATGGTTTTTCCAGTGGTCATGTATGGCTGTGAGAGTTGGTCTATAAAGAAAGCTGAGTGCTGAAGAATTGATGCTTTCGAACTGTGGTGTTGGAGAAGACTCTTGAGAGTCCCTTGGACTGCAAGGAGATCATTCTAAAGGAGATCAGTCCTCAGTGTTCTTTGGAAGAACTGATGCTGAAGCTGAAACTCCAGTACTTTGGCTACCTAATGCGAAGAGTTGACACTCATT
Organism: Cervus canadensis; assembly: GCF_019320065.1. Classification (NCBI taxonomy): domain Eukaryota; kingdom Metazoa; phylum Chordata; class Mammalia; order Artiodactyla; family Cervidae; genus Cervus; species Cervus canadensis. The sequence continues at coordinate 39,022,300 of NC_057398.1, forward strand.
AGAAAAGATCCTTATGCTGGGAGGGATTGGGGGCAGGAGGAGAAGGAGACGACAGAGGATGAAATGGCTGGATGGCATCACCGACTGGATTGACATGAGTTTGAGTAAACTCCGGGAGTTGGTGATGGACAGGGAGGCCTGGCGTGCTGTGATTCATGGGGTTGCAAAGAATAGGACACGACTGAGTGACTGAACTGAACTGAAGACAAGAAAATAATTACTTTAAATAATTCTAAGCTGCTATCATTTTTTAAAAATTCTTAATTGGAGTGTAATTGCTTTACAATTTTGTGATAGTTTTTGCTGTATGACAATGTGATAGCTCAATGGGTAAAGAATCTGCCTGCAATGCAGGAGACACAGAAGAGATGGGTTCAATCCCTGGGTCAGGAAGACCCCCTGGAGGAGGAAATGGCAACCTACTCTAGTATTTTTGCCTGAAAAATCCCATGGACATGGGCACAAAGAGTCAGACACGACTGAGCGACTAAACAGAAATCAGCCGTAAGTATAAAAGCAGAGACATCACTTTGCCAACAAATGTCTGTATAGTCAAAGCTATGGTTTTTCCAGTAGTCATGTATGGATGTGAGAGTTGGACCATAAAGAAGGCTGAGTGCCTAAGAATTGATGCTTTCAAACTGTGGTGCTAGAGAAGACTCATGAAAGTCCCTTGGACAGCAAGGAGATCAAATCAGTCAATCCTAAAGGAAACCAGTCCTAAATATTCATTGGAAGGGCTGATGCTGAAGTTGAAGCTCCTATACTTTGGCCACCTGATGTGAAGAGCTGACTCATTGGAAAAGACCCTGATGCTGGGAAAGATTGAGGGCAAGAGAAGAGGGTGGCAGAGGATGAGATGTTTAGATAGCATCACCAACTCAATGGAGATGAGTTTTCACAAACTCCAGGAAATAGTGAAGGACAGGGAAGCCTGGCATGCTGTAGTCCATAGGGCAGCAGAGTTGGACACAACTTAGTGACTAAATAACAAATATAACAATACATACATACATACATACATATATACATATATATATATATATGTATCCCTTCTCTCTTGAGTCTCCCTCCAACCCCTCTAAGTCATCACAGAGCACTGGGCTGGGCTCCCTGTGTTATACAGCCTAAGCTGCTATCATTTTTTATAAAATGATAATTTAAACAGTTAATTGTGTAAAGTTGTTGTTTTTTTTTTAAGTGACCCCCTCCTCCAATATCTAAAAATATCTTACTTTCTAGAGCCACTAACTGAGAGCCACTTCTGATCCAGCTGGTCCAGTTGTACCTGAGTTCCTCTTTCTGGCTGTTTTTTCCTGTTCTTAGGTTGACAGTAATGAATAATAATAGTAGGACTGAGCCAATCTTGTTCCACATTGGGAAATGAGGAACTGGACCAGAGTAAAGACAGCCAGTGAATGCAAACAGAAAGAGGCAGAAGCTGGAACACTGGCTGCACAGTGACCTGGAAAGCACTTCAGTATTCTAATGCTCAGGTTACATCCTCAACCTGTTAAATTATAATTTCTGTGCATGGAAACCAAGCATCAGTTTTCCCAAAAGCAAACTAGATGTCCATAGACAAAGGAATGGATAAAAAAAGATGTGGTACTTATGGCTGCTAGGGGAAAGGGTGTGGGGAAGAGATAGTTAGGGAGTTTGGGATGGACAGGTACACACTGCTATATTTAAAACAGATAACCAACACAGACCTGCTATATAGTGCAGGGACTCTGCTCAGTCCTCTGCTCACGGCAGCCTAAATGGGAGGGGAATTTGGGGAAGAATAGATATATATATATAAGGCTGAATCTCTTAGCTCTTCACCTGAAACTATCGCTGCAACTATCATAACATTGTTAACTGGTTATACCTCAGTACAAAATAAAAAGTCTTTTTTAAAAAACTGTTCCAATGCATAGCAAAAGTTGAGAACTACTGGGCCAGAGGAAAGAGAGAGATGATCCTAACGTTTGAAACTCAAAGTCACATGCAGTTTGATTCCATGCAGTTATTCTAGAACTCTAAGCTCTCAGCTCAGCTACCATCCTCAAGCAAAGAGTAAAACCATTCTTCCCTGTTTTCCATTCTCTCAGCTGTAATTCCTCCTTTTGACATTTTCCCCACTTCAGATACCTTTGAGGTTCAAGTTACTTTGGTTTTATCTTATATGTATCTATTGCACAGGTGCTGTAAACAGGGGTTTTCTCTAATCACTGTCAATCTCTCTCTCATTCCTTACCTATACTCTATGTCTAAAGGCTAGAGATTCTCAAAGCATGATTTCTAGACCTCGGGCATCAGTATCACCTGGAAATGCACAGAAATGTTGGTTCCTGGGACCCACCCACTGAACCAGAAATTCTAGGGGTGGAGTCCAGTAGTCTGTGTTTTAACAAACCTGCAGGTGATATTGACACAGGCTAGAACTTGAAAACCATTGCTCTGTCAAGAAGCACTAGATTAATCCTGCTGTGAAGCTCAAAGCCAACCAGTCAGCATAGGGCCATTAGAAGAGGTACAGAGAACCTGGAGGCAATGTTATGACAGGACATAGAAGCTGCCTTGAGGCTAAATAATTAGAGCAACATAAGCATTGTTAGCATCAGGGGGCTAAAGGGACCATAACGCTTGAGTGTCTTTCTGCTTTGCTTTCCACCAACCTCTTCTATCTCCCCTGTATCCATGGATTTTCTTTCAGTTAAACAGCTATCTTTGGAGACATACATGTTCCTATTTTGAATGTAAGTCCCCTCACAGGGCAGCAGCTCTCCACCTTAAGTCTTCCAAAACATGAGTGTACATAGTGCTTATAATTTCATTACCTGGGAGCCAAATAAAAAGAGCACAATTCACGGAAAGAACAAGGAGCTTGGCTTCAGTCCCAGACACTTAACTCATCAATAAATATTTGTTCATTCTATGAGGACAGTATTACGATAGTTCTTGTTAACAACTGGTCTAATATTCATCTGGGGAGCTTATTTTTATTTTTACATGTCTGCATGGTGGCCTAATAAACCTTGTTCTGGCTCTCACCTCCTTCCAATCTACTTGCTACACAGAAGCCAAAAGTTTCTTTTAAAAAGAATATCTCATTGTATTACATACATCCTTCCTGAAAACCCTCTTAATAACTTTAAATGTGCCTGAAATAAACCCTAAATTTCTTTCAAAAGCCTGCAAGAGTCTTCAGGCTCCCCTGTACCTTCTTGCTTCTCCTGCCACTATTTTCCCTTTCGTGGCACTATCTTCTGGTCACCGTGGTCTTGCTTTTCCCCACAAGTCGGTCTCCTTTTCACCACAGTGTCTTTGCCCTTGCTGCTCACTTACCTAGAAAGGTCTTCTCCATATGTTCACGTGGTTTTTGTGGCTCAGATGGTAAAGAATCTGCCTGCAATGCAGGAGACCTGGGTTCGACCCCTGGGTTGGGAAGATCCCCTGGAGAAGAGAACTACTACCCACTCCAGTATTCTTGCCTGGAGAATCTTATGGACAGAGGAACATTGTGGGCTACAGTCCATGGGGTCGCAAAGAGTTGGATATGACTGAGTGACTTTCACTTTCTCTGTTTATTTAGGTCTCAAGTCAAACATTAACTTTTGCAGGAAACATGAGTACATACTCAGTTACCAATCCTTACACAGCTGCTATTATACTCTTTATGTAGCATTTAAAACTAGCTAAGCACGTGTATCAATCTATACATCTATCCATTCACTTTTCTGCATGTTGTTTCTGAAGGACTTTGTTTTTCTTCTGTTACCTCTCATCTGGAATCTAAATTCCCAAAAAACAGGGGAATTTTCTGTCTTGTTCATTCCTGTATTTCCAGATGTAATAGGATAATAAACATTTTATGAATATATAAAAGTGAATAAATTCATACACCATAAAATATTTTGAAGAATAATAGTACATAAAGTTCTGTTTTTAAAAACTAATCATTTACAAGGTTCTAGTAAACCTGAATCGTTAGCTAATATCATGTTATAAAATCTGAATTAGTTAGGGGTGTTACAGCAACCAGTACTCAAGAAACCAAGCCCCACACTCTGAGAGTTAGAACCCAGGTTTATTACTCTGGCAGGCCTAAAGGAGTTAACACTCCAAGCTCTGAGCCCTGGACAAAGGTGTTAGGGAAGCACGCTGATTGAAACCTCCCACCCTGGCCAGGCACCATAGTAACCATTTGCATGAGTTGTTTTATGACAGGAGATCCTGATAAGGAATACGGAACTAATAAGCCACCACCAACCGGAAGAGTTCAGGAAAGGTCAAAAGGAGACACTGCGTGTCCATCCACTTCCTAGAATCCCTCTCGATAGCATCCATCTTGGCTGAGCGATGCATGCGCCACCAGGAAAGACTCTGAATTAGAATGATTGACCAAAGACCACCCAGAAACTAAGCCCATCACCACAAACCCCAAGACTGTGAGCCACGTGGCAGAGCAGTTCTCCTGGGTTCCCTTACCTACTGCTCTCCACCTGGGTGCCCTTTCCAATAAAATCTCTTGCTTTGTCAGCATGTGTCTCCTTGGACAATTCATTTCCAAGTGTTAGACAAGAGCCTGCTCCTGGGGTCCTGTAGGGGGCCTCCCCCTTCCTACAACAAAGGGATTACAGAGTTTTTATAGATAGCCTATAGTGGGCAACACTAGCTGTTAATAGGCTGGTTTAAACAAAGGGGTTTCCCATGCATGGGAATAGCAGTCAAGATGGAGAGGGGGATGCCTGGCCTGGACAGGCATGATTAAGCAGGTTTGCAGGGGCTGGGCAATTGTGAAGAGCACAACAAGGGTGAGTAAGATAAACTCCAGTTCCTAGTATTGCAAGTCCCCACTTTCTGAGACTACGTGACCTACGTGACCTAGACTTTGCAAAGGGAAGTTGAGTTATAGAGGCAGAAGGAGAAGGAGATTATGTAAAATTTTAACTTTTTCTCTTCAGGGGAAGTCTAGACATATTTTTAATATAGAATATTGGTGTACAAAGGGTATTAAAAGTTTATTATCCTTTCACAGGGCAGGAATGCTTTCCAACCATCAAACAGAAAAAAAGTCTTCTTTTTGAAGTATCAACCACTTCCTTTTGCTCACTGTGAAGTCTTTGGAACCTGGAATGTAGTATGACAGATGGTTCAAATTTAGACAACATCTCCCCCACCTTCCATAGAAGGCTAATTTGCAAAACATATTCATATTCTCTAATAAGTAAGTGTAACCCAGTAAGCAAGCAGATTTACTTGGCTCATGCAGTGGGCATATCTTTAAGGTAAAAGAGAAAAACACAGTGAGTTTCCAAGTGCAATTTTCATTTAAAAAATCTGTGTCAGAGATAAATGATTTGAAGGAAGAGATTTCAGGTTTCAAGAGCCAGTGTTATGTAAGTCACCCAGTGCAGAAACCCCTGCAATATCCTGTAATATCCATGACAGCTTTTCCTTGATCATTTCAAGTCCATTACTTCACTAGACAACCTGATCCACGATTAAAAAGTTTGAATTATAAGATAATTCTTTCCAAACATGTCTTTAAAACTGCCTCTCTAAATCTTTCCTATCCGCCTGCTATAAAGGTCAACACAAATGAGTCTCTCCCCTTTCCCACATGACATTCCTTCAAACATGAAATCATATCCGTTCTTCCTTTTTCTCTTTCCAGATCAAGTTTTCTCATTAGTTACTAGCTGTTTCTTTTGTGAATTGTTTCCAATACCCTATCATTATGGTTCTATTCCTTTATAAATACTCCAGTTGATCAATGTGCATGCATGTGTGATCAGTTGTGTCCAACTCTTTGTAACCCTATGGGCTATAGCCTACCAGGTTCCTCTGTTCATGGAATTTTCCAGGCAAGAATACTGGAGTGGGTTGCCATTTCCTCCTCCAGGGGATCTTCCAGACCCAGGGATTAAATCTGTGTCTCCCACATTGGCAGGCAGATTCTTTACCACTGTGCCACCTGGGAAGCCTCCAGTTGTTCAATATCCCTCTTAAAATGTAAATTCCAGAGGTAAACTGAACATTTAATGAGTGGCTTGACTGTTTCATAGTATACAATTCTGTCATTCTCCTTATTTTGGTCCTGTGCCCAGAATAAGATAGTTAGGGTTTTGACAGCTTTGTCACAGTTGACTCATATTTAGAACATACGGATTAAGACTCACTTTAGTGATGTCCTAAATCCTCTGCCAACTTTTACAGAAGGGTACACAGTGACCAGGGGATAATTAGGTTAACTTGGGGTTTTCTAGACATCTAAGGATTTCAGTATAGTTACCAATAAAGGCAAAGTACTTGATGTACTTTCTAGGTGGGTTTAACATTTAATCCTCTATTCTGGTTCTTTGACTTTGATGGCTGTTTATCAGCAAATCTTGTTATAATATTCTGTCCCTCAAAAAGAGTTTTCCAGGAACAAAGAGCAGGGAACCTGAAGGCAGCTTGTCAAACCTCTTGTTTCTTTTTAGGTACAAACTCAAATGCTAACCCACGAGTCTCCCTGGTTGGTTGCTAATTAGTCTGCTTATCTTTTTTTCCATCTAAACAGTAGCCACACTTTAATAGAGGGTTAAATACAATACTGCCAACAGTAGAACTATGATTCCAGATGGCCAAAACATCTTCTGCCGAGACCTTGGGAATTGTTTCTTCTCTTGTTCTCACAAATGCTGACTTTCTGACCTCCAAGGCATGCCCTAAGGTTTGTGTTTTTCAATATTCATCCCAAAGTAGGAGGTGATCTAATCTACCTAGGTCCTTCCTGGCTTGTTTTAAACTTGCTATTGGCAAGTAGAATGGAACAGTGTGAAATTAAGACAGAAACATTGCTGATTTAGGAATTTACCATGATTATCACACTTTATGATCTAAGGCATTTATAATCCTGATTTTTTTTTTTTTTTTTTGGCACGTCTTGAGTATGCTACTGTCTATGCACAGAGACTGCAATCAGTAAGCAAGTGTCCAGTGAATGAAGTAACTAGCGTTACAGGCTTTCCTGTAGGTTTCCCATATACAGCTAGATGCACAAGATATTCAACATCTGTCACTGACCAAAAGGACTATTACTCTGCTTATCTTAACAAATTCCTGGTGGGGTCATGCAGAGAACCATTATGACAAAGTCATTATCTCTTTTTTCTCTCTGAAGTCTGCTTTCCCTGGTTCTGAACCCTCGTCTTCCCTTCCCAAGACTCCATACCTTCAGTCATTCATTTTGTTGTCCACAGCCCTTACTGAAAGACTGCACTCAGACTTGCAATCTGTAGCATTACCTATAGTTCCCTCCAAAAAACAAACCCCCAAACCCATGTCTGTCCTCTGTCCCTTATTCTCAAAGCCCCAGAATATGTTTAGAAAATTAACCCAAGAAATCTAGTGTGTAAAGACAGGAATAATATTGAGAGCTTTTTAGTCTAGTGGTTAAGCTTAGTAGCTTTCAGAGACAAACTGCCTGGTTTGGAGGCCAGCTCTACCAACAAATGGTGAAACCAGTGAAGGAGTCTTTTGGGCCTAGAAAAGAAAACAAACAACAGTCTCAAAGGCCCTTGCTGAATCATCTAACTTTGGAGAAAACAAAACAGAAATTTAGGTCCCGCCCTGATGCTCCAGGGCGGTTGCATCTATCTGGGACTTATCACCCCCTGTTCAGAAACCGTCCAACCCCTACACCTGCCCAGAAAACTTATCGCCCCCTGCCCAACTACAAATGCCATCTCAACTAAAGAATACTCAAAACATCCCGCCTGATTAATGTTTCCCTTATCACTTCCACAAACCTCCCTATAAATATGGAGCCTTCCTGATCCCTCTTGGCGGTCAGCCTGGTCGTTAGGCTGATTGTCATCCCTCCTTGCCTGAATAAAGGTAACCTACTTCTATTGAGGTCGTCTTTCTTTCTCTGCCTCAGCCCGAACTATACCTTACAACCAGGGGCAAGTTATTTAACTTTTCTGTGTCTTAATTTTTCTCATTTGTACACTGGGGCTAATAGCATCTACTTCATAGGGTTGTAAATAGTATTAAGCTTATGCAAAAAAATGTAAATACCTGGCACATAATACATACTCAGTAAACACTATCTATTACTCCTTCCAGTCAGTTTCAGTTCCTTACTTGAGAGGTTTTTGTTCAGAGAGGTAACAGTAACCACTGCTTTCGGAGAATTTTAGAATCCAGAAAAACATTCTGGTACCCTTCAAAGTGGGGCTTCCTGGGTGGTGCCAGTGGTAAAGAACCCGCCTGCCAATACAGGAGATGCAAGAGACGCAAGTTCAATCCCCTGGAGGAAGGCTTGGCAACCCACTCTAGTATTCTTGCCTGGAGAATCCTATGGACAAAGGAGTCTGGCGGGCTACAGTCCATAGGGTCACAAAGAGTTGGACATGACTGAAGCAACTTAGCACACACACACACACACATCAAACCACATTAATTAGGTACTCAGCTATCACTTAGGAATAAAGACAACCCAGATGACCCAAAATACCATGGTTTCCATGTATACAAGCACAGGCACCAAAGCAGTGGGATTCAAAGTGTTGCCTAGATTCTGATGGTATCTGAAGACATTCTGAGGATATGCAGATGTACATGGTTTCAAGGCACTAATGTATTCTCAGCTTCCATAAAATGCTTATGAAAAAGCGTAGTTTTGGGGGAGGAGCTAAGATGGTGGAGGAATAGGATGGGGAGACCACTTTCTCCCCTACAAATTCATCAAAAGAACATTTGAACGCTGAGCAAACTACACAAAACAACTTCTGACCGCTAGCAGAAGACATCAGGTGCCCAGAAAAGCAGCCCATCGTCTTCGAAAGGAGGTAGGACAAAATATAAAAGATAAAAAGGGAGACAAAAGAGCTAGGGACAGAGACCTGTCCCAGGAAGGGAGTCATAATAGAGGAAGTTTCCAAACACCAGGAAACCCTCTCACTGGTGGGTCTGGGGGAAGTTTTCAAATCTCAGAGGGCAACCTAACTGGGAGGAAAAATAAATAAAACCCACAGATTACATGCCTAAAAACAACTCCCAGCAGAAAAGTACCCAAGACGCCTGTATCCGCCACCAGCAAGTGGGGGCAGAACGGAGAGGAGCGGGCGGCATTGCTTAGGGTAAGGACCAGGCCTGAATGCCCTGAGAGCAATCGGAGGGAGCTAACACGAGATAGCAACTTAAACTGTGGGATAGTAAGAGAGAGAGAGAGAAAATTAACTGGGCCGAACACACTGCCGGCCGTTCGCAGAGCAAAGGGACTGAGCAATCCCAGAGAAGAGCTAGCCGGTGGTGGACTGGCCCATCCCCCGCAAGAGGCAGGAGGCAGGGGGGAGGGGAAAGGGGCAAACTCGGCTCCAGAGACAGCATCCCCTACCAAACTGCAAACAGGCCTCCAGTTTCTAACCAAAGATTTCCTGAGATTCTGGATGGTCGACATCCACCGGGAGGGTCGCGGCTAGAGGCCAGCTCCCGAGAATAGACACAAGGTGCACGCGCGCGTGGAAACTGAGGCTGGGACCGCGGAGAGGATAAGGTGCACCGCACCCGGGGAGAGTGCGACCATCAAGCTCCTGGCTGCCTGAGCTACTCGGGCTGGGGAAAGCACAAAATGCAGGCCCAACCGAGTCCGCGCTTTTGTGGAATACCCGAAAACTGGAACCTCACGCAGCGCAGGGTCCGCTCCATATAGAGCAGCCAGGAGCCTGAGCAGTGTAGACGGGGAAAGCACACACCCGTGAACAGGGGCAAACCCAGTGCGGCGGGAACACTGTGAGTGCTCCCCACACATGCCAGTGATATCTGTCTGCAGCGCCCCTCCCTCCCCGCAGCACGCGCCCCTCCCTCCCCGCAGCGCGACTGAACAAGTGAACCTAAACAAGAGACCACCTCCACCCGCCTGTGTCAGGGAAGAAATTAGACACTGAAGAGACCGGCAAACAGAAGCCAAATAAACAAAGGGAACTGCTTTAGAAGTGACAGGTGCAACGGATTAAAATCCCTGTAGGTAACACCAACTACACTGGAAGGGGCCTATAGATATCGAGAAGTGTAAGTTGGAATGAGGAGCTATCTGAAACTGAACTGAACCCACACTGACCGCAACAGCTCCAGAGAAATTCCTAGACATATTTTTACTTTTTTTTTTAATTAAAAATTTTTCCTTTTTATTTTTCTCTTTTATTTTCTTTTAAAATTCCCTATTACTCCTCCATTACTCCTTAACTTTCATTTTCATTTTCATATATTTTTACTATTTTTTTTTAATTAGGAAAGAAATATTTTTTTCGTTTTATTTTTTCTCTTATTTTCTTTTAAAGTCCTCTATTACTCCTCTATTACTCCTTAATTTTCATTTTCATTTCACTATAACCTTGTAAAAAAAAAAGAAGGAGAAGCCCTATTTTTAAACCAAACTTCATATATATTTCTAAAATTTTTTGTGTTTTTGTTTTTAATATTATATTTTTAAGAATCTAACCTCTACTCTAGATTTTTAATCTTTGTTTTTCAGTATTTGATATCAATTTTGGACATTTAAGAATCCAATATTCAGTACCCATTTTTACTCAGGAGTGTGTTGATTACTCTCTCCCACTTTTGACTCTCCGTTTTCTACCTCAGAACACCTCTATTTCCTCCCTCCCCCTTCTCTTCCCAATCTAATTCGGTAAATCTCTGTTGGTGTCTGGGCTACAGACAACACTTTGGGAACAGAGAACTGTGTAGATCTATCTCTCTCCTCTTGAGTCCCCCCTTTTCTCCTCCTGCTCATCTCTATCTCCCTCCTCCCTCTCCTCTTCTTCATGTAACTCTATGAACCTCTCTGGGTGTCCCTCACGGTGGAGAATCTTTTCACCATTAACCTAGAAGTTTTATTATCAGTGCTGTATAGTTGGAGAAGTCTTGAGACTACTGGAAGAATAAGACTAAAATCCAGAGGCAGGAGACTTAAGCCCAAAACCTGAGAACACCAGAGAACTTCTGACTACAGGGAACATTAAGTAATAAGAGACCATCCAAAAGCCTCCATACCTACACTGAAACAAACCACCACACAAGAGCCAATAAATTCCAGAGCAAGACATACCATGCAAATTCTCCAGCAACGCAGGAACATAGTGCTGAGCATCAACATACAGGCTGCCCAAAGTCACACCTAACACATAGACCCATCTCAAAACTCATTACTGGACACTCCATTGCACTCCAGAGAGAAGAAATCCAGTTCCACGCACCAGAACACTGACACAAGCTTCCCTAACCAGGAAACCTTGACAAGCCAATCATCCAACCCCACCCACTGGGTGAAACCTCCACAATAAAAAGATCACCAGAATACAGAAAGCCCACTCCAGACACAGCAATCTAAACAAGATGAAAAGGCAGAGAAATACCCAACAGGTAAAGGAACGTGAAAAATGCCCACCAAGTCAAACAAAAGAGGAGGAGATAGGGAATCTACCTGAATAAGAATTTAGAATAATGATAATAAAAATGATCCAAAATCTTGAAAACAAAATGGAGTTACAGATAAATAGCCTGGAAACAAAGATTGAGAAGATGCAAGAAATGTTTAATAAGGACCTAGAAGAAATAAAAAAGAGCCAATTAAAAATGAATAATGCAATGAATGAGATAAAAAACACTCTGGAGGGAACCAACAGTAGAATAACAGAGACAGAAGATAGGATAAGTGAGGTAGAAGATAAAACGGTGGGAATAAATGAAGCAGAGAGGAAAAAAGAAAAAAGAATCAAAAGAAATGAGGACAACCTCAGGGACCTCTGGGACAATGTGAAACGCCCCAACATTCGAATCATAGGAGTCCCAGAAGAAAAAGACAAAAAGAAAGGCCATGAGAAAATACTCAAAGGGATAATAGCTGAAAACTTCCCTAAAATGGGGAAGGAAATGGCTACACAGGTCCAAGAAACCCAGAGAGTCCCAAACAGGATAAACCTAAGACGAAATACCCCAAGACACATATTAATCAAATTAACAAAGATCAAACACAAAGAACAAATATTAAAAGCAGCAAGGGAGAAACAACAAATAACACACAAAGGGATTCCCATAAGGATAACAGCTGATCTATCAATAGAAACCCTTCAGGCCAGAAGGGAATGGCAGGACATACTTAAAATAATGAAAGAGGAACATTACAATAATGAAAGAGAACATAATCTACAACCTAGATTACTGTACCTAGCAAGGATCTCATTCAGATATGATGGAGAATTCAAAAGCTTTACAGACAAGCAAAAGCTGACAGAATTCAGCACCACCAAACCAACTCTTCAACAAATGCTAAAGGATCTTCTCTAGATGGGAAACAGGAAGGTTGTATAAACGTGAACCCAAAACAACAAAGTAAATGGCAACAGGACCATACCTACCAATAATTTCCTTAAGTGTAAATGGTTGAATGCCCCAATCAAAAGACAAAGACTGGCTGAATGGATACAAAACCAAGACCCCTATATATGCTGTCTACAAGAGACCCACCTCAAAACAAGGGATACATACAGACTAAAAGTGAAGGGCTGGAAAAAATATTTCATGCAAATGGAGACCAAAAGAAAGCAGGAGTCGCAATACTCATATCAGATAAATAAGACTTTAAAATAAAGGCTGTGAAAAGAGACAAAGAAGGACACTATATAGTGATCAAAGGATCAATCCAAGAAGAACATATAACAATTATAAATATGTATGCACCCAACATATGAGTGCCGCAACATGTAAGGCAAACACTAATGAGTATGAAAGAGGAAATTAATAGTAACACAATAATAGTGGGAGACTTTAATACCCCGCTCACAACTATGGATAGATCAACTAAACAGAAAATTAACAAGGAAACACACACCTTAAATGACACAATGGACCAGCTAGACCTAACTGATATCTATAGGACATTTCACCCCAAAACAATCAACTTCACCTTTTTCTCAAGTGCACATGGAACCTTCTCCAGAATAGATCACATCCTGGGCCATAAATCTAGCCTTGGTAAATTCAAAAAAATTGAAATCATTCCAGTCATCTTTTCTGACCACAGTGCAGTAAGATTAGATCTCAGTTACAGGAAAAAAATTATTAAAAATTCAAACATATGGAGGCTAAATAACACGCTTCTGAATAACCAACAAATCATAGAAGATATTAAAAAAGAAATCAAAATATGCATTGAAATGAATGAAAGTGAAAACACAACAACCCAAAACCTATGGGACACTGTACAAGCAGTGCTAAGGGGAAGGTTCGTAGCATTACAGGCTTACCTCAAGAAACAGGAAAAAAGTCAAATAAATAACCTAACTCTACACCTAAAGCAACTAGAGAAGGAAGAAATGAAGAACCCCAGGGTTAGTAGAAGGAAAGAAATCTTAAAAATTAAGGTACATATAAATGCAAAAGAAACTAAAGAGACCATAGCAAAAATCAACCAAACTAAAAGCTGGTTTTTTGAAAAAATAAACAAAATTGACAAACTGTTAGCAAGACTCATTAAGAAACAAAGGGAGAAGAACCAAATTAACAAAATTAGAAATGAAAATGGAGAGATCACAACAGACAACACTGAAATACAAAGGATCATAAGAGACTACTACCAGTAGCTCTATGCCAATAAAATGGACAACTTGGATGAAATGGACAAATTCTTAGAAAAGGATAACTTTCCAAAACTGAACCAGAAAGAAATAGAAGATCTTAACAGACCCATCACAAGCAAGGAAATCGAAACTGTAATCAGAAATCTTCCAGCAAACAAAAACCCAGGACCAGATGGCTTCACAGCTGAATTCTACCAAAAATTTAGAGAAGAGCTAACACCTATCTTACTCAAACTCTTCCAGAACATTGCAGAAGAAGGTAAACTTCCAAACTCATTCTATGAGGCCAACATCACCCTAATTACAAAACCAGACAAAGATGCCACAAAAAAAGAAAACTACAGGCCAATATCACTGATGAATATAGATGCAAAAATCCTTAACAAAATTCTAGCAAACAGAATCCAACAACATATTAAAAAAATCATACATCATGACCAAGTGCGCTTTATCCCAGGAATGAAAGGATTCTTTTTTTTTTTTTTTTTTGAAAGGATTCTTTAATATCCACAAATCAATCAATGTAATACACCACATTAACAAATTGAAAGATAAAAACCATATGATTATCTCAATAGATGCAGAAAAAGCCTTTGACAAAATTCAACACCCTTTTATGATTAAAACTCTCCAGAAAGCAGGCATAGAAGGAACATACCTCAACATAATAAAAGCTATATATGACAAACCCACAGCAAGCATTACACTCAATGGTGAAAAATTGAAAGCATTTCCCTTAAAATCAGGAACAAGAAAAGGGTGCCCACTCTCACCACTAGCATTCAACATAGTTTTGGAAGTTTTGGCCATAGCAATCAGAGCAGAAAAAGAAGTAAAAGGAATCCATATAGGAAAAGAAGAAGTGAAACTCTCGCTATTTGCAGATGACATGATCCTCTACAGAGAAAACCCTAAAGACTCTACCAGAAAATTACTAGAGCTAATCAACGAATATAGTAAAGTTGCAGGATATAAAATTAACACACAGAAATCCCTTGCATTCCTATATGCTAACAATGAGAAAACAGAAAGGGAAATTAAGGAAACAATACCATTCACCATTTCAACAAAAAGAATAAAATACCTAGGAGTATATCTACCTAAAGAAACAAAAGACCTATACATAGAAAACTATAAAACACTGATGAAAGAAATCAAAGAGGACACAAATAAATGGAGAAATATACCGTGTTCATGGATTGGAAGAATCAATATTGTCAAAATGAGTATACTACCAAAAGCCATCTATAGATTCAATGCAATCCCTATCAAGCTACCAATGGTATTTTTCATAGAACTAGAAGAAATAATTTCACAATTTGTATGGAAATACAAAAAACCTCGAGAAAGTAATCTTGAGAAAGAAGAATGGAACTGAAGCAATCAACCTGCCTGACTTAAGACTATACTACAAAGCCACAGTCATCAAGACAGTATGGTACTGGCACAAAGACAGAAATATAGATCAATGGAACAGAATAGAAAGCCCAGAGATAAACCCATGAACCTATGGACACCTTATCTTCAACAAACGAGGCCAGAATATACAATGGAAAAAAGACAACCTCTTTAACAAGTGGTGCTGGGAAAACTGATCAGCCACTTGTAAAAGAATGAAACTAGAACACTTTCTAACACCATACACAAAAATAAACTCAAAATGGATTAAAGATCTAAATGTAAGACCAGAAACTATAAAACTCCTAGAGGAGAACATAGGCAAAACACTCTCCGACATAAATCACAGCAAGATCCTCTATGACCCACCTCCCAGAATATTGGAAATAAAAGCAAAACTAAATAAGTGGGACCTAATGAAACTTAAAAGCTTTTGCACTACAAAGGAAACTATAAGTAAGGTGAAAAGATAGCCCTCAGATTGGGAGAAAATAATAACAAACGAAGCAACAGACAAAGGATTAATCTCAAAAATATACAAGCAACTCCTGCAGCTCAATTCCAGAAAAATAAATGACCCAATCAAAAAATGGGCCAAAGATCTAAACAGACATTTCTCCAAAGAAGACATACAGATGGCTAACAAACACATGAAAAGATGCTCAACATCACTCAGTATCAGAGAAATGCAAATCAAAACCACAGTGAGGTAACATTACACGCCAGTCAGGATGGCTGCTATCCAAAAGTCTACAAGCAAAAAATGCTGGAGAGGGTGTGGAGAAAAGGGAACCCTCTTACACTGTTGGTGGGAATGCAAACTAGTACAGCTGCTATGGAGAACAGTGTGGAGATTTCTTAAAAAACTGGAAATAGAACTGCCATATGACCCAGCAATCCCACTCCTGGGCACACACACTGAGGAAACCAGATCTGAAAGAAACACGTGCACCCCAATGTTCATCGCAGCACTGTTTATAATAGCCAGGACATGGAAGCAACCTAGATGCCCATCAGCAGACGAATGGATCAGGAAGCTGTGGTACATATACACCATGGAATATTACTCAGCCATTAAAAAGAATTCATTTGAATCAGTTCTAATGAGATGGATGAAACTGGAGCCCATTGTACAGAGTGAAGTAAGCCAGAAAGATAAACACCAATACAGTATACTAACACATATATATGGAATTTAGAAAGATGGTAATGATAACCCTATATGCAAAACAGAAAAAGAGACACAGATGTACAGAACAGACTTTTGGACTCTGTGGGAGAAGGCGAGGGTGGGATGTTTTAAGGGAACAGCATCGAAACATGTATATTATCTAGGGTGAAATAGATCACCAGCCCAGGTTGGATGCATGAGACAAGTGCTTGGGCCTGGTACACTGGGAAGACCCAGAGGGATCGGGTGGAGAGGGAGGTGGGAGGGGGGATCGGGATGCAGAATACATGTAAATCCATGGCTGATTCATGTCAATATATGACAAAAACCACTACAATATTGTAAAGTAATTAGCCTCCAACTAATAAAAATAAATGGGGGGAAGAAAAAGCATAGTTTTTTTCTTTCCCATCTACCTCTGCATAATAACTTTGTCCACTTTGCAAAAGAAAGAACTACCCATTATCCATCCAAAAGTTGCTTTGGTTCATTGCTCCAGAGTATAAAAGACTACTGGGTGACAAACAAAGAGACATTTGAAAATAGTGATGCTGGTGTTGAGAAAGCAAATGACTTTGTTTATGAGAGATCTGTTGCAAGTTGGATGGTTTTCAGCTTTTTGAGTTTTTCAAAATTGGAGGAAGACTTAACCAATCTGTCAGCTGATAGATCACTAAATAGTTTATTTTAGTATATGTGCTGCTGAAGAGAACACAATAAATTGTTCATTATTTAATGTCCTGATATAAACATTGGCATTTAACACAAAGGAGGATTATTAACTGAATGACATTTCTACATAACCATGTGAACAAGATTTCCCAGTGCTTATACACTAACAAACAAAAAATAAGAGTAAATTGATGGGGCTTCTCTGGTGGTCCAGTTGTTAAGAATCCACCTTGCAATGTAAGGGAAACGGGTTTGATCCCTGATCCCTGGGAATATCCCATATGCCGTCGGACAACTAAGCCCGTCCACCAAACTACCGAGCCTGTGCTTGAGAGCCCGCAACCCACAATTACTGAGTCCATAGGCTGCAACTATTGAAGCCCAAGCACCTGGAGCCTGTGTTCCTCAACAAGAGAAGCCACCACAATGAGAAACCTGCACAAAGCAACAAAGAGTAACCTTTGTTCGCTGCAATTAGAGAGAAGCCCACACAGCAAGGAAGACCTAGCACAGCCAATAAATAAATAAATCTTAAAAAAAAAAAGAGTAAATTGATGAACTTTGTCTCATTCTAGTATTGAGAAATCTGTCTATGAACAGAATATCTGAAACAATTGGATAAAAAACTATTTACTTTTTTTTTTTTAAGTGCACGCTAAGTCTCTTTAGTCATGTCCGACTATTTGCAACTCTATGGACTGTAGCCTGCCAGGTTTCCCTGTCCATGAGATTCTCCAGGTAAGAATACTGGAGTGGGTTGCTATTTCCTTCTCCAGGGGATCTTCCCAGCCCAGGGATCAAACCCTCATCTGTTATGTCTCTTGGCAGGTGGGCTCTTCACCACTAAAGTCACCTGGGAAGCCCTTTTTAAAAGTAAAAATGTTCAAAATGTTGTCCAATTACATTGCGTTCCACATGTTGTATATTCATGTTTCAACCATTCTGTACTAATAAACTGTATGGTAATTATAGGAAAGTTTTTAAGTAGTGAAATTTCAGTTTATAGACATCTATTTGCTACAAAGAAAATGATAGGGTAATCAGTGAGACATCTTCGAAGCTAAAATAGGTTACATGAGGATAAAACAGTGAGAAAGGATGTATTAATTCAAAGATAATTACAAAACTTTTATGTATTATAGAACATGATCATCTATTTCAATGTGGGTGACAGTATCAAACCACTATGATATTTAGATTCTACTGAATATACTTAAAAGAATGATTTCACAGTTTAATTATCAGTAATGCTTCCCAGGTTGCACAGTGGTAAAGAATCCTGGAGGATTCTGCCAATGCAGGAGCCACAAGAGACATGGGTTTGATTTCAGGGTTGGAAAGATTCCCTGGAGAAGGAAATGGCAACCTGATCCAGCATTCTTGCCTGAGAAATTCCATGGACAGAGGAGCCTGGAGGGCTATAGTCCATGGTGTCACAAAGAGTAGGACATGGCTGAGTAACTGAGCACCTCATGCCAATATTTATAGGACACTGGAAATTTCATACTTAGCAATTATTTAAATTTAAATGAAAAATTTTATCTGGTAATTTAAGAGTGTGAGAGGTAACCACATGGCTCTAGATCATTTTACAAAAGTCTTTTAGAGATTATGTAGGCAAAGTCTTTGAAAACATCACACTTAAGCATCCTATCTTTTTGTACATTAGGACCAGCATCTGTCATGCTGAGGCCTAACTAGTGGTCAGAATTTAGGGTTGCCAGATTTCCTAGAAAAAAAACTCCATCTGTTATTTGTGTGTGTGTGTGTATGTGTACCTCATAAAGAATGCTAAATAATAAACATCTTCTTGACGTCTTTGTCTCTGCCCTGATTACTGGAGGTTGACATCATTGCCTTAAGATTAGTCTCAGGTACAGTTCGACACCGCAAATCTGGAACAAAGACTTGGGTTCAAGTCCATTCTTCTTAAACTCTTGGGGTTTCCACTGACCTTTGAGTTAAATCACAGTTCTTCTGCTTATTGACTGCTTCTTTGAATGAATTACTTAACCTTACTAAATCCAGCTGCTTTGTGCATAACGCTGATGTTACAGTGCTTAGCCCATGGGATCATAGTGAGGATTAAATAAGATCACAGAGGCATAGCATTGAATACTGCCTGAAAAAGAGTAAGCACTATTATTAATGCTATTTTTATAAATTTACCACCTTAAAATTTCAAAGAACTTTATAGCCACTTCATTTTTTCACTTTTATTCATACTTATAATCAATTCCTATGAAGTTTATCATTCATATAACACCTTCTATCTCCCTAATAAAGGGTAATAACATGAATGAATAGGCAGATAGTATATACCTGTCTATCAGATTCATGTTATGGGATTCAAGATCAGTAGCCATAGGACAAATTTTATGGCCCAATCTATATAATCATAGTAGACACAACTAAATCTTCCAGATGATCTGATTTTCTTCATTGGAAACAATCACAGTGAGATCATAGAAATGTCTAGTTGGTACTTCAGGAAAATTAACTGCTTTGAGCATGTTTCGCAAGTTTTATTTCACCATGTTTGCATAAGCCTGGCTATTGTGTCTTTCCTGGAGTAATGAGTTAAAAAGACAACATTGTTAAACTAATGTTGATAGAAAAGAAGAATTTGAATAGAATTTTTCAAATCATATTTGTTTGGATGCAGGCTTTAGAAAGAGTCTTCAGATATCTTCACTAAGTGCTCAGGTATCATGGGGATGGATTTATTATCCTGCAAATAGTTTTGCTTAGTTTTTAAAAATCATAATAACATAACACACACAATGGATTTTAGGTGATGTCATTCATTAATCCAGTTTAGACAAAAGGTCACAAGCAATTCTTTTGCAGGCAAAAAAGTAACTTCTAATGCTAGTCTCACAAAGGAGGTAGTCAAAACACTTCCCACTGGAAATTATTCATTCCTTTCAATACTGTATTCTTCTCTTATTCATCTAGACATACACATAAGAAACAGGTAAGTCATCCTTGACTATTCCTTCCTCTGTCCAACTGTTCCTTAAGACCTAATGATTCATCCTTCTAAACATGTTACCTGGAGAAAGAAATAGCAATGCATTCCAGTATTCTTGCCTGGAGAATTCCAAGGACAGAGGAGCCTGGCAGGCTAAAGTCTATGGGGTTGCAAAGAGTCAGACACGACTGAATCACTATCACTCGAACATTTTAAGTTTAGGTCCTCATCTCTCTCACTTGACTTCCCAAATAGTCGTCGTACAAATGAAAACTACCTAACATGTTAACTTTAATGCTTAAAAAAGTCAAGATCTCCTTCTGCATATGCAGGATAAAGTCTAAACCCTTTAGTATTATGTTTTATATCCTCCAAGACTGGCACCTGTCTGCTTTACTAGTCCCTTCCTCATCTCTCTTACCTCACATCAATACTCCATCTGTGTTGACCTGCTTACGTTCTCCAAATTTAAATACCCTCCCCTCAATGCACCTTCCCAACTTCTTCAAGTAGAGAAAATCAATCACAATCTGTCCAACCACTGCACCACATTTATATATTATTAAATTCTATGCAATTATTTCCTTTTATTGTCTTCTCTCCTAGATTCTGATCCTTCTCTCCTAGATCTGCAAATACATACAATGTGCTAAAACCTTTGACTCTACACTCAGTGCCAAGTATAATGGGAGACTTAATAGATAGCAGAAGAATTAATGAATAAATAAATGCATCTTTTCTATACCTAAATTTTGTCACAAAATATTAAGGTATTTTTCTTTAGTTTCTAGTAAAAGGCCTTTGGGAAACAGTATACTTCAGTTATGCCAAGACCAAAATTAACTTTGGTTGTGGCAGTAGTGGATCAAAATTTTAGGGGAACAGTAAGCCTCTGAGTATAAGATAAGGTAGTGGCTGCAAAAATAAACATGAGAAAATCTCAAGGAGGAAATGAAACTTGGGCCATCAGAGTAAGGTCTGTTTGAATAGTTAATGTCATTTCCACCGAGGATTTTCTCCTACAATGCTTCTTGGCTAAAATCTTTAGGTTTGGATGTCTTGGTCTCAATATGAAGATCGTTCCCCCTTAAGATAGCAGAGCATCAATCAATCTAACACAGTGTGAATTAACCAAAAAATGATCCAGGACACAGGTGGAATGGTTGATATTAAATAGGGGGGCAGAAAATGCATTCATCTTAATAGGAAGGGAAGCAAGACTCTACGGGTACAAAAGACACAGAGAGGAGAGAGATTTGGTTGGAAGAGATGAGGAGCTTTTTATCTGGTTACTCTTTATTTCTGCAGTGAAGTATCCGGCACAGTAAACAGTCAAGAGGGAGCAAGAATAGAGCTGTTATAGATTTGAATATCGAGGAAAAGGTAAGAACTAAAGATCTCAGAAAGCAGGAGCAGACTTGTTAGTAAGTGTAGTGTGTTCATGTCTATTAATACTCTTGAATTTCAAACGTATCAGTCTGCCTAGTTATATAGTCCTCCCAACCATATTCACCTCCTCAGGTGCAAATAAAAATTGGTGAAGAATTGGACTTAACCTGGTAAACATAACCAGCACCTAAAGGGGCAAAGGATTAAAGGTGTATCCCAGAGGTAATTATGAGAATAAACCAATGAACTAATTTGGGTAAAGTGGGAAGACAGGCTATGAAGGAGATAATAGGTGGTGAGAAGTGGGGAGGGTGAATGGGAGAAGGACCCCTAGGGAATAGAGGAGGGCTACCAGAGGAACTGAATTGGAGACATAAGAGTGGTGATCAGACAGTTTAATTGAGATTCAGTGCTTGAAAACTATTGGGTTGGAAAAACTCAAGTGAACTTTTTGGCCATCCCAATACATGGTCTAGGGTATAAGTGTGAGTGATGTAATGTCGCTCAGTCGTGTCCGACTCTTTGCGACCCCACGGACTGTAGCCTACCACGCTCCTCCATCCACGGGATTTTCCAGGCAAGAGTACTGGAGTGGGTTGCCATTTCCTTCTCCAATAAGTGTCAGGCAGTCAGTCAGTTCAGTAGCTTAGTCGTGTCCAACTCTTTGCGACCCCATGAATCGCAGCACACCAGGCCTCCCTGTCCATCACCAAGTCCGGAGTTTACTCAAACTCATGCCCATCGAGTCAGTGATGCCATCCAGCCATCTCATCCTCTGTCGTCCCCTTCTCCTCCTGCCCCCAATCCTTCCCAGCATCAGGGTCTTTTCCAATGAGTCAACCCTTCACATAAAGTGGCCAAAGTACTGGAGTTTCAGCTTCAACATCAGTCCTTCCAATGAACACCCAGGGCTGATCGCCTTTAGGATGGGCTGGTTGGATCTCCTTGCAGTCCAAGGGACTCTCAAGAGTCTTCTCCAACACCACAGTTCAAAAGCATCAATTCTTCGGTGCTCAGCTTTCCTCACAGTCCAACTCTCACATCCATACATGACCTCTGGAAAAACTATAGCCTTGACCAGATGGACTTTGTTGGCAAAGTAATGTCTCTGCTTTTTAATATGCTATCTATGTTGGTCATAACTTTCCTTCCAAGGAGTAAGCGTCTTTTAATTTCATGGCTGCAGTCACCATCTGTGGTGATTTTGGAGCCCAAAAAAATAGTGTGACACTGTTTCCACTGTCTCCCCATCTATTTCCCATGAGGTAATGGGACCAGATGCCATGATCTTAGTTTTCTGAATGTTGAGCTTTAAGCCAACTTTTTCACTGTCCTCTTTCACTTTCATCAAGAGGCTTTTTAGTTCCTCTTCATTTTCTGCCATAAGGGTGGTGTCATCTGCATATCTCAGGTTATTGATATTTCTCCCAGCAATCTTGATTCCAGCTTGTGCTTCATCCAGCCCAGTGTTTCTCATGATGTACTCTGCATATAAGTTAAATAAGCAGGGTGACAATATACAGCCTTGACGTACTCCTTTTCCTATTTGGAACCAGTCTGTTGTTCCATGTCCAGTTCTAATTGTTGCTTCCTGAGCTGCATACAGGTTTCTCAAGAGGTAAGTCAGGTGGTGTGGTATTCCCATCTCTTTCATAATTTTCCAGTTTATTGTGATTCACACAGTCGAAGGCTTTGGCATAGTCAATAAGGCAGAAATAGATGTTTTTCTGTAGAAAGTGTTAACAAAAAATTCAACTGAGTAGATTTTAAAGATCTTATTGGCTTTACTCAATGATTCATGAGTCAGACAGCATCCAGTCTAGAAGATAGAAAGAAGCTCCAAGGAGCTGAATAAAATGAAAGGCTTTTGTAGTCAGAAGTAAGCAAGATCAAGAGAGTCATATCAGTGAAGAGTGGATTGGTTGTGGTGTGGTCACTTTCCCTTATGGGATAGGCAAGGGTATGTCAGGCACTAGTGCTCACTAGCGCTGATCAAGTGATTCTTAATTTACTGGTTTAAGAGCCCGTTTCTGGAAAAGTCAAAACTGCAAATATGTTAAATCTCAGCTTAGTGACATGGGGCTTATCATAAGTGAATCCGTTTGGGCTTCCTGTTTTGGACAAGAGTAAATGACTGAGATGAGGTGTGGTGGAGGTTAGGAGCACTGAAAATGAGGTCAAGGTACTGAAAGACCAAGTATAAGATGGCCTATTTCAGTGGTTAATGAGGCATCAAAATTTCTGACAGGAGTGGGGGTGGGGAAAAACAGAAGTTGAAATTTTTATTGAAAAAAGTGGGAGACCTACAGCTTAGGAGATAGATGAGGATGTGCATAGACTCTAATGGTAGGTGTTTTCAGAAAACTGTTTAAAGAGAATGGTTAACAATATTTGGAAGTACTAAGAATCAAATATTCACCTCCAGCACTATGGTACAAAGATTGAAAGAAAAAAAAATTGCCTTCACTTGCAAGGGATGTGGAAGAATTGATATCTCTAAAGGAGACCTAGATTTCCATTAAGACAAGCTAATGAAGGAGTAATGGGAAAAAAGGTTGTGTATATGAGGCTTGACTGTGAGAACATAGTCCAAAAGAGATGTTTGGGGAATCTGACTGAGAGGTTTGGAAAAGGAGTCCAAGTAGGGAATATGGAGCAATGTGAGGAGAGGAGAGGTGGAATAACATGAAGGCAAGCCCTAAGGTCTCTCTGGTGAAGAAGAACACTCAGTTCTGACCACAGTACCTTCCTGCATTTAGTCCTCAGGCCATGTGTAGTGGTGCAGTGAAGAGAAGTACTGAGCATGGAGCTAGGAAGACTGGGGGTGGGGGAGGGGGCATCTCGATAGAGTGGTATAGAGCTCTTTGTGCTGCCCTTCTCTCCTGCCATGGGATAACTGCAGAAGTTTAAAAGGAACTCTTTGGGCTTGCTTTCTCTCAGGTAGATGCTAGCCAGTAATTGGTTCTATTCATTTATCAATTACTCCCAGGTTCCTACAATGTACAGGGCACCGTTTTAGATTCTAGGTAAACAAACATTGACTCTGTCCTTCTGGACTTTACAGTTTAGTGGAAGACAGACATTTAAAGTAAACAAATCTACAAACACTGAATGCTGGAGAGGGTATGGAGAGAAGGGAACCCTCCTACACTGTTGATGGGAATATAAATTGATTCAGCCACTATGGAGAACAGTATGGCGGTTCATTAAAAAACCTGAAAATAGAGTGACCATATGACCCAGCAATCCCACTCTGGGGCATATATCTTGAGAAAGCCATAATTCAAAAAGAGATGTGTACACCAATGTTCACTGTAGCACTTTATAATAGCCAGAACATAGAAGTAACCTAAATGTCCATTAATGGAGAAATGGATAAAGGAGATATGGTACATATATACAATAGAATATTACTCAGCCATAAAAAGAACAAAGTAATGTCATCTGCAGCCACACAGATGAACCTAGAGTCATACTGAGTAAAGTAAGTCAGATATAGAAAGACAAATATATGCTATCACTTATAGGTGGAATCTAAAGGATGGTACAGATGAATCTATATACAGAAGAAAAATAGTTACAGATGTAGAAATCAAACTTATGGTTCCCAAGGGAGAAGGGAGGAGGAGGGACTGGGATTGATATATGCATATTACTATATATAAAATAGATACCTAATAAGGACTTGGTGTATAACACAGCAAACTCTACTCAGTACTCTGTAATTAGTTATATGGGGATAGAACCTAAAAAAGAGTGGGTATATGTATATGCATAGCTGGCTCACTTTGCTGTACAGAAGAAACTAACATACTGTGAATCAACTATACCTCAATAAAATTAATTTAAAAATAAATAAAATACCCCCTCAAAATGGCCAATTATTTGTTCCAATGACTATAAGTCAAAGAACAAGATGCAACAAAATCACAGAATATAGCATTTGATTTTTCTGTATTCTTTTGAGTTTACCATGTTGTCTTATCCTAAAAAAGAACTTGTAAGTAAAACTGGAGATGTATGGTTTGATTATTTTCTGAGTTAACTAAGGGGGCTGTGAAGTAATGGGACTGATCCCCAGTGAGACTAAGATTACTTGTTATCTCATAATCTTTCTATATGTCACTTTTTATATGTTGTCCTTCCCTTGAATTCACTTTAAACTGCAATTTACCAAGCACTGTCACTTAAACATGAGAAAATGTTAAATGGAAGTTACTTTGGAAGAGAGATATCAGGCATGAAAGGTATGAATAAATAGGAAAGACCCAAGATCTATTTCATTTTTCTCAGTGGAGGCGGTGCTTTCTGCTGGAATGTGCCTTGAGCCTACTTAGTCACAACATAAAATGTAAATCAAGTATTTAGAATCACATGCTCAACTTCAGTTCTGTGTTTCTCCTCTAAATTGCTTTGAGTCCCAATGACTCACTGGCAGAACATGATTAAAAGAATGTTTTACTCATCTAAGAAGAATGTAGCTCCCTGGGAAGAGCGTGGCTGATGGGAGAACACTTGCTAATGAGAAAATACCAGATTCTTTACACAGTTTGGGAGTTTTCAGGCAACACAGGAATGGAAGGAATTTTGCCTATCGGTCTCCATCACAGGAGTGTCTTTGACAGGAGATAGGACACTCTGTAATATTTAATTAAGGTTAGGAATGCCAAGATGAGTTTAGGATAAGCTTAAAAAATTTCCCAACCTACCTACTGACTGGAAAATAGGACAACTTTTAGTATCAAGGGTGAGAAACTAAATGGATTGTTGATGTTGCTTTTCCAGATAAGCTTGGAAACTTTACTGGCAGTATTTCCTGGGAGTCTATGTATGGAGGAAACAAGTGAATAAATAAATAAATGCAATGAACACCTCATTGCAAGACTGGAGACCTCTCAAGTAACCATTTGGAGAAAAGGCTAAGAAACCACCCAAAAAAGTGAAAGGGGAAGGCAAATTCTGTTCACTCAGGATTCTTCAAGCTTCTCTTTAGGCCAATGCATCCATTTACTTATCCATCCATTTAGTTATTTATTTAGCAATTATTAACTGAGCAGTTACCAGGTATCTAAGATTCACAGGTAAATAAGATAATGTCCATGTCTTCAAGGAGCTAATTTGTAATGTAATAACAAGCCATCAGGCAACTACTCGGATAATTTCCAAGTTATGTGGTGCCATGCTGAATCACTGCAGTCATGTCCGACTCTTTGCGACTTTGTGGATGGTAGCCCGCCAGGCTCTTCTGTCCATGGGATTCTCCAGGCAAGAATACTGGAGTTGGTTGTTGTGCCCACTTCCAGGGAATCTTCCCAACCCAGGGATCGAACGTGCATCTCTTAGGTCTCCTACATTGGCAGGCAGGTTCTTTACCACTAGCCCCACCTGGGAAGCCCCTGCTATGTAGTAGCTGTTATGATTAACACAGATACTATGGAAATATATGATGGGGCGGGCAACCTCACCCAGTGTTGACACTGTCTTAAGGAGGTAAGATCCATGCTGAGGTATGAAAGAAGTAAGAGGTAGGCAAAAGAAAAGAGAGAAGGAAGAAAATTGATAAAGAAAAAAAAGGGGGGGGGGATGTGCAACTTATTCTGGGTAAAATCTACACCTACTAACCTTGTGACTCAGCTCAGGCAGGTCCTCCAGGGTTCTGCAGGAACAAGGGACTTCTTGAGGCTCTAATATCTACTCAGACCCAAAGCATTGAAGCTGAGAGAGCTAGAGGAATGTGGGGGTGATACAAAGGTTTTCAAAGATAACCTAAGATAAATCTGAAACTTCCTAGATCTTATTACACAGTAAGAGTGGGACAGGGGAGACTTTTACAAAGTCATTCTAAGCAAGCAAGCATGAATTCAAAATGAACTATGAGTTGGCTAATTAACTGGGGACCTGGATCAAGGTGTGACGCTAAAAAGTCCTGGCTGAGTGTTCCAGGCCCTTTTCTTGGATTTCAGAGAATAATGATTTGTTTTATTCTGTTTGTTAGAAAAGAAAAAAGATAAGACAGACAGAAAATATGACATATGATCAGCAAACATTGAAGAGCTAATCTGTTAGAGACTTATATTTGCTTGCTCTCTGTTCTATGTCATAGAATTGAAACCAATGAATAAGAGTCAAGGAGTGGTTGATTTCAAATAAGTACATGGAAAATCTTGTAATAATTAAAATTGCTTGAAAAAGAGTAATGGACCCCCCACCCCCACCCTGCCCCTTGCTCACCACCATTGCTAGAGGCATGGAAGCAGAGCTGGGCTAGATATACAGGCAGGTTTCCCACATTGGCCAGGGTAGGAGGTGTTGGTTTAGTACAGATTCTGAACTCAGAGTAGCACTTTACAATATGGATCTACTAAATGAGGATCTAGGGTAGGAGAGGGGAGTCTGTAAACTTGGATTCTTCACAAGCAGCCCAAGTGATCTGATATGTAGCTCTCTAGGCACCAGAAGTCAACCTGGCATAGGTGAACCACTGGTCTAAATGAGACTGTTCTCTGTCCATGTAGTGAATGTTTATCATTTCTTGCCCTCTACCACAAAACCTTTCTTCTCCTATGTGCTTAGGGCCAGTGACAGACATTCATTACTTTATCAGCCTGGAGTAGAATTCTGGTTGGGAAACACTGATCTAGATGAGTTTTAAGGCCTTTATTCTGCTAAATTTTTACAATTTAAGATCATTTTATTAGCTCTCACATTGAGGTAGAAAAAAATGCAGACTTGGACTGAATACACTTAGATTGGCTGGGGAGTATTTCCCTGACCCTGATAATGTTGAACTCTGAAATGGACCATGAAATATCTCATCCTCAGTGTGTGAGCAAACAGGATACATGTGGGAAGGGGTTTAGGAAGGCTGCTGTGAAATACAGGAATGTCGGGGGCGGAAAAAAACTTGGAAGTTCTTTTAATTCCTATGATTCTATTTTTTAACTGACTAATGTTAAAGCATCTTGTCAAGGCTATGGTTTTTCCAGTGGTCATGTATGGATGTGAGTTGGACTGTGAGGAAAGCTGAGCACCGAAGAATTGATGCTTTTGAACTGTGGTGTTGGAGAAGACTCTTGAGAGTCCCTTGGACTGCAAGGAGATCCAACCAGCCCATCCTAAAGGCGATCAGTCCTGGGTGTTCATTGGAAGGACTGATGTTGAAGCTGAAACTCCAGTACTTTGGCCACCTCATGTGAAGGGTTGACTCATTGGAAAAGACCCTGATGCTGGGAAGGATTGGGGGCAGGAGGAGAAGGGGACGACAGAGGATGAGATGGCTGGATGGCATCACTGACTCGATGGGCATGAGTTTGAGTGAACTCCGGGAGTTGGTGATAGACAAGGAGGCCTGGTGTGCTGCGATTCATGGGGTCGCAAAGAGTCGGACACGACTGAGCGACTGAACTGAACGTTAAAAAAGCAATATTTAGAGTCAAGCCTGATTCTCACTTCCTTGATGGAGTTACAGAAATAAATACTTCCCATAAAGGGAATAACTTTATTTTGGGGGGCTCCAAAATCACTGCAGATGGTGATTGCAGCCTTGAAATTAAAAGATGCTTACTCCTTGGAAGGAAAATTATGACCAACCTACACAGCATATTAAAAAGCAGAGACATTACTTTCTCAACAAAGATTCATCTAGTCAAGGCTATGGCTTTTCCAGTAGTCATGTATGGAGGTGAGAGTTGGTCTATAAGGAAAGCTGAGTACCAAAGAATTCATGCTTTTGAACTGTGGTGTTGGAGAAGACTCTTGAGAGTCCCTTAGACTGCAAGGAGATCCAAGCAGTCCATCTTAAAGGAGATCAGTCCTGGGTGGTTCATTGGAAGGACTGATGTTGAAGCTGAAACTCCAATACTTTGGCCACCTGATGCGAAGAGCTGACTCATTTGAAAAGTACCTGATGCTGGGAAAGATTGAGGGTAGGAGGAGAAGGGGACGACAGAGGATGAGATGGTTGGACAGCATCACCAACTCAGTGGACATGAGTAAACTCTGGGAGTTGGTGATGGACAGGGAGGCGTGGCATGCTGTGGTTCATGGGGTCGCAAAGTGTTGGACACTACTCAGCAACTGAACTATACTGGACTGAAAGGGAACAAACATAATGTCTGGGAGAACAGTCAAGTTTGCTCTCAGAGGTTCCCAGCTTCACTTCTTAATAGCTCAGTTTTCCTTTTGCAGTAATAAACCACTTCTTATCATGGATTTGACTGAGAACCCCACTGTGACATAATGGAACACCTTTCCTATAATAAAGTCACTCTCATGGGGAAGGGGTGGGTGAGGTACTTGCTTAGGAAGCCTTGTTCCTCAGTAACCAAACTCCAGTGAGAAAGGAAATCTCTTCTCTAAAGTGGATAAAGAAGAGGCAATCTCCACTACTCAACTAAATGTACCTCCTCCAGCCTAACTCCTCACTAAGCCAATTGTTCCCCCAGCTTATTTATCCTTTCTGCTCTGCAGTAGACAAATATCATCTGAAGAAGTGTTGGGAGAAAAATACTCTTTTTTTTCTGGGCTTGTTTGGATATAATGGGATCCAAAAAACCCAACCTGGCTCTCTCTGTAACTTCTTTTATCCTCAATTATTAACTCCTGATAGGAAAATAAGTCAATTAATTAAGTTCCAAAGAGTTCAAATGATGCATAAAACCACCTCTTTTATTTAAAATTCAGAGAACTTCATAAGAAATTTTCAAATAGGCTCTGCATCAAAGCCACAGCAACCATTTATTGATTTACATAAAAGTAGCATTGATTTGCAAGAAATACATTAATGGTTTGGAAAATAAAGATCAAAGTATCAATAGAATGCTGTATTCTAAATCTATATCTTTGTCCCAGTGAGTAGCCTATAGAAGGAATGCTTTTATGTGATCAGGGTAATTTTTATACAAACAGTTCCGCAAAATGTTGCCTATGAAAACTTTCTAGTGCTCCCAGGAAGGAAGGAGCATGAGTAGGTGCTTGTATGAAATTCTTGCTTCCTCTGATGGCTCACAGTATTTCTTTCTCTTTGATAACTCCCACCTAAGAGGTAGAAATGCGGCTGTAACAGCAACAGTATAGTTTTAAACTGATGAAAGACTTTATTTGCTAGAATAATGACAGGAACTGCTGCTGCTGATGCTGCTGCTAAGTCACTTCAGTCCTGTCCGACTCTGTGTGACCGCATAGACGGCAGCCCACCAGGCTCCCCCGTCCCTGGGATTATCCAGGTAAGAACACTGGAGTGGGTTGCCATTATGGCAGGAACTAGTCCTCTTGAAAAACTGTCTTTTGCAAGGGTGGTGGGAAGTTTCACCTTTCCTGAAACAGGCTTTTCATAAGGGGGAATGAAGAGGCTGCTGGGTCAGACTAGCAAGGAGGAACCAAGTAGAAAATAGTACTGCTCTGAAGACACTGTAGAGAAGGACTATTCTTACTAACCACCATAAATGAAACTTGGGAGCTAGGAAGACATGACCCAAAAATATTGTTGGGAGTTTACTGTATTATGTCCAACATAGAAGCTCTCAGCTACTGCCTTCTGTGTGCTTGTGTGCTATGAAGGAAAGTTACATGGCTCAAAATAGCCTGGAGTTAAAACTCCCCTCCAGATCCTCCCCACCATTCTATGCAAAACAAAGAGCTCTCTCACCTGAAAAAAAAAAAAAGGACATTAAGGCTGATTACGCCCAGCTCCCAGTCTGTCCAGCCTCTGGCTGATCTCCAAAATTCCTTGCCCCAGCCGTTTAAGAGGTAACTACTCTGAACAACCTTGGAGAAGAACAGGCCCCCTTAAGACAGTAGCTTTCCACATATATGTCTATATATAGTTACTCTTTTCTTGGGTTAGTGCAGCAGCTCACTAATCTGACTGCTGCTGCTTCTTGCCTCATTAAAGGTGATCTGTTCCTGTAAAGTGCCAGTCTTGTTCTTTTTCTGAACCTCGCCTTCTCTAACTCCCTTACCCTACATGCTAAGTCACTTTAGTTGTGTCCGACTCTTTGTGACCCTGTGGACCATAGCCTACCAGCCTCCTCCATCCATGGGATTCTCCAGGCAAGAATACTGGAGTAGATTGCCATTTGATTTTCAAGGTTTTAGAAACTGGATAATAAATTCTTAGTGAGATCTGTAAGTGACTTGGTTTAAGGTCAGACCAGGTGATCTGTTTAATACTTATTGAATAATCATTCAAATCAATTTTGTTATTGATGCTAGATCTAGGAAGGCAAACAAACATTTGAAACACTCATGCTCAACTGTTGGGTCTTAGTTATAGGGGAGGCAAATCTGGGCCAGATGTCCTGTGGAATTCTTTCTAATAGGATATTTTAAATTGACAAGCTTTTGCAACAGCACATCTTTAACTGTGATTTTTTTATTTTTAATCTTATTATTGCTTTAAGAATATATCTATATCTATCTATCCATCCATCCATACACACACACAAAGATACTTTTGCTCATTTAGACAAAGGAAATAAGAAGAGGGAAAAATATTCAACTCTCTGGCTAACATCCCAGACTCAGTTTTTTTAAAAGCCAAAACAGAATCAAATTAGTGGCAATCATCCACATAATTTACCTTTTTATGATTTAACCTAAAATATAATGGAAAAGGGGCAAGATGTTTTAGACGAAAAGATCTATGAATATATCCACTGTATTCATAGTCAAAAAGAGAAAAAAATAATTAAATCAACTTTGTGGTAATAAAATTCAAAATAAAAATTAATGAATTAGTTTCTTCTGTGAAAAGCAGTTTCACAGCTCAAATCAAGACCCCCTGTCATGGTAAGGTACTAAAAGTGTTCCCATTATAATCAGAAACTGAATAAAGATAACCATTTTCAACATCATTACTGGGATCAAAATCTCAAGTAATTAGGCAAGAGAAAAAAATAAAAATCACAACATAGGAGGTAAAATTATTTTTTTTTTTTGCAAGTAAGAAGACATATATATATATGTGTATGTGTGTGTGTGTATATATATACACATATACATATATCTAGAAAACATTAGGATTGATTAAAAACTATTATACTAAGAGAAATCGACATAGTGACTGGTTAGATAATTCACAACAATCAGTAGTTTCTCAATACAAAAGTATATGACAGAATATAATGGGGAAAAGATACCATCTATGATAAAAACAAGAGAGATAAATACCTAGAAACAAACTTAACAAAAAATATGCAGGTCCTATCTAAACAAAGCTTGCAATTCTATAAGGGAACATAGAAGAAGACTTGAATAATCAATAGGAAATTATTTTCTAGACAGTAATATTCAAATGATACCAATTCTCCTTAAACCAAGGTAGAAATTCAAAGCAACCCCAATAAACATCCCAGGAAGACTATCTTTAACATGGTAAACTGATTCTAAAATTTATATGATAATAAACAAGCCCAAAAAGTGATACACACCTAGAATTTTTTTTTCTACACCAAGAATTCCAATCCACAAAAGTAATGAGAGATGAAAAGAAATACTACTAGGGATTAAAATGGTCATCAGTATAATCCTAACACACAGAAGAATGCCAGTTATATAGTAGGCCCTCAATAAATATACTGGATAAAGGCATAACAGAATGAATTTAAGCCAGAATGATGAAAACTACTGGTGCTGGTAGAGCTAGAAAGATCTATGGACTAGCACAGAGAATCTAGAACCATACCAAATCCTCATGGGAAATCAGTACAACAGATAAAGATGGTACTTGAGTTAGTAGAGAAAGACGGATTATGCAATAAATGACATTGAGGTAAACAGCCAGCCATTTAGAGAAATGAAAATCAAGCAAAACTAGATTGCTACCTCACCCCTTAAATCAAAATTCATTCCATTTGCAGAAGAAAATAAAAAAGTTTATTTTATAATAGGGCAGGTCTTTCTACACAAAATCCAATCCAGAAACCAAAAGAGAAAGACTAAAAAGTATACACTAAAATTAAGGTTTAAAAAAATTAAATAATACCAAACAAACAAACTAATCAACATGAAGTGAATAGAGTGGCATTATAAGCTTGGGAGAGAAGCTGGATTTTTATACACACACACACACATATGTAAATATAAAAAACTAAGGGAGAGGCAGTGAGAAAAGCAAGAAGAATAGCATAAACAATGCCAAGAAAATAATTGAGTGCATGTAAGATAAAAGGGCAAGAGTGAGGAGAAACAAAGGGTGTGCCTCAGGAAATGAATGGAAAGCATTAGCCATTAATTAATTCATTTTTGTTTTGGTTGAGAAACTCAGAACCATATCTGTTCCTTCATGGCAAACCCCATCTTTGGATGAAGTTGACAACCATGCAGCTGAAGAGGTACACACCAGGTAAGAAGGGCTAACATGTGGCCTCCATTAGGTAAATGATTTAGTTAGACTTCATGCCAAAGTTATAAAAACAGCAAGAGGTGTCTTTGTGAGCGTTCTCAGTGGCTGCAGTCTTCTCCAAGCATAACTCAGAGGCCACACAAATGATGAGCCGGGATGACAAGTAGACACAGAAGGACTCAGCCCC
Source organism: Cervus canadensis (assembly GCF_019320065.1). NCBI lineage: Eukaryota > Metazoa > Chordata > Mammalia > Artiodactyla > Cervidae > Cervus > Cervus canadensis. Next base: position 39,056,053 of record NC_057398.1, read on the forward strand.
AGCTACCCACAACCCTCCTGCAGGCTGAGTGGCATGCCTGTCATTGTTTTCCATTCCTTGTCGTCTGGTCACGGCACAAACCTTTAGGCAGGTGTAGGTGGAATATTCTGGAGTCGTTCTAGACCACCATCGGCAGTTCTGGAATAAACATTCTCTCCCATGCTGAATGAGAACTTAGTCACCCAGGGAATATGAAGAGTGAGAAGAATATTCTGTCCTTTGCCCTCTAAGCTTTTTTTTTTTTCCAATTAACGATTTGAGTAAAACAAGGACCAAGATTGATGAGAGGGAGCTCCCATGGAAGTTCAGGATGGGAGACGCTGCCATCGAAGTTTTGGCATGAAACATGTAAACTTTCTTGCAGCTCTGGCAAATGCACTCAGTTTTGCGTGTTTGAATATTTCTTTAGGCTACTGGGACAGTGGACATGGTTAGTAATTTCTTAAACTTTAAAGGGCCAGAGGAGCACAGGCTCATTTTAATCTCATATTTGTACTTTACTTGAATGTGGCATTTGGATCTATTCTGTCTGAAAATAATCAAGTCTGGACTCCTGAGTCTTGGCCCTTCCAACACCACCACTGGATCAATTCAGAACAAATTCATTTTTATGAGGTATGACTCCTGGCTTGAATGAACAGTTTTGCTAATCCTCCATGAGTTACAATTAAGACCTTTGTTGTCAGTGAAAACTCTTTTTTTTTTTTTTTGGTACCACTGGTAATAAAACCCAGTGAATTCACATTCCAATTTAGATGATAAACCAAGAGTAGCATTCCTCCCTCCCCCGTCCTACGTTTCATACTCCTCACCACTGTCCAGGCACCACTACCATTTCCCAACTGAATATATATTTTGTAACATGGATTTGTGTTAAAAGACCCAGTCCTGTAGTAACCCCACCAGGAGAAAGCCACAGCAGAAACTCTAAATCCTGGAGATCCACTCACCACAGCAGAGACATTTTGCTAAGTATCTACAGCAACTATGGCAAATATTAAATAAATAAATAAAAACCTCAATGATATAAGATGCTTTGTTAAATTCTATGAGAACATTTTTATCCTTCAAGAATGAAAGTATAGTTTAAAAATCTGAAAGCTTATTAAGTTCAAGCAATTTACCCAGTTCCTTGTCTTTTCATCAAAAAGTATGGCCAAACTTCTAAGTTTTTCCACAGTGAAAGAAGACAGTAAAACTGGAAGCAGTTCCTCAGCAAGCTTTCAGGCCCACATCTGAGAACCAGATGTGTGATGAATAATACACAGGGCTTTAAAAGTGATTATTAGGCCTTGCAGACAGAAAATGAAATGACAGTTTCTGAATGCTGATGAGTGTCAGGAAGCATTTTACAGGAGGCTTCCTGAGTGCTGTTCCCTATCTCTCTTGAGCCCTCTGTTCCTTATCAGTCCATATTGGGGGACAGGAGCAGGCAAGCCTCTCCCAGGATAGAGATAAAAGAGATGGGATGCTTGCATAGGATTTCCTTCATTAGCGTTTCCATTTGGTGAAAGGGATTGTTTACGACGACCCCCTTTTGATATGCATCACCTTTTGGCCTTATGGCCTCTATTACTCCTTGCTTCCTTGGTAAACTTGTAAAGTCTGGTCTCTTGATCTTTATCTAAAGAAGCTACTGGTATATAAACTCTTACAAAATTCAATAAAGCACCTCTGCTCCATCAGAGCTTGGGTCCTTGTGTCTGTCTTTCTCTCTCTCTCTCTCTCTCTCTCTCTCTCTCTATTTCTGGCTGATTCCCTGGAGCATGAAAGCCAGTTGCGCAACCCAGGGAATATGAGCCTTTTCCTTCTTTCACTCTCTCATCATCGACTCCGGACCACCAGGTTCTGGTCCATTAAAGGACCAACAGATGAGAAAGTAATGAATCTCAGCCCCAGCAGACAGTAAGTCATCCTAAGGCAGAAGTCAAAGACAGCATTTACTTTACTCTTTTCTCATGGGTTGGCACTGGTGGTGTGGAACTCTGAGAAGATTTGCAGGAACTTAGGAGCTGACATAGAAGGAACTCAACACAGGTAGTAGGCATCATGTTCGTGTATCTCACTTGAGCCGTATAGCTATGAGGAGATGCTAAGTTGTTTCTGGCTAAGGTCAGCTTTGATTTCAATCCCAAAGAAGGGCAATGCCAAGGAATGTTCAAATTACCATACAATTGCACTCATTTCACATACTAGCAAGACAATGCTCAAAATCCTTCAAGCTAGACTTCAGCAGTACATGAACTGAAAATTTCCAGATGTACACACTGGATTTAGAAAAGGCAGAGGAGCCAGAGATCAAATTGCCAACATCCATTGGATCATAGAAGAAGCAAGAGAATTCCAGATAAACATCTACTTCTGCTTCATTGACTATGCTAAAACCTTTGACTGTGTGAAGAGCTACAGACCGGAAAATTTTCATTTGAAGAGATGGGAATACCAGATCACCTTACCTGCCTCCTGAGAAACCTGTATGTAGTTGTTAGGGGAAGCACACTGACTGAAACCGCCCACCCTGGGCAGGCACCATAGTAACCATTTCCATGAGTTTTTTTATGACAGGAGATCCTGATAAGGAATACGGAACTAGTAAGCCACCACCAACGGGAAGAGTTTGGAAAAGGTTGAAAGGAGACACTGCGAGTCTGTCCACTTCCCAGAATCCCTCTCGCTAGCATCCATCTTAGCTGAGAGATGCATGCGCCACCAGGAAAGACTCCGAATTAGAATGATTGGCCAGAGACCACCCAGAAACTAATCCCATCACCATAAAACCCAAGACTGTGAGCCACGCGGCAGAGCAGTTCTCCTGGGTTCCCTTACCTACTGCTCTCCACCTGGGTGCCCTTTCCAATAAAATCTCTTGCTTTGTCAGCATATGTGTCTCCTCGGACAATTCATTTCTGAGTGTTAGACAAGAGCCCAGTTTCGGGCCCTGGAAGTGGTCCCCCTTCCTGCAACATAGGTAAAGAAGAAACAGAACTAGACATGGAACAACAGACTGGTTCACAATTGGGAAAGTAGTGTGTCAAAAGTGTATATTTTCACCCTGCTTATTTAACTTCTGTGAAATACCAGGCTGGATGAAACTCAAGTTGGAATCAAAATTTCCAGGTGCTTCTTGATGAAGGTGAAAGAAAGGAGTGGAAAACCTGGCTTAAAACTCAACATTCAGAAAACTTAAGATCATGGCATAAAATCCCATCACTTCATGGCAAATAGAAGGGGGAAAAGTAGAAGCAGTGACAGATTTTATTTTCTTGGGCTACAAAATCACCACAGACAGTGACTGCAGGCATGAAGTTAAAAGACGCTTGCTTCTTGGAAGAAAAGCTATGATAAATCTAGACAGTATATTAAAAAGCAAAGACATCACTTTGCTGACAAAGGTCCATATAGCCAAAGATATGGTTTCTCTAGTAGTCATGTACAGATGTGAGAGTTGGACCATAAAGAAGGCTGAATGCTGAAGAAGACGCTTTCAAACTGTGGTGCTGGAGAAGACTCTTGAGAGTCCCTTGGACAGCAAGGATATCAAACCAGTCAATCCTAAAGAAAATCAACCCTGAACGATTATTGGAAAGACTGATGCTGAAGCTGAAGCTCCAATACTTTGGCCACCTGATGTGAAGAGCCAACTCATTGGGAAAGACTCTGATACTGGGAAATATTGAGAGCAGGAGGAGAAGGGGGTGACAGAGGATGAGATGGTTGGAAGGTGTCACCGACTCAATGGACACGAATTTGAATAAACTCTTCATGCCTGACTCTTCGTGACCCCATGGACCACAGCACACTAGGCCTCGGTGTCCATCACCAACTCCCAAAGTTTACTCAAAATCATGTCCATTAAGTCGGTGATGTAATCCAACCATCTCATCCTCTGTCGTCCCCTTCTCCTCCTGCCCCCAATCCCTCCCAGCATAAGGATCTTTTCTAATGAGTGTCAACTCTTCACATAAAGTGACCAAAGTATTAGAGTTTTAGCTTCAACATCAATCTTTACAATGAACACCCAGGACTGATCTCCTTTAGGATGGACAGGTTGGATCTTGCAGTCCAATGGACTCTAAAGAGTCTTCTCCAACACCACAGTTAAAAAGCATCAATTCTTTGGCACTCAGCTTTCTTTATAGCCCAACTCTCACATCCATACATGACTACTAGAAAAACAGCCTTGACTAGACGGACCTTTGTTGGCAAAGTAATGTCTCTGCTTTTCAATATGCTTTCGAGGTTGGTCATAACTTTCCTGCCAAGGAGTAAGCGTTGTTTAATTTAATGGGTGCAGTCACCATCTGTGGTGATTTTGGAGCCCCCCAAAATAAAGTCAACCACTGTTTCGTCTGTTTCCCCATCTATTTGCCAAGATGTGATGGGACCGGATGCCATGATTTTAGTTTTCTGAATGTTGAGTTTTAAGCCAATTTTTTCTTTCTCCTCTTTCACTTTCATCAAGAGGCTCTTTAGTTCTTCACTTTCTGCCATAACTGTGGTGTCATCTGCATATCTGAGGTAATTGATATTTCTCCCGCCAATCTTGATTCCAGCTTGTGCTTCATCCCGCCCAGCGTTTCTCATGATGTACTCTGCATATAAGTTAAACAAGCAGGGTGACAATATACAGCCTTGACATACTCCTTTTCGTATTTGGAACCAGTCTGTTGTTCCATGTCCAGTTCTAACTGTTGCTTCCTGACCTGCATGTAGGTTTCTCAAGGGGCAGGTCAGGTGGTCTGGTATTCCCATCTCTTTCAGAATTTTCCACAGTTTATTGTGATCCACACAGTCAAAGGCTTTGGCATAGTCAATAAAGCAGAAATAGATGTTTTTCTGG